>NW_007253379.1:2968-16964 GCF_000164805.1 Carlito syrichta | reverse complement strand
CCTCCCTGCCCCCCACCCTGCAGTTTCCTGCTACTGTCAATCCTTTTCTTTTAGTATTATGGTAGTTATTCAAGGTTCACGTATGAATGAGAACATGCGATACTCAGTTCTTTGTTTCTGTGAGAGATCACTCAGTATTAACGACTCTAATTCCATCCAGGTTGCTGCAAAGTTCATGATTTTGTTCTTCTTTATGGCTGTGTAATATTCCATTGTGAATATGTACCACATTTTTTTATCCAGTCCTCTTTTGATGGGCAGCACAGTTGGTTCCATGTTCTTGCTATTGTGAACAATGCTGTGATGAACATACGTGTGCATGTATCTTTTTTATAGAGTGATTTGAGTTCTTCTGGGTATATTCCCAGTAGGGGGATTGCAGGGTCTTATTGAAGGTCAACTTTTAGAACTTTTAGGAATCTTTTAGAACTTTTAGAACTTTTAGCCACACTGTTTTCCACAGAGGTTATGCTAGTTTACACTCCCACCAACAGTGTAGAAGTGTTCCCTTTTCTATGCATCCTCTTACAGCAAAGAATTATCCAGCCCAAAATGTGAGTTGTGCCCAGGTTGAGAAACCCCGGGAAAGGAAAGAGCTGAGTCCTCACAGCCAGACAGTCCTAGGTTCACATCCTACATTACCCACTGAATCATCCTCTCAATGACCATCTTTATCTTCTGTACAACGGGATGGTAACTCACTATTTGTAAAATAGCGTGATTATTTTATTTTTGTTTTTTAAGAGACAGGGTGTTACTCTCTCCCCTAGGTTAGAGTGCAGTGGTATGATCATAGCTCACTGAAGCCTCAAACTCCAGGGCTGAAGCGATCCTCCCACTTTAGCCTTCCAAAGTGTTGTAATTACAGGCATGAGCCACCATACCCAGCCGATATTGTGATTATTCAATGATGAAAAAAATGAATATAAACATGGAGCGCAGTACATAGAGAGTAGAGGTTGTTCATAAACAGTAGATCATATTATAATTATGACACACCATCTTGGAAGGGAGTATGAGACATGGATATTCCAAACATCTAGTCCCAAGACCACTGTGGATGTGGCAATAGTAGGAATAGAAAGAGCTTGGGGCCAGTGGATTGGGTGAGAATGGATGTGTGCTTCATGTTGTTTCTATGCTATCTTGCTTGCATTTGCATTAAAGTCAATTTCTCTCCTTGGGGTCATTTGTTTTATTGTTTTGTAATTTTTTTCCCTTTGAAATCAGTGTTTGTCCTCTGTCATGTGTGTTAACAAGATTTTCTTCAGTTCTTTTAAAATCTGGTTTTGTTTGTGTGCTCTGTAGGGCAGAGGTGCTTAATAGAATAGAACTGTTTCCATCTCTTGTGTTTTGGATACAGTCATAACACCAAAATGACAGGTCCAGTCAGAAATGACAGGTCCAGGGGTGGGCATTTGGACCTACTAAGAAAGGTAACACTAGCCAGTCAGTGGTGGATTCTGACTGAAATGCCATTGTTGTGTCATGTTGAATTTATGTGAATGTGTGAGTAGCTATGTCTGACAGATGTGTCCACACTGTGACGCCTCCGGTGCCTGAGGCTCTCCCGTGCCATCAGGTTTTCTTAAGAAGCAAATTCTACTTAGAGATGGTTTCTATTGCAAATTCTTTCTGAAACGTGAAGATTAAAAAAAATGTTAAAGATGTGATTGGCATCATAATTCATTCCAATCTATCCTTAAACAATTGGCATGCAAGTCTTTTTATTCGCTTTGTTGGAGTCACTGCATGCACTTTAAAGAACTCAAGGTCAGTAGTAATTCTTCACTTTGGAAAAAGTTCTAGCTAGTGGCTTCCCTCTCTTTCTACTCTCAAATCCTATTCCCAGCCTTAGTAAGGCAAGCCTTAAGGATGGCAAAGAGGTGGATAGGTGCTGTAACTTCTACTCACTTCCCCAGCAGCCTTTGAGGATATGTTCCAAGGTCTCTGCTTTCCTTGCTAGAACGGTGGACAGTGTCCCTCACTGGAATATAAACACATTTGGTAAAGAGTAGTGTTTATAGTTATTACTAATGTACCTGCTCAGGTAGCCACAAACTGAGCTCTGACAGATGGGACTGAGGACAGACCCTGCCGGATCAGCTGTGTGCCAAGTATAAATATTATCTCTTTGCAATTATGCCCAGAATTGTAACTTATTATCGATTAGAATCATAGGCTAAACCGGAAGGATCTTAACCAGTACTTGCTCCAGGGGATTTCTGGGAGTCCTGGAAAGTTCCAACAGCAGCCACAGAGTTGTGCCCTGCACCTACCCACTGCAACCCAGGGAGGGCCCAGACATTCCACATGCCAGGCCTCCTTTGTGAGCTCTGTGTGAACACATGGCTTCTGAGAGTTGAATCAGAAAAGGCACAACTAACCTTACTCAATATAATCAGATCATTGACAGTTATAGAAGCTAATTTCAGAGAGCAAAGGGTTTGTTCCAAGTCACAACTTGAAAGCTAACAGAGTGCTGGTCCCTGAGACTCCGAAGTGACAGACCAGGTCTACGTGGGTCCTGACACTGGAACTGGGCCGGCCACTGGACCACTCAGAGTTGGCTGGTGTGGGAGGAGCTGCCCAGAGAGTCCTGCCAGTTGCTTTGCGTTTTTGAGCTTAGCCCTATTTTCTTGGAATCTCGGAATCTAGTTCTTTTGAAATACACACTAATGTTAACTAAAATCATCCTACCTACTGGGCAATAGAAACCAGAACTTTTCTTCCTGTCTACCTGTGACATTGTCCCTGGGACCTACTGTTCCCCATCTCCCCTCTTCCCCTCCTCTCCCCAGTATGAGATCATATCGTATTTGTCTGTGTGTGTCTGACTTACGGATCATTGCACAAAGTTATGTGTATCAAAATATCACAGTGTACCCCATAAATATGTACAATGATTGCATGTCAAGTAAAAATAAAATAAAACTTACAACTAAGAAAAAGCAAACAAACCAAAGGATCTTAGCACACGCAGGGCTCTCCAAAGTCCTTGACTTGGAGAAATCTTTTGTTTTACCCCAAAGGGTACAATAGTGACCCTTTGCTGAATGCCTGCTAGATTGTTTCTTAGGTTAATATTGTGGAAAACAAAGACAGTTGAAAGCACTTCAGAAGCCCAAGGGATGATTCGTTCATCCAGTTTATTTTGGGTGTAGAGTCAAAGTGTTGTTAGACCCTCAAGGATGTAAAACCAGTGTTGTGTGTGCAACTATCAGCTCCCAGCTGAAACTCCCCAAACCACTTCCTGCTGCAACCAGCTCTTTCCTAGATGTATTTTGTTCCAGAAATGAAATCACTCAACGACATCAGGAGTCCAGAATAACCAAAGTCATCAGGATCGGGCATAGTCTCAGCTGGAGCTAGCTGGAGGTAGAGTGGTCTGGTGGGAAGTCTGAGGTTGGAGAGACAAGAGGTTAAGGCTTTAGTTGAAGTCAGTGCATACTCTTAGACATGCTATTGGCTATCCCCCATCCTCTGTTTCTTCCTTTTTAAAAGAGGGTAAATTTCATGTCTATTAAGGGACCAGTTTGCAAATTAGGCAGCCCATCTGAATCACCTTGTGCTCCTTTACAAAAATTTAGCCTCTGAATCAGAATTGCCAATAGCAAGGTTTCTAGGATCTATTATTTTGTTATTTGTTAATTGAAAAACTACTGTTTAATATCTTTTCTAACAAATTGATAAGCTAGGACTTCTTAGTCTTACTGGTCTTCACATAAACAATGTAGATTGATTTGGTGACACAAAAGACAGTAGGATCTGTTTTAAACACACTGCCCAAATAACCACAATTTACACAATGCCATTGCTTTGTGCTTTTACACATCTTGATGTATTTCTTGGATTCGCAAACATACTTTTCAATCTTAGCACTTTGAAGTTAAGATAATAACAAATACAGTCTTCTTTCTTTCTCAAATCACTCCTGAAAAGTGGAAAATGAATTGTGAATCTCACATTCACTGGTATTTTCAGATTAATAAAGCACTTCATTTCAGTTTCCAGTTTATGACAGCCATACGAAGTAGGTTGTGCAGGACTTATTTATCCCCTCTTCATAGAAGACGAAGCAGGCTCTAGCAGGTTAGGTACATGATTCTCTGATTTATTTACTTAGCCAATATTAATAACAATAAGTATCTGCTGTATGAGAGGGCTGGGGTAGATTTGGGGAATGCAACAATGAACAAAGACTTGATCCTTCTCCTTGAGGAGCTCATAGCCTTGTGGGGGCATCAGAGAGATAAATCATGTCCATGGCTGGATCCAATAGTGGCTCTAAAAGTCCCTTCTGGGAGCCATAGGGGAAGAAGTGGCATTTATAGTGAGTTTGAAGGATGAGTAGGGCAGATACGTAAGGATGTGGGACACTGATCTGCTGCCATTCACAGAGTCTGAAAATCCAGGGAACAAATGTTAGAGAGACAGCCCCTGCGGTGGTGTGGTGGAAGAAGAAAATGTTCACATTTCTGCTCTTCCAAAGTGACCATGGCAATCTGCTAAACTGAGTATCTTGAATCTTCTATGGAGAAAGGGAAGGCTGCTGTTGACATTAGGTAAGATATTGTTGGTGCATGATGGGAAGTAGGGTTAGAGGCCAGAAGGGATGGTTAACTTTATTTATCAGCCTAACTGGGCTAAGAGATCTTCTGCTGTCTGGTTATCTGAGCATGTCTGTGACAGTGTTTCTGGAAGAGATCAGCGTTTGAGTCAGTAGACTAAGCAAAGAGGATCCACTCTCACCCATGCGGGTGGGCATCATGCAATCTGTTGAGGACCTGAATAAGCAAATTTGCTCTGTCTTGTTGAGCTGGGACATCCCTTTTCTCCTGCCCTTGGACATGGAACTCTTGGTTCTGGGACTTGCAGACTTGGATAGGCATTTACACCACTGGCTCTCCTGATTCTCAGGTCTTTATATTTGGATTGAATTACCCCACTAGCTTTCCTGGGTCTCCAGCTAGAGATGGCACATAGTGGGGGTCCTCAGCCTCTGTAATCATGTGAGCCAATTTGCATAATAAATATTTCTCTATATTTCTAGATATCCTGTTGGTTTTGCTTCTCTGGAGAACTTTGACTCATACACCATGGTCTTGATGGAGAGAAGAGGTTGAAGGCCCAGCCCTGTGTGTGTCTGGTATAAGTAGAGAGGAGACTGGAGGGGAACTGGCCCTGTGATAATTTGCTGGGTTGCACACTTTCTAGGTGCTTCAGGGGAAGGAGAGTGGATTCATCCTGCTCTCCTCCCCAGCCCACTTTTAACCTTTTGTACATAATCATCCAGTGGATTGATCGGAATCAAAGTCATATAGAAGGAAGACTTGGATTCTGGGGTACAATGAGCATGCCACCACTTCATTCAACCAACAGCTAGGCCTGGAGGGACATTTATCAATGCTGCGCCTGCACAAAAACAAACAAAAAATGATGGGTGGTACAGTCACGTGTTCTAATTCTCAGCAACCCATACAAGCATTACATGACATTGCAGTGTTAAATCCCCTGAACGAGCAGCACACAGAATAGTACTCATGTGAAACAAGGGACCCCAAACTCATCTGGGTGTGAGGCAAGTCCCTTCAGAGCTTGGAATCTTGAAGCTGAGATTTAAATGATTTGCAGAAGCTGTCCAGGCAAAAGGATGACCCAGGGAGAGAGAGAGATAGAGGCTGAGAGCACTCTGAGCAGATGGCAGAGACCCTCAGAAACATGCCATCTCAGGAGCTGACAAATGTGCATTGACATTGGTGCTGACATATGAATGGGGAACCGGGCAGAGAGGAGGACAGTGGGTGGAGGAGCCTGCTGAGGATATGGAACTTTCCTTCAGGGACAATGAGAAACAGCTGAAAGATTTCTTTTGTTTTTAAAAATTGTTGGAACTGCACATCACATGAAATCAAGCATTTTGACAGTATGAATCAAGGGTACAGTTCAGTGACATGAAGTACACTCACATTGTTGTGCACCCATCACCACCAGCCCTCTCCAGAACCCTTTTCGTCTTGTAAACTGAAACTTCATACCCATTAAAAAATAACTCCCCATTTTCCTCTCCCCCAGCCCATAGTCACTTCAATTATACTTTCCATCTCTATGGAGGTAACTAGTGTAAATGCCTCCTGTAAGTAGAATCACACAGTATTTTTTGTTTTGTGCCTGGCATATTTCTCTTAGCATAATGTCCTTAAGGCTCAAGTGTATTGTATTATGTGTCAGTATTCCCTTGTTTTTTAAGGCTGAATGATATTCCATTGTGTGTACACAGTTTCTTTATCCAGACATTCATTTGGACAGCCATTGAAGTGTTTTAAGAGAGTAACAAGGTCCTGTTTGTGTTTTACAAGGTCAACCTGGTTGCTCCGTGGAGACTTGGAGAGTTGCTGCAGGGAGACTAGTTAGGAGATGACTGGATGAATCCAACATGAGAGGCTAGGAGGTGGTGAGGAAGGTAGAAATGGAGGTTTAAGAGCTACTTAGGAGGAGGAATGAAAAGGTTTCTTTGGGTGTGAAGAGTGAGGGAGAGAGAGGAATCAAGCAAGGATCATTGCAGGTAGATGGGACTGCCATTTACAAGGACAAGATGCAGGTGAGTTGAGCTTTGGGCTTGTAGACGTGGATCAGGTCTCAGATGGAGGCTCAGATGGAAAAGTACCAGCCCAAAGGCAGTCGAGGCCAAAGGGGAACAGGAAACTCTCCAGAGCAAGAAAAGAGAGTGGAGCACAGAGAGGACCGAGGAACTATTCCTGGGTGACTCCAAAGTTTGATGTCTTGTAGAGTTGGATTGGCTAATCCACAGCAGTGAGAGGAAACATTCAGAGAGGACCAAACCAGAGGAATGTGGCATCATGAAAGCCAGAGGAAGAGAAGGGCTTTTAGGAAGAAAGTGTTTCATAAGAGAAAGGGGCAGCGGTGAGTGGGGGGGCGGGGGGTGTGATCACTGGTTTTAGCAAACCAGAGGCAATTGATAGCATTGGAGGAAACTATGCATATGGAGTGTGGGACATACACCAAACAAGAATGGACTGAGAAATGGAGTAGGCTGTTTCCAGTTTTGTGTTCGTGGGGTAGTTGTTCAATCTCTCTGAGCCTTTATTTCCAAATTTGCAAAGTGATACATTCAACAACTGAGCCTTTAGGGATGGAAGGAGGAGGGGACACGGCTTCCAGAGCTGAGGGTCCAATTGTTGCAAGGTGACCTTCCCAACTTCATGGCTGAGTCTCTGCTCTCCCCGTTCCATAACAAGTCAATGACAGAGGAGTTTTGAGGAGTTGGGCGATGTTGTCCTCAACAGCTATAGTCATGATTTTTAAGGGATGGGCGATTGGGAATGAGGAAGAAGGACCAGCCTCTTCTGTTGCAGAGAAATATTCCAGATATATCTAGTCACCCCTGGGGTTTGGTTTCGGAGAATCCTTATCAAGAAAGAGGAGGCCTTGGGTTGGGAACCTGGGCTCTGGATTCAGGTCTGTGGGCGACTTGTCAAGCAGCCTCCCACCTTGGGAGTTCTTACTCTGACATGGAGTCTTCAGGTAGATAATTACAGAATACATTTCCTCATTTCCAGTGTGTCTGTACCATAAAGAAGTCCCTACCAGAAAAGGTTGTTGTAATCCTGTGGACGAGAAGATGTTCTCCAAGCCAGACACTTGCATAGCTCTTGTCACTTCTAATTTCCCAAACAACTCTGTGATCTGGGTCCTGCTAATCCCATTTGATATGTGATGACACCTAGGTTTCAGAAACTCATGTGGGAGAGAGAGTGTTTGTACTAGGTAGCAGGAAGTTAAGTATGGATAGGGAATTATTAATTTAACCCACAGTTGATCACCTGCTTTTCTGCAAGAGGAATCAGTTGAACAGATCAGTACTGGGAAGAACCCCAGATATGCCTTTCTGTCCTGAGAGTAAATCTAAAACCTTCAGCTGACACTTGGAGCCATCCATTCTCTGAGTCTAATTGAATTTTCCTGGTTTAGCTTACACTTCTCCCCTGCATCCTCATTTATAGCCATGCCTTGGTCTTACGGCTCCCCTCCAAAACTTGTTTTTCCTGCCTCTGGGCAGACTATTCCCTTGGCCTGGGATACCCTCTCTTCATGACGCAGGTTGAAATTCTGTCCATCCTTCCAAACCTGTGAGCAATGAATAAGATGTTTCATCAACTCCAACTTGGGGGAAAAATATCCTATGAAGTGGCCACACATTTCTCTGATGCCCTGTATTTGCCATCTCTGCTGGGGTTTCCTTGCCTGGCATGTTTGCACAGCATGTAAAAGCTCTGTAGGCCCCATACTCTTGTATGATCATCGCCTCAGCCTGTGAAATGAGCACATAGATCCACCATCCCCGTGTCTCCATTTTCTGAATGAGAGCACTGACGTCCAACAATCTGCTGGACTGATTTATCTTGTGTTAACTGGGACTGTAGCTGCTAGTCTTCTGGTTTCTGGTCTCCTGGTATTTCTGTGAGGCCAGAAAAAATAAGAAGAAAAGGCCAAGAACTCAGTGGGGAAGAGAAGGAAGACTCTAACAATGAGGGATAATGACCTTTGTGTGTGATGTGTTGCTTCTGGAGTCCCAACCAGCTGAAGGAAGACTTTGCTCTTAAGTCTTGGACCTTGCCTGTTGCAGGTTGGCTTCTGGGATGGAGATATCTCTGAGCTGGGCACTGGGAATACATGGAAGGACAGGTCTTGCCACAAATCTCCAAAATATCCTGCCCTACCTCCACATGGGCTTCAAAACTACAACTTCCTTTAAAAGTGTTCAGAAGTAAGGTAAGTTTTGTTTTTTAAAAATATCGAAAGCGGAGTGTTTCAGAATGTACTAGAACTACTACATGGCATTTGGGCTCTGGGAAAGAAAGCATTCCTCATGGACTAGAAGAAGTTCTGGACAAAGAGCTTCATGGACTAGAAGAAGATCTGACAAAGTCTGTACAGGTTATCATAGCAGGAAGAACATGAAGGTTGGCAAACTGCCTTTGTGCCTGAGACCCGCCTGCTGCGTGGGAGCACATGTTGATAGACGAGGCAGCGAGACCTGTTTTGGGTCAGGGTGTCAAAAGACATCAGTTATCAGTCCCTGTAGGTTACCTGGCATGGACATCTGGAATTGGTTGCCTACTCCGATTTCTGTTAGGGTGTCTTCTGCATTTTCTAACATTCTTATAGTTGGAGGTTTTACATTTAGGTCTTTGATCCATTTAGAGTTGATTTTTGTATATGGTGATAGGTAGGTGCCCTGTTTCAGTCTTCTGCATGTGGTCACCCGGTTTCCCCAGCAGCATTTACTGAACAAGTTCTCCTGTCCCCGGTGGTTGTTGGTGGAGGTTTTGCCAAAGATGAGTTGGTTCAGAAATTGAGGTTTTGCTTCTGGACTCTCTATCCTGTTCCACTGGTCCATTAACAATACCAGGCTGTTTTGATTATTTCAGCTTTATAGTAAAGTTTAAAGTCTGGAGGTGTGATACCTCCTGCTTTGTTTCTTTTGCTAAGGACTGTTTGGCTATTTGTGGTCATTTATGTTTCCATGTAAATGTCTGCTTTGTCATTTCCACATCTGAGAAGAATGGTGTTGGTAATTTAATGGGTATTGCGTTGAATCTGTAGATTGCCTTTGGTTACCTTAATTTCTTTAGACATTTTTCCTTCAAATTTACAAGTAAATATTGTATATATTTATAGTGTACAACATGATGTTTGGAAATATCTATACATTTGGAATGCCTAAAGAAAACGAACATGCGTATTACCTCAGATTCTTATCTTTTGTTATGTCCCGAACACTTAAAAAAAAAAATCTACTCTTGAAGCAAACAACTGAGTACTACATTTTCTCACCTATAACTGAATCCTGAACATTTATGAAAATACGTAATGAAAGGAATTGGCAGTAGCAGGAGACTGCCTGGGGAGGGAGGCGGTGTTCACATTACATCAATAAGGGTACCGTATCCTAAAACAGGTGAAGTGGGACCAAAGGAAGGCACAGACTTCACCTGTTTGACCATTTATGTACCTGATCCTGAATTGTACCCTACATCTTTAAAATATAAAAAAATTTAAAAAATCTAAGAAAAACTTACCCAGAAATCCAAGAGCATCTAAATTATACCACTCCCATGTGCATTCATTTCTGTTGCCCACTCACTACCACCATCCCTGACCCAGTGAAGACCTACTTTAATTTTGCCCTGACCTCTGTAATAGCTTTCTCAATATCCTTCTACCCTAAGCATCTATTAGCTCAACAAGTTGTTTTTTTTTTTTTTTTTTGAGTTGGAGTCTCATTCTGTTACCCAGACTGGAGTGCAGTAGCTGCTCCCGGCTCTACAGGCGCGCGCTACCACACCCGGCTAATTTTTTGATTTATTGTAGAGATGATGTCTCGCCTGCCCAGGCGGGTCTCGAACCCGCAGGCTCAGGCAATCCACTCACCTCAGCCTCCCAAAGGCGTGTGATTACAGGCTGAGCCACCGAGCCTGGCTTCAACAAGTATTTTTTAAAAACTACTCTTTAATCAATTTTCAAGTAAATAGCACATTGTTAGAAATTGTAGTCCCCGTATTGTACAACAGGTCCCTTGAGCTCATTCCTAACTGGAATTTTGTACTCTTTGACCAATATCTCCACTGTCTCTTTCCTCATCCAGCTTTTTATATGGAATTGGAAAAATGATTTTCGGTTGGGGTTGATATTGTCTCCCAGGGAGTGCCTCAAAATATGTGGAGATATCATGCTTGTCCTAACTAGGAGGGAGGTCTACTGGCATCTAGCAGGTAGAGACCCAACATCCTACGATATATACGACAACCTCCCATGACAAGAGACTACCTGGCCCAAGGTATCAACAGTGTCGAGGCTGTCAAGGTAGATTATACCTTTCATTGTGATACAATTGATTATCCTGTTTCCATAGGTGTGCTGACTACATAACCTGCCCTCTGCACTATAATATGCGTTGGTTCCAGGAAAGTGCATTCTGGCACATAATTAGTGGGAACAATTGGATCTGTCCCAGGCTTGCTCTTATCAAAGATGATTTATCCTGAAGCACATGATGCACAGATTTCTTTCCTTTTGCTCATTCAACAAACAATCACGGAACCTCTGTTCTGTGCTAGGTTGTGCATGTGGCTGGATTTTTAGAGATGAAAACTTGTGTCCCCTGCCCAGAGGTCCCATATCCACAGGAGGCAGAGAACAGGCCTGCCCACAGCCGGTCGGGAAAAGAACCGACGGAGGGCAAGTGCAAGATATTCCCGCTTAACTCCTGAAGTCAGGACAACAACCAGTTTTCGCAAGTTAAACTGATGACAAATCCTATGCATTGAAATGGACTGACTGCTGAGAACTGTATAAACTGGGGTCCCAATGAGCTTTTGTTCAAAGAAGTAGACCATAAAATACTCTTAGATACACAATCTAAGAGCACACAATCATTAGTACACGATCATTAGTTGACTTATATTAAGCAATAATAATAACTTCTGTTAGTAGGGCCTCCTGGAACTTTTATTTTATCCAAAGAGGTTAAGCTGGTGGGAACAATGGACAACGAACCCATAAACAATATGCTCGTTTATTAGTACTGAAGTCACAGACATTATAAGGTAATATTTAATGCAATCAAACTGAAAATTTTGTCATTAGTTTATTATTGTTGCTGAAAATTGTATTCTTTAAATTTTCTAACATTTTAGCCAGTCTACATATCAATTAACTCTGGCATTTATGCATGGATATTAATCGACTGCCTGCTATGTGTCTGGGAGCCTCCTGACTCATGGCCGCCTGTGTCCCCAGCACCAACACCCCTGCCCCTTCCATGCATGGGCCTGTGGCAGGGTTTGCCCCTGTGGGGAACTCCGTAAGGTTGTGGTGTGAAAAGGATGTCTTCTACCCTCCCCAAGACATAATGATGATGGGGAGAAGGTAGAAGGTGAAAGGGTCAGAGCTCCCAGGTGAATTCCAGCTCATGTGTGCTTGAGCTGGGGCAGGAGGGGTGCAGAAACTCACCTCCCTGGGTCTCTGTCCCCTCCAGGAGACTGATGGTGACAATGGTCTTACAGGGGTGTCGTCATGGAGATGAAAGAAACGAAGACCTGGCCTATCTGGCATCTCCTTCTCCTTGGCCAGGTTCGCCAAGCAGCAGTATAAGAATTTCAGGCTTTGGTGTCTGGAACAGCAAATTCCAGATACCCCGAGTGGCTAAGTATTAGATGTGTGACCTCGAGTGCTTAACTTAAGTGCTCTGGTCACATTTACTTTAACTGTAAAACAACATCTGCTCTGCCTAAGACCAGAGGCATCGTCTGGGAAAGGGCTTGATGAAATGCCAGCTTGGGGCCACCAGCTCCACGGGGCAGACACAGACAACTGAGATGGAATGCACTTCATGTCTCCCTCCAGCAGGGAGTGTGGACTCAGCTCAGGAGCCAAGAGGTCTCTCACCTCAATAGAAAGCTTCCCCTGCAGACGCATGGCAGCTCTAAGAAAGCCTGAGGCAGACCCTGTTTCTTATATTTCGTGCACTCTGGGCACTTTTCACATAGGAGGTACTCAACAAATGAGCACTGAGTGAGTGTTGCTGAAAGCCAGTGTACTGCTGAACTGCACAGCCAGAATCATTTTTGAACTAGGTGGAGGTCAAGCTGAGCTGAGACCCTGGAGCAACTGAAGCCTGCTTGATCCGTGGTCCTTGTCTGTTCCCATCATCTTCCCACCCATTGGCACTGACGACAGGGATCCTGAGGGTACCCTACCCTTTCTTCTCAGGCTCCTGTTACCCATACTATCACTAATTCCCTGCAGAGTCTCCAGAACTTGTAAATGACCACAGAAGAGGTCATCTCCTCTCCCTCTTCGTTTTGCAGATGAGGCCTTGAGAAGGAAAGGGAAGGGTTTAATTTATTCCTTCATTCCCTCATTCAGCAGTTATTGAAGCAAGTGTGTTGCAAGGACTGTATTAGGTGTATGCAATTAAAAATGTTAATAAAACACTGTTTCTGTCATTTCAGAACCTAGTTTAGCTGAGGGTGAAGACACTGTCACAACATGATGAGTTATCATGGAGGCACTTTTCATTCAGAGAATATTTATTCAATCTGTATTATATGTAAGGCTCTGTGCTAGGCTTGGAGAATACAGTGAGGAAGTCAGAGATGTCCCTGGTACTGATGGCATCTAGAGTCACATGGGGATGTAGATTTAAAGGACTTCATGAGAAATATTGTTGAGCAAAAAGGTGGTGGGAACAGACATAAATAGGATTTGTCAGGGGAACACTTACAAGCAGCAGTTGGAGAACCAGTTTGACCCCCAGAATTCTCAGGATTGTGATTGAGACCACAGATGGTCTATAAGCTCTAGGGCAGCAGTCCACAGAGGAGCCCTGCCCTCCACAGTTTAGGGAAGGGGCAAGGACCATATTACAGTGATGCTCCCTGCTCAGAGAAATGACTCATTAGGAAGTGGATGCCTCAGTGCTCCAGGGACCGTGTATCCTGCTTTTCCATTGAGCTGACTCAGCTGGGCAGGGCTAGCTCTCTCTAAGCCAAGGGCGAGGAAATGAGCCTTAAGATCCTGACCTTGTTCTTTCCTCCAATGATGAAGGCAATGTCCATAGAGCCATGTGAGTACTTGGCCCGCAGAGAGCTGGATGAGCAGCTCTTGGCCAGGTAAAGACCACAGAATAAATGGAAGAGAGAGGATGATGGAGACCTAGGTTGACCTGGGAGCGTAGCATGCAGGTAGCAAGAGATGCAACTGAGAGTCACTTCAGGGACTCCCGTATCCTTCATCATGTATCTCTAAGAGCAAGGTATTCTACAAAACTTTTGCTTCTTACATCGAAAGCTTTTTCCTCTTACATCGAAATTTTGATAGATATATGATTACTTTTAGTTATTTTATTAGTTTCTTTTTTTTAATCAATATTTTTAATTATGATTTTGTGGGGTACAGTTAAGGGTTAGGT
>NW_007253379.1:0-2614 GCF_000164805.1 Carlito syrichta | reverse complement strand
TTTTTATGACTGCGTAGTAATCCATCGTGTATATGTACCACATTTTTTTAATCCAGTCCTCTTTTGATGGGCAGCATGGTTGTTTCAGGTTCTTGCTATTGTGAACAACGCTGCGATAAACATATGTGTGCAGGTATCTTTTTTATAGAGTGACTTGAGGTCTTCAGGGTATATTCCCAGTAGGGGAATTGCGGGGTCATATGGAAGGTCGATTTTTAGAGCTTTTAGGAATCGCCACACTGCTTTCCACAGAGTTTTCACTAGTTTACACTCCCACCAACAGTGTAGAAGTGTTCCTTTTTCACCACACCCTCTCCAGCAGCTGTTGTTTTTTGAGTTGTTGATAATTGCCATTCTGACTGGAGTGAGGTGGTATCTCAGTGTGGTTTTGATTTGCATCTCCCTGATGATTAGTGAGGTTGAGCATTTCTTCATGTGTTTGTTGGCTGCTCGGATGTCTTCTTTTGTGAAGTGTCTGTTCATATCTTTTGCCCATTTTATAATGGGGTTGTTTGTTTTTTTCTTTTAAGCACGTTTGAGTTCCTTGTAGATCCAGGATGTTAAGCCTTTGTCAGACCTGGAGTTGGCAAATACTTTTTCCCAGTCTGTAGGCTGTCTTCCTGCTCTCTTGATGGTTTCTTTGACTTTGCAGAAGCTTGTCAGTTTAATAAGGTCCCACTTGTCTATCTTCTCTCTTATGACCTGGGGTTTTGAGTTTTGTTCAGGAATTGGATGCCAGTTCCGATTTCCATGAGGGTATTTCCTTCCTTTTCTAAGGTTCTTATGGTTTGAGGTTTTACATTTAGGTCTCTGATCCATTTGGAGTTAACCTTTGTGCATGGGGATAGATAGGGGTCCTGTTTCAATCTTCTACATGTGGTCAGCCAGTTTTCCCAGCACCATTTACTGAATAGGTTCTCCTCTCCTCAGTGGTAGGTGGTGGGGGCTTTGTTGAAGATGAGTTGGTTGAGAAATTGAGGTTTTGCTTCTGGAATCTCAATTCTATTCCATTGATATATGCCTGTTCCTGTACCAATACCAAGCTGTTTTGATGATTGTAGCTTTATAGTAAAGCTTGAAGTCTGGTAATGTGATACCACCTGCTTTGTTTTTTTTGCTGAGGATTGTTCTGGCTATTCTTGGACATTTATGTTTCCATATGAATTCCTGTGTTGTTTTTTCCAGGTCTGAGAAGAATGTTGCTGGTAATTTGATGGGTATTGCACTGAATTTGTAGATTGCCTTAGGTAAGATGGACATCTTCACAATGTTGATTCTTCCGATCCATGAGCATGGAATATTTTTCCACTTGTTTGTGTCATCTTTGATTTGTTTGAGCAGTGTTTTGTAGTTTTCATTGTAAAGGTCTTTCACATCTCTGGTTAGGAAGATGTCAAGGTATTTCATTTTTTTTTGTGGCTATTGTGAATGGAATTGTGTTCTTTATTTGGGTTTCTGTTTGTTTATTATTGATGTAGAGAAATGCGATTGTCTTTTGTACATTTATTTTGTGTCCTGAGACTTTGCCAAAGGCCTTTATCAGTGTAAGGAGGTTTTTGACAGATTCTCTTGAATTTTTAAGGTACACAATCATATCATCTGCAGAGAGAGATAGCTTGACTTCCTATTTTCCTATCTGGATACCCCTGATTGCCTCCTCTTCTCAATTGCTCGAGCCAGGACTTCCAATACTATGTTGAACAGGAGAGGTGAGAGTGGGCATCCTTGTCTTGTTCCAGTTTTCAGGGGAAATGGTTCCAATTTTTGTCTGTTTAGGAGTATGCTGGCTGTGGGTTTCTCGTAGATGATTTTTACTATTTTGAGGTATGTTCCCCGTATGCCTAGATGTTCAAGGGTTTTTATCAAGAAGGGGTGCTGGATTTTATCAAAAGCTTTTTCTACATCTAATGATATGATTTTGTGGTTTTTGTTTTGACAACTGTTGATGAATTAATTACATTTATAGTTTTCCGAATGTTGAACCAGCCTTGCATCCCAGGAATGAAGCCTACTTGGTCATGGTGGATGATTTTTGAGATGTATTGCTGAATTCGGTTTGCTAGGATCTTGTTGAGAATTTTAGCATCTATGTTCATCAAAGATATTGGCCTGTAGTTCTCTTTCTTTGTTGGATCTTTACCTGGCTTGGGTATCAATGTGATGTTGGCTTCGTAAAGTGATTTGTGGAGAGTTCCATCTTTTTCAATCGCCTGGAATACCTTCAGTAGGATTGGTATAAGCTCCTCCTTAAATGTCTTGTAGAATTCTGCTGGAAAGCCATCTGGTCCAGGGCTTTTTTTTGGTAGGAAGTTTTCTTATTACACAGTTGATTTCCTTGATTGTTGTTGGTCTATTTAGGGTCTCAATTTCTTCTGGTTCCAACCTAGTAGGTTGTGTGATGTCAGAAAGTCCTCCATTTCCTTAAGGTTTCAAGTTTGTTTCCATACAAGTGTACGTAATAGTCTCTAATGATCTTTTATATTTCTTCAGGATCAGATGTGACTTCATCTTTTGTGTTTATGATTGTGCTTATTTGGTTTTTTTCTTGGTCAATCTAGCTAGGGGACCATCGATCTTGTTTATCCTTTTGAAGAACCAGCTTTTTGTTTCATTG
>NW_007253378.1:6364-7277 GCF_000164805.1 Carlito syrichta | reverse complement strand
TCTGTTTGTTTGTTATTGGTGTAAAGAAACGTGATTGTCTTTTGCATGTTTATTTTATACCCTGAGACTTTGCCAAAGTCCTTTATCAGTGCAAGGAGGCTTTTGACAGATTCTCTTGGGTTTTCAAGGTACACGATCATGTCGTCTGCAAAGAGAGATAACTTGACTTCCTCTTTTCCTATTTGGATACCCCTGATTGCCTTCTCTTTTCTGATTGCTCTAGCCAGGACTTCCAATACTATATTGAACAGGAGGGGAGAGAGTGGGCATCCTTATCTTGTTCCAGATTTCAGGGGAGATGGTTCCACTTTTTGTCTGTTTAGAAGTATGCTAGATGTAGGTTTCTCATAGATGGATCTTACTATTTTGAGGTATGTTCCATGTATGCCTAGATTTTCAAGGGTTTTTATCAAGAAGTGTTGCTGGATTTTATTAAAAGCTTTTTCTGCATCTAATGATATAATCATGTGGTTTTTGTTCTGACATCTATTGATGTATTTAATTACATTTATTGTCTTGCAAGTGTTGAACCAGCCTTGCGTCCCTGAGATGAAGCCTACTTGGTTATGATGGATGATTTTTGAGATGTGTTGTTGAATCCGGTTTGCTAGAATCCTGTTGAGAATTTTAGCATCTATATTCATCAAAGATATTGGCCTGTAGTTCTGTTTCTTTGTTGGGTCTTTAGCTGACTTGGGTATCAATGTGATGTCAGCTTCATAAAATGATTTGGGGAGGTTTTCTATCTTTCTCAATCACCTGGAATACTTTCAGTAAGATTAGTATCAGCTCCTTCTTGAATGTCTTATATAATTCTGCTGGAAAGCCATCTGGTCCAGGGCTTTTGTTTTTGTAGGTAGTTTTCTTATTACATAATCAATTTCCTTGATTGTTATTGGTCTATTGAGGATCT
>NW_007253378.1:4573-6269 GCF_000164805.1 Carlito syrichta | reverse complement strand
ATCCCCACGCCAGGCGGACAGGACAGTCTCGGATGCAGGAGTGGTGGTAGCGATCCCAGCAGATCTTCCCTGAAGCGGTTTGGTGTGGATCTCCTCCGGCCGGGTTGTGATGAGCTACCTGTGCCAGAGGCCGTGGCGGCAGCGGCAGTGGCGGCGGAGGCGGTGGTGGTGACGGGAGCACTGGTGGGGGGAGGGGCTGCGGCAGCGGAGGGACAGTGCAATGCAGTAAAACTGTCCAGTCGTTGCGATGTTCCAGCGATAGTGATGGCCGAGCTCTGTCTGAAGAGCAGGCTGCAATGCTGGGGTCCCCAGCCTCCCGGGGTGAGAGTCAGAGACCCACTGCAGATCTCCCTTGCAGAGGGCTTCAGACACCGGGTTGCCCGGTCACCATCTTGCCTCCCGGTCCCATGAGTGTTTTTAATCTTTTGCCTGTACTCTTGTGAAGAACGTTGTTGTTCTTTTTTCCTTTTCTTCTGTGTTCAATACTTTCTTAATTGTTTCTTGTAGAGGTGTTTTGTGGCAGCATAGGTTCTGAGGGATTGGATATCTGGGAAAGATTTCAATTCTCCCTCACTGATGAAGCTTAGCTTGGCTGGGTAGGTTATTCTCAGTTGAAATTGTTTATCTTTTAGAACTTTGAAGATAGGGCTCCAAGCTCTCCTAGCCTGGAGGGTTTCTGTAGATAAATCTGCTGCTATTCTAATTGGTCTTCCCTGGTAGTTAATCTGACCTTTTTGTCTTGCTGCCTTTAGAATTTTGTCCTTTTATACCTACGTTGTTTAGGTGAATTATTATGTGTCTAGGAGTTGGTCTTCTCATTTTTAGTCTTTCAGGGGTTCTCTGAATCTCTTGTGTTTGAATTTTTGCATCATTGATCAGATGAGGGAAGTTTTCTTGAATGATTTCATGAAATGTTTGTTCCAGTGTGACCTCTGTTTCTCCCTCTGCCTCAGGAAAGCCAATTACCCTTAGGTTTTTTCTCTTGAAGTAATCATTCATCTCTTGAAGATTTTTTTCTGTCTTTTTAAGCTTTTTTTCTATGTTTTTGACAATTTGGGTTAGTTCTGTGTTTGGTCTTCGAGCTCTGAGATTCTTTCTTCTGCTTCTCTAATTCTGCTTTCCATGCTTATTAGTTTGTTATTTATTTCCATCACAGTATTCTTTACTACTGTTATTTCTGTCATCGGCTCCTTCCTATTTTCCTCTTGTCTCTCCTCAATTTTTAAAGTTCTCTCTATTATTGTCTTGATTTCTGGGTTTGTTGCATGTGACCAGTCATTCTGGGAGCTCTTCATTGTTTGTGTTCCGAAGTCTGTTTTCTGTCTGATCTCCCAGGGGTCTATGTGAGACCTATAGTCTTCTTCCGGTTTTTCTTCATTTGTGCAGTTTTTTCCCTCCCTACTTTTTCCTTCCCTCCACTTCACCATCTTCTTTAATTCTGTTATTCTGGGGTAGAGGGATTGCTTTTACTTCTGTTTTTTCAATATCCTACTCTTCCTTATGTATGCCCTCCTACTTTGTTCAATCCTGGAGTTGCACTGTAGGTTGGGGGTGGTCTATTTTGCAGTTTTGAGATTTACTTAAGGGGGGAGCTGAGATTCGAAATCTATCTGCAGATCCTGGTATCCGCCAACAGGTGTATGGATAATCTGAAACCCCTGTCCCACTGCCTTGGAATCTGTCCATGCAGAGGGGG
>NW_007253378.1:3740-4553 GCF_000164805.1 Carlito syrichta | reverse complement strand
GTTCTGTTCTCCTGAAAATTTGTTTCCCATCCTCTTACTTTGAGTCTGTGAGTATCATTTCTAGTGAGGTGAGTCTCTTGAAGGCAATAAATTGCTGCCTGGTGATATTTTACCCATTTTGCCATTCTATGTCTTTTCAGTGGTGCATTTAGTTCATTCACATTCATGCTAATTTTTGATATGTGAGAGTTGATCCCTATCATAATGTTCTTACAGAGTTGTTATTGTTATTCTTCCTGCTTGTGTGTTGTCTTTCTTTTGGTTTTGGAGTTGGTTCATGAGTGCTTTTTTTTTGTTTGTTTGTTTGTTTTTTAATAATTAATCAGTATTTTTATTATAGTTTTGTGGGGTACAGTTAAGTGCTAGGTGTACAATTACGTTTCATTCAGACACCCTGTTGATAAGAGGTGTTTTCCCAGCCCCAGACAGATATTTGCTACTGCTAATCCCATCCCCCTCCCCCCCATAGTTTCCCAGTACCATCAGTCATTTTTTATAGTAGTGCATTGGATGTTCAAGGTCCATTATATGAGTGAGAACATGTGATATTCTGATCTTTGTTTCTGTGTGAGGTCACTCAGTATTATCGACTCTAGTTCCATCCAGGTTGCAGCGAAATTCATGATTTTGTTCTTTTTTATGGCTGCGTAGTATTCCATCGTGTATATGTACCACATTTTTTTTAATCCAGTCCTCTTTTGATGGGGCAGCATGGTTGTTTCCAGGTTTCTTGCTATTGTGAACAACGCTGCGATAAACATACGTGTGCAGGTATCTTTTTTATAGAGTGATTTGTGTTCTTCAAGGTATATT
>NW_007253378.1:0-3720 GCF_000164805.1 Carlito syrichta | reverse complement strand
CTACTAATATACAAGCTAACCAACCTCCTTATTGGTATGCTATTCCTCTATACAAAGATAGGGTTTACAGAGAGATGAAAAACAAAAGGAATAGAATCAAGTCAGTAAACTAACAGAACCAATCAAGCACACTCTGAGACTTTTTGTTTAAGTCCAATGTCCTTTCAGCTCTGATTTCCATCTGTCTTTTCAGGCTGGTAAATTTGTTCACAGTTAGGGTCATTTGCCCTGGCCGGCTGTGAAGGGCAGTTCAGATCACCACTCAGTTCACCAGTGCTCAGTTCACCACTCAGATCTGGCCTGTGTCTATCAAGCTTCTGTTTTTACCTTGAATCCCCAGAAGGTGGTGCTATCTCAGTGCTCCAGATGGTCTTTATCTCAGCTACTCACCCCAGACAGTAGTGAGCCGGCAATGGGAGCTGCTGCCTCATAGCACGCTGGAGGAAACCCACAACCTGGCAGGATGTCACGGTGGCAGTAGTGGCAGCAGCAATCTCAGCAGATCTAGCTTGCAGGGGCTTCATGGTCTGAAGTTGTGGGTCACCTCAGGCATGGGCAGTGCGATGTGTGATTGCTGCCACAGTGGCAGTGGCTGCAGCTGTGGCTGCAGTGGCCATCCCGACCATCATAATACTTCAGCAGTGGTGATGGCTGAGCTCCATGTGAAAAGCAAGCTTCCAATGATGGGAGCTGCAGCACCCAGGGAGAGAGCCAGACTCGTCTTGTGTTCTTTTTTGCAGAGGATCTCATAGACCAGGCTGCCCCATTGCCATCTTGCCGAAAGTCTGTTGTTTGTCTTATTAATGATGGTCATTCTTACTGGGGTTAGGTGGTGTCCAATGTGGTTTTGATTTGCATTTCTCTGATGATCAGTGAGGCTGAGAACTTTCTCATGTGTCTTATGTCTACCCACATACTTTCTTTTGAGAAGTGTCTATAATGTTTTGTTCACTGTTTAATGGGCTGTTTGTTTCTTTCCTTTTGGCACATTTGAGTTTCTTGTAGATCATGGATGTTAGGCTTTTGTTAGATATACAGTTGGCAAATATTTTTTCTCATTCTTTGGGCTGTCTCCCCTCTCTCTTGATGGTTTCTTTTGCTTTGCAGAAATGTTTCAGTTTGATGAGGTCCCACTTGTCATTCTTATCTCTTATGGCATGGGCACTTGCAGCTTTGATCAGGATCTGCCAGTTCCAATTTTCATAAGGGAGTCTCCTGCTTTTCCTAAGATTCCTATAGTTTGAAGTTTTACATTTAGGTCTTTGATACATTTAGAGTTGATTTTTGTGTATGATGATAGGCAGGGGTCCTGTTTCAATCTTCTGCATGTAGTAAGCCAATTTTCCCATTTACTGAATTAGGTTCTCCTCTCTCCAATGGTTGTTGGCGGAGTCTTTGTCAAAGACGAGTTAGTTAAGACATTCAGGATTCGCTTCTGGAATCTCTATCCTATTCCATTGGTCCATATGCCTATCCTTGTACAGATATCAGGTTGTTTTGATTATAGTAGCATTATAATAAAGTTTAAAGTCTGGAAGTGTGATACCTCCTGGTTTGTTCTTTTGCTGAGGATTGTTTTGGCTATTTGTGGTCATTTATATTTCCATATAAATTTCTGTTAAACCACTTCCAGATCTGAGAGGAATAATGTTAGCAATATAACGGGTATTGTGTTGACTCTATAGATTGCCTTTGGTAGGATGGACATTTAAACAATGTTGATTCTTCCTATCCATGAGTATGAAATATTTTTCCATTTGTTTGCATCTTCTTGGATTTCTTTGAGCAGTGTTTTGTAGTTTTCATTGTAAAGTTATTTCACTTCTCTGATTAGGAAGATGCCAAGGTATTTCTTTTGGGGGGGGCTATTGTGAATGGGATTGTGCTTTTTATTTGGTTCTCTGCCTGCTTGTTGTTGGTGTATAAGAATGCAACTGTCTTTTGCACATTTATATTGTACCTCAATATTTTACCTAAGTCCTTTATCATTGAAAGAAGGTTTTTGACAGATTCTCTTGGGTTTTCAAGTTACAGGATTATATAGTCCACAAAAAGGTATACTTAACTTCTTCTTTCCCTATTTGGATTCCCCTGATTTTCTTCTCCTGTCTAATTGCTCTAGCTAGGACTTACAACACAATGTTAATCCAGAGGGGTAAGAATAGGCAGCCTTATCTTGTTCCAGTTTTTAGGGAAAATGTTTCCAGTTTCTGTCCATTTAGCAATATTTTGGCTCTGGGTTTATCATAGATGGAACTTACTATTTAGAGGTATATTTCTTCTATGCCTTGGTGTTTATGGGTTTTTATCAAGAAGGGATGCTGGATTTTATCAAAAGCTTTTTCTGCATCTAATGATATAATCATGTGGTTCTTGTTTTTACATCTGTTGATGTTTTAAGTTACATTTATGGTCTTATAGATGTTGAATCAGTCCTGCATCCTGGAGATGAAGCCTACTTGGTCTCGGTGGATGGTTTTTGAGAAGTGTTGTTGGATCTGATTTGCTAGAATCTTGCTGAGAATATTTATATCTATGTTAATCAGGGATACTGACCCATAGTTCTCTTTTTTGTTGGATCTTTACCTGGTTTGGGTATTAGTGTGATGTTAGCTTTGCTAAGTGATTTGGGAAGAATTCCATCTTTCTCAGTTGCCTGGAATACTTTCAATATAATTACATCAACTCCTCCTTGTATGTTTTGCAGAAATCTGCTGGAAAGCTGTGTGTTCCAGGGCTTTTTTTTTTGTAGATAGGTTTTTTGTTTCTGTTTTTTAAAAATGGAGTCAATTTCCTGGGTTATTTCTGGTATATTTAGTGTGTCAATATCTTCTTGTTTCAATCTTGGGAGGTTGTGTGAAGTCAGAAAGTCCTCCATGTCATTTAGGTTTTCAAGTTTGTTTTCATACGTGTGCATAGTAATTTCTGATTACTTTTTGTATTTCTTCAGGGTCAGGGGTGATGTGATTTTTTGCATTTCTGATTGTATTTATTTGGGCTTTTTCTTCATCATTCTGTCTAGGGGTCCATCAATCTTCCTTATTCTTTCAAAGAGACAGTTTTTTGTTTTGATTTTTTGTATGATAATCTTCTTTGTCTCGTATTTGGGCTTTTATTTTGGTGATGGATTCCTTACTAAAGTTAGGGTTTTGGTGCTCTTGTCTTTACAGCTCCCTTAGGTAATTTGTTAGACTGTTAACTTGTGATCTTTCTATTTTCTTGATATGTGTTTGTAGAGATATAAATTCTCCTCTTAGAACCATTTTCATGGCATCCCAGAAGTTTTGGCAGGATGTTTTTTCATTTTCATTTGCTTTCAGGAATCTTCTAATTTATGTTTTGATTTCTGTGCTGACCGAGTAGTCATTCAGCATCATGCTGTTAGTGTCCATGTGTTTGTGGGTTTGGGGGGAATTTTGTTGGTGTTGATATTTATTTTTATTCCACTGTGGTCTGAGAAGGTGCATGGCAGTATTTTAATCTTATGAAATTTGTTTATGCTTGATTTGTGACTGAGGATGTGATTGATGTTGGAGTATGTTCCATGTGGTGATGAGTAGAATATATATTCTGTGGTTGTTCAGTGGAGTGTTCTGTAGATATCTATTAAGTCCATTTGGTTGATTGTAAAGTTTAGCCTCCAGATCTCTGTTGATTTTTTGCCTCAATAATTGATCTAGGGCTTTTAGTGGGATATTTAAGTCCCCAGCTATAACAGTG
>NW_007253377.1:336519-337656 GCF_000164805.1 Carlito syrichta | reverse complement strand
GCTTCCTGCATGCAGGCCTCCGTGTGCCCAGCCTCCTCTTTGGGAGGCCTGCCCATCTCTCCCCTCGGAGCACATCTCTGTCATTGAAGGTTGACTCCAGACACTTCCGGGGCCTCCCACCCACACCCTCTGCCTCCACCTCCACGGAGCTTCCTACACACACGCGCACACCCCATCCATCCCAGTGAGCACAGAGGATGTGGTGTGGCTGAAACTCCCCAAGGATCCAGTCAGGCATGCTGGGCCAGGCTCTGGCCTCAGCTCCTGGGAACCTCCACTCCAGCCACGGCCTCATCCCCTCCTCTGCGGCTGCGGGCCTTCTCCCGTGCTCCGGGCCTTCTCCCGTGCTCCATCAGGACCTCCAGGCTGAGAACCCTGAAAGAGAACATCATACCTCACGGCCACTGTGGTTCTGTGCCCCAGTCCTTGCTTTTCCCGAATGACCTGCCCTGCTACCTGCACCCAGGCTCCTCTGCTCTCCACTCCCTAAGTCCATTGGTGGACTGTGTCTCCTCTGCCCCTCCCTCCTTGTCACTGTGCCTTTTCTTGCTATTCTGCCCCAGCATGGGTTTTTGTTTCCTCCCAATGAGACATCAAGTGTAACAGCGCATGTTCATAGAGTGCTTCTGAGACGGAGAATCGGAGTTGAATTCATCAAGCCCTCCGGGAAGGTCATGGCCTCTGACTGCTGGCCTCCACCAGAGACAATGCTGGAGTGGATGTCCAGGGAGGGGCCTCCATACCTGGGAAGAAGTTTATTTGACTGGACTGACCTGTGGTCCTCCAGAGTGGCTGTGCCACCAAGTTCCCAGCTCACACCTCTCTTGCTCTGACCACTGAGCATGTCTCCAAGTGCTCCTCACTACATGGTCTGTTCCCATTCTTTGCCTGTTTTCTGGTAGGCTGATGCCCACTCTTTGTTGATGTCTAGGAGTTCAGATTCTAGATACCAGAGTATACCTAGAATTGGAATAAAACCTGAGCTGGCTTCGGACCCAGCCATGGCATCTCCCATTCCATCATCTACCTACTAATCTTGTTCATGGTGTCCTTTATTGGCAATACATTCTCTATTTTGAGGTAATCAAATTCAATCTTAAAACTGTGGTGGAGCCGGGCTCAGTGGCCCAGCCTGTA
>NW_007253377.1:332924-335993 GCF_000164805.1 Carlito syrichta | reverse complement strand
GCAGCCTCGACATGCTGGGCTCTGGCGATCCTTCTGCCTCAGCCTTCCAAGTAGCCGGAACAAGAGTGGGGGCCGAGAGCGTGAGCTGGGCAGGTGAGCCAAGCCCGGGGCGTGTCTGCGGGCTGGTTGCTGCTGTATATGACTAGGCTCTGTCCTGCTGGGGCCTCTGAGCAGCCTGCAGAGTGGCATTCAGAAGGGTCACCACAATGAAAGGGACAGCATTCGCCCACCGGCTCATGCGCCCCTTGGCCCAGCGGCTATCCTGTCCCATGTGAGAGGGTCCCCTGGTCACAGAGGAGCCCTGGGACAGAAGTGAGGAAGGGTCACAGGTGCAACTGGGAGGAGGTGCTTCCAGATGGGGCCTGGGTGAAGCTGGATGCCACCACCAGGGCTGGGGGAAGGGCAGCGGGAAAGTGTGTAGCCCTGGCACTGCCTGGTTCTCCCCACTGACACTGCCCACTGAATCTCTTGAAGTGCCTCTTCCTGCCTGTCTGTCTCGCTTCTCCAAGCAGACGGCTGGCTTCTGGTCAATGCACACGTGAGCTCCATGATAGTCCTTCTGCGGTGCCCAGCATGGTGCCAGGAGCAGGGCAAAGGCTCTGATAGCAAGCCACATTTTGCTGAGCACCTTTTCCGTTCCAGGCAGCAGGATGAGTTCTTTGAGTGCACCAGGGTCTTGACCCTGGAAGGAGCCAACTCTTCCTGTTTCACCGACAGGGATGTGGCAGCCAAGAGCTTAGGAGCCCCGTGCAGCAAGACAGAAAGCAGGATGCAGGTGGGAGGTAGACAGGGGCCTGGGCTCCCTCCATGCTGGCTCAGGGAGGCTTGCGGCTTCTCCTGCCTCAGCCTCCTGAGTAACTGGGACTATATGCACCACCATGTTCAACTTATTTATTTATTTGAGTTGAGATCTCACTGTCACCCAGGCTGGAGTGGTGACATGATCATGTCTCACTACAGCCCCGATCTCCCGGACTCAGGCAATCTTTCCACCCCCAGAGTAGCTAGGTGGCAGGGGGCCCTCCAGGTGGAGGAAACAGCAAGAGGCGTCCCAGAGGCCCAGCGGCAGGAAAGCCAGGGCGTGCAGAAAGGTGGGAAACTTGACGGGGGAACAGGAGGGGTGGTGAAGCCACAGCAGGGGAGGGCCTACCCTTCCGCTTCAGCTTGTGACAGAGGGGGAGCTTGTGCAGGACTTGGGAAAGCCCCTGTCATACTCCAGTCTCCTCGGTTGCAGATCCCTGGTCCTCCTTTGTGAGAGGCAGAGACACGCCTGACCCCTTGTCAAGGATGTGGAGGATGGGACATTGCAGCTGAGAGGTGAGGGGGAAGAAGAGTCGGAAGCCCATGTGGTGGGGCCCAGCCCTGGCCAGCCTGCCCAGTCAGCCCCCTGGCACACTGCTCTTTCCATCCAAACCCACCCCCCAGACATCCCCAACTCATTACCACTACTGGTACTGATGCTCCGCAAAGAGCCTGGAAGCCCCTGGGAAAGGACCTCCCTTTGCCTCGTGGGGGTGGAAGGGCTGGTTTTGCCTCCTGTTGGTTCCTGTGCAGGCATGTATGGTTCAATCCCTGCAGGACAGAAGGTGCAGAAGGCATCCCCAACCTGGGGCCTCCTCAGCCAGCTCTTGATCAGAGAGCGACAGGGCAAGAGTTTGACCTTGGTCTCCCTCCTGCATGTCCCTCTCCTGGCCCTGGCACCCATTCTGTCTTTGCAAGTGGCTGGCCTCACACCTTGCCTCTGTCCCAGCCCAGTCCCTGGCCCCTGGCTTCTGTTATGCTACCCTTCAGCTGCTGGAACAGTTAGCTATGGATGTTTGCCGTCTCTCTTTCTCTCTCTCTCTCTCTCTCTTACAGATAGGGTGTTACTCTGTCCCAAGGTTGGGGTGCAGAGGTACGATCATTGCTCACTGCAGCCTCTAACTCCTGGGCTCAAGTGGTCCTCCTGCTTCAGCCTCCTGAGTAGCTGGAACTATACACACTACCATGTCCTGCTAATTTATGTATTTATTAATTTAAGTTTGAGATCTCACTCTATCACCCAGGCTGGAGTGCAGTGACATGATCATGCCTCACTACAGCATTGACCCCCTGGACTCAGGCAATCCTTCTACCTCTGGAGTAGCTAAGACAACAGGCACACATCACTATGCCCAGCTAATTTTTGATTTTTGTAGAGATGGGGTCTCAGCATGTCACCTAGACTGGTCTCAAACTCCTGGGCTCAATCCTCTTGCCTCAACTTCCCAAAGTGCTAGGATTACAGGTGCGAGCCACTACATCCAACCTAACTTTGTATTTATTTATTTATTTATTTTTATTTTTATTTTTTTTGGGTTGGAGTTTCACTCTGTCGCTCAGACTGGAGTGCAGTGGCACGCTCCCAGCCACTGCAGCCTCAACCTGCTGGGCTCCGGTGATCCTTCTGCCCCAGCCTTCCAGGTAGCTGGAACTACAGGCGCGCACTACAACGCCCGGCTAGTTTTTTTTTTTTTTTTTTTTTTGATATATTGTTGAGATGAGGTCTCGCCAAGTTGCCCAGGCGGGTCTCGAACCCACGGGCTCAGGCAATCCACTCGCCTCGGCCTCCCAAAGTGCTGGGATAAAAGGCTGAGCCACCAAGCCCGGCCCCAACCTAACTTTTTAAAAAAATGTATTGTAGACTGGGCATAGTGGTTCAAGCCTGTAATCCCAGCACTTTGGGAGGTTGAGGCAAGAGAATTGCCTGAGCTCATGGGTTCGAAACCAACCTGGGCAAATTGGTAAGACCTTGTCTCTACAATAAATCAAAAAATAAGCTGGGCATTGTAGTGTGTGCCTATTATTCCAACTACTTGGAAGACTGAGACAGAAGGATCACCTGAGCCCAGCAGGTCTACGCTGTGGTGGCTGTGAGTGTGCCATTGCACTCCAGTCTGAGCAACAGAGTGAAACTCCTACTCAAAGAAAAAAAAGTATTATAAAGATAGAGTCTTAGCCAGGCTTGGTGACTCAGCCTGTAATCCCGCACCTTAGGAGGCTGAGGTGAGTGGATTGCCTGAGCCTGAGGGTTCGAGACCCGCCTGGGCA
>NW_007253377.1:318667-332904 GCF_000164805.1 Carlito syrichta | reverse complement strand
CAAAAAAAAAAAAAAAAAAAGATGGAGTCTTGCCGTATTCTTTTTTTTTTTTTAATTGGAGTCTCACTCCTTTGCCCAGGCTGGAATGCAGTGGCACACATGCTCATGGCCACCTCAGTGTCAACCTTCTGGGCTCCAGCAATCCTTCTGCCTCAGCCTTCTGAGTAGCTGGAACTACAAATGCACTACCACACCTGGCTATTTTTTATTTTATTGTAGAGACGAGGTCTCGCCAAGTTGCCCAGGCTGGTCTCGAAACCGCGGGTTCAGGCAATCCACTCACCTCTGCCTCCCAAAGTGATGGAATTACAGGTTGAGCCACCGAGCCTGGCCGGAGTCTCGCTATTTGACCAAGCTGGTCTCAGACTACTGACCTCAAGCGATCCTCCTGCTTTGGCCTCCCAAAGTACTAGGATTATAGGTGTAAGCTACCACACCAGGCATCCCCAACCTCCTGTGTATATAGATACACATATACATGTATACATATGAATATTACACACACACACACACACACACACACACACACACACACACTTTTTTTGAGTTGGAGTCTCTGTTGCCCAGGCTGGAGTACAGTGATATGCTCTTGGCCACCACAGCCTCTACTTGCTGGGCTCAGGTGATCCTTTTGCCTCAGTCTTCCATGTAGCTGGAACTACAGGTATATGCTACCATGCCTGGCTTATATTTTTTTTATTTATTGTGGAGACAAGGTCTCACCAAATTGCCCAGGCTGGTCTCAAACCCCTGAACTCAGGCAATCCTCTCGTCTTGACTTCCCAAAGTCCTGGGATTATAGGCTTGAGCCACTGAACCCAGATGATAAATATTTATTTACATGACATGTTTATATATGTATTCACACAAAAAATCCCATATACTTATATGAACCCCCAAAAAACTGATACTTATTGTATATTTATTCTTACCTGTCTAAATTTCAGTCACCTTCAAAGGACTTTCCGTTTGATACAATATACCTATCCAGATGCTTTTTCCACTGCTCAAGTCAGTTTTTTGTTTTTTGGGTTTTTTTTGAGTTGGAGTCTCACTCTGTTGCACAGACTGGAGTGCGGTGGCACGCTCCCAGCCACCACAGCCTCGACCTGCTGGGCTCCAGCGATCCTTCTACCTCAGTCTTCCAAGTAGTCAGAACTACAGGCACATGCTGCCACGCCCAGCTAATTTCTTTGGCTTACTGTAGAGACTAGATCTTGCCAAGTTGCCCAGGTGGGTCTCCAACCTGCAGGCTCAGGCAATCCACTCACCTCGGCCTCCCAAAGTGCTGGGGTTACAGACTGAGCCACCGAGCCCGGCCTTCAAGTCAGTTTTTTTTTCGAGTTGGAGTCTCACTCTGTCACCCAGACTGGAGTGCAGTGGCCGCTCCCGCAGCCTCGACCTGCTGGGCTCTGGCGATCCTTCAGCCTCAGCCTTCCAAGTAGCTGGAACTACAGGTGTGCGCTACCATGCCCGGCTAATTTTTTGATTTATTGTAGAGATGAGGTCTCGCCAAGTTGCCCAGGTGGGTCTCCAACCTGCAGGCTCAGGCAATCCACTCACCTCGGCCTCCCAAAGTGCTGGGGTTACAGACTGAGCCACCGAGCCCGGCCTTCAAGTCAGTTTTTTTTTCGAGTTGGAGTCTCACTCTGTCACCCAGACTGGAGTGCAGTGGCCGCTCCCGCAGCCTCGACCTGCTGGGCTCTGGCGATCCTTCAGCCTCAGCCTTCCAAGTAGCTGGAACTACAGGTGTGCGCTACCATGCCCGGCTAATTTTTTGATTTATTGTAGAGATGAGGTCTCGCCAAGTTGCCCAGGTGGGTCTCCAACCTGCAGGCTCAGGCAATCCACTCACCTCGGCCTCCCAAAGTGCTGGGGTTACAGACTGAGCCACCGAGCCCGGCCTTCAAGTCAGTTTTTTTTTCGAGTTGGAGTCTCACTCTGTCACCCAGACTGGAGTGCAGTGGCCGCTCCCGCAGCCTCGACCTGCTGGGCTCTGGCGATCCTTCAGCCTCAGCCTTCCAAGTAGCTGGAACTACAGGTGTGCGCTACCATGCCCGGCTAATTTTTTGATTTATTGTAGAGATGAGGTCTCGCCAAGTTGCCCAGGTGGGTCTCCAACCTGCAGGCTCAGGCAATCCACTCACCTCGGCCTCCCAAAGTGCTGGGGTTACAGACTGAGCCACCGAGCCCGGCCTTCAAGTCAGTTTTTTTTTCGAGTTGGAGTCTCACTCTGTCACCCAGACTGGAGTGCAGTGGCCGCTCCCGCAGCCTCGACCTGCTGGGCTCTGGCGATCCTTCAGCCTCAGCCTTCCAAGTAGCTGGAACTACAGGTGTGCGCTACCATGCCCGGCTAATTTTTTGATTTATTGTAGAGATGAGGTCTCGCCAAGTTGCCCAGGTGGGTCTCCAACCTGCAGGCTCAGGCAATCCACTCACCTCGGCCTCCCAAAGTGCTGGGGTTACAGACTGAGCCACCGAGCCCGGCCTTCAAGTCAGTTTTTTTTTCGAGTTGGAGTCTCACTCTGTCACCCAGACTGGAGTGCAGTGGCCGCTCCCGCAGCCTCGACCTGCTGGGCTCTGGCGATCCTTCAGCCTCAGCCTTCCAAGTAGCTGGAACTACAGGTGTGCGCTACCATGCCCGGCTAATTTTTTGATTTATTGTAGAGATGAGGTCTCGCCAAGTTGCCCAGGTGGGTCTCCAACCTGCAGGCTCAGGCAATCCACTCACCTCAGCCTCCCAAAGGCGCGGGATTACAGGCTGAGCCACCGAGCCCGGCTCAAGTCAGTTTTTGAACTCATCCTTTTTGATGCCTCTTAGTGCTTCTGCCATTTTTGTTGCACTTCCTCCACGTCGGCAAAACGTTTCCCTTTGAGGAATTTTTCATCCGGGGAAACAAAAAAAAAAGTCACTTGGGGCGAGATGATTAAATAGGGAAGGTGGGACACGGGGCCATGTCATCTTTGGTCAAAAACTGTTGAACACTCAGCGCAGTGTGGGCAGGTGTGCTCATCAATCACCCATCATGAAACGAGTAAACGCGTTGAAAGAATCTCCAAAAAAATTCACTGAAGTCAAACGCGGCCTCTCACAACAATGCCAGCTGGTGCAGGGATGCTGATGGGTTCCTACAACACTGACCTAGGGGAGAAGCCTGGACTACAAGGGGCCCACCCTCCAAAAGATATTTCCTGTTTTCTTTGTGTCCCCACATATGCAAAGGTGCTGTAAGAGAGAAAAGCACCTATCCATTTGCTAGAATTGCCATAAGCTGGGTGGCTTCTCACAACAGAAGTTCACCGTCTCACAGCTTGAGGCCAGAAGTCCAACATGGAGGCTCACAGGGCTGGCTCCTTCTCCAGGTCTCCAAGAGAATCTGTTCCTTCCATCTGTCCTGGTTTCTGGAAGCTGTCAGAACGCTTGGCATTCCTTGGCTGTGACACCCTCACTCCAGTTTCTGCCTCTGTCAGCACACGGCCTCCTCCTCGCGTGACTGTGTTCACATTTTTGTCGTCTGATAAGGAAGAGGTCCCACCCTGATGACCTCGTCTTATCATCTTAATTTGACTGTATTCTTTCTTTCTTTCTTTTGAGGCAGGGTCTCACTCTGTTGCCCAGGCTGGAGTACAGTGGCACAATCATGGCTCACTGCTGTCTCGACCTTCTGGGTTCTGATGATCCTTCTAACTCAGCCTTCTGAGTAGCTGGGACTTTAGGTACATGCCACCATGCCCAGCTAATTTTTGGATTTTTTTTTTTTTTTGTAGAGATGAGGTCTCACCACGTTGCCTGGGCTGGTCTCAGACACCTGGGCTCAAGCAATCCTCCTGCCTCGGCCTCCCAAAGTGTTGGAATTACATGTGTGAGCCACCATGCCCAGCTAAAAGATCCTATTTTTAAATAAAGCCACACTTGTAGTTCTTGGGGGTCAGGACTTGAATATATCTTTGGCAGGAGCACAGTCTACCCATAGCAGGATCTAAGGTCACCTTCACCAGGAGAACCGTCTCTGTTATCATCATCATAAAAAAAAAAAATCAATGTTGAAAACAAACATGCCGGGCTCGGTGGCTCAGCCTATAATCCCGCAGCGAGGCCGAGGTGAGCGAATTGCCTGAGCCCACAAGTTCGAGACCTACCTGGGCAACTTGGCAAGACCTCATCTCTACAATCAATCAAAAAAATTAGCCGGGCGTGGTAGTGCGCACCTGTAGTTCCAGCTACTTGGAAAGCTGAGGCGGAAGGATTGCCGGAGCCCGGCAGGTCGAGGCTGTGGTGGCCAGGAGCATGCCACTGCACTCCAGTCTGGGCAACAGAGTGAGACTCCAGCTCCAAACAAAAACAAAAACAAACACAACTCTCTCCCTTCTCTTTCTCTCTCTAATTTACTTTGAAATAAACTTTTCCTTCTTTGCCAAAACAACAACAACAACAAAAACACACCAAAAATGCATTATCAAGCAAACAGAATCTGCTTGTTTTTGTGTGGGATGGTTGCCTTACTCTAGTGGTTCACTTTGACCCTAGAAAAGTGGTGGTAGGCCGGTTTTGGTGGCTCAGCCTGTCAAACCAGCACTTTGGGAGGCCGAGACGAGTGGGTTGCCTGAGCCTGCGGTTCGAGACCAGCCCAGGCAAATTGGCGAGACTCCTTCTCTACAATAAATCAAAAAGTAGCTTGGCGTGGTAGCACGTGCCTGTAGTTCCGGCTACTTGGAAGGCTGAGGCGAAAGGATCACTGGAGCCCAGCGGGTCGAGGCTGCGGTGGCCGGGAGCATGCTACTGCACTCCATTCTGGGCGACAGAGTGAGACTCCAACTCAAAAAAAAGAAAAGTGGTGGTGTATTTACAGGAACCTGAGAGAGATAGAGACAGGGTCCCATTCAGTGCTTCTCAAAAGACAGGTGTCCATACATAACCTGGAGGACTTGTCAAAATGCAGACCCTGTCAGTGCCATGCCTCACACCTGTAATCCCACACTTTGGGAGAGGCTGAGGTGGCAGGATTTCTTGAGGCCAGGAGTTCAAGACCAATGTGGGCAACATAGTGAGACCTCATCTTTTATTTTTTTTGAGTCAGAGTCTCACCCTGTCATCCAGGCTGTAGTGCAGTGGCATGCCCATGGCCATCACAACCTTGACCTTCTGGGCTCAGGTGATCCTTCTGCCTCAGCTTTCCCAGTAGCTGGAACTATAAACGCACGCCACCACACCCAGCTAATTTTTTCTTGATTTATTGTAGAGACAAGGTCTCACCAAGTTGCCCAGGCTAGTCTCAAAACCATGGGCTCAGGCGATCCTCTTGCCTCAGCCTCCCAAAGTGCTGGGATTACAGGCTTGAACCACCACACCCAGCCGAGACCTCATTTTTACAAAAAAAAAAAAAAAAAAAGCTAGGTGTGATGGGGTACAACTAAATCCTTGGTAGGAAGAGGCAGAAGGATCACCTGAGCCCAGGAGATCAAGACTTCAGTGACCCATGATTGGGCCATTGCACTCCAATTTGGGTGACAGAGTGAGACCCTGACTCAAAATATAAAAAATTAAGCCAGGCATCGTTGCTCAAACCTGTAATCCCAGCACTTTGGGAGGCTGAGGCAAGAGGATTGCCTCAGTCTAGGGGTTTGAGACCAGCCTGGGCAACATGGTGAGACCTCGTCTCTACAATAAATCAAAAACATTAGCTGGGCACAGTGGTGCATGCTTGTAGTTCCAGCTACTTGGAAAGCTGAGGTGGAAGGATCGCCTGAGCTCAGCAGCTTGAGGCTGCAGTGAACCTGAACCTGACACTGCACTCCAGCCTGGGTGACAGACTGAGGCTCCAACTCAAAAAAAATAAAATAAAATAATAAAATAAAATAAAACATTGTGCCAGGTGCTGTGACTCACGCCTATAATACCTGCACTTTGGGAGGCTAGGTTGAGAGGATTGCCTGAGTCCATGGGTTCGAGACCAGCCTGAACAACTGGGTGAGACCTCACCTCTACAGTAAATAAAAAATTAGCTGAGCATGGTGGTGCATGCCTGTAATTTCAGCTACTTGGAAGGCTGAGGCAGAAGGATTACCTGAGCCCAGCGTGGCTGTCAGGCTCCCCGAGGATGCCTTGACTTCCAGGTTTCACAGAGTTCTGTAAGTCGCCAGCGTCTGGCCACCTTCTACCACCCAAGTCCCCTGTCTGAGGCCCAAGAGGCAGCCACCTCTGAGGAGGTTGGCCGTGTGCCCTCTTCCTCCCATGACTGTCACAATATCAAGAGCCAACCTAGCAGGCGTTGGGGGAGAGCATCATTTCTCCCCAGGTGTCCCCGGCTGTGCTGTCACTGTCACTCTCTACCAAATGTGTGCCCCTGGGTGGTGTGCTCCCTTTTGTCGCTGCATTAGTATTCTGGTGAGCCCACCTCGGGATGGTGGACACCAGAGGGCCAAGAGGACACTCAGCAGAAAGGAGGACGCAAACACATCAGAACGCAAGGCACACACAGGCAGCCCAGAGACCCCCGTTCCTGGACCCCATCCAGACCGGCCTTTTATGATTTTTGTTCTCTTTCTTCTTTCCTTGGATCTTGCCTGAGAACAGCCTGGGTGTTGCCAAGGGAACACTGAGCGCCTCCCTGAACACATCATTGTTGAATTCCAGCTCAGGCGGCCCGAGGAATTCGCTATTTGTTCAGGAGATGAAAGCCACAGACTTCCACACATTCTTCTCCGGTTTCACCCCTTCTAACTGCGGGACCCGCGTGGAGCTCATGGGACCCAACAAGGTTGTGGATAGTCCTCGCTACTCAGAGACAGAGGGAGCCCAAGTTTCTCTTGGCTGGTCCTTGGGGAAGAGCAGTGCTTGTGTGAGGGCCTGAGGACGGCACTGCCAGAGAGGAAGGCCACTCAGGAGTGCCACCCAACCCCAGATCTGGGCTTGGTGAACTGACCCTGGCCTCCTCCAGGGCCTCGGCTTCACAGACTGCAACTTTTTTGAGTTGGAGTCTCACTCTGTCGCCCAGACTGGAGTGCAGTGGCACCATCATGGCCACTGTAGCCTCGACCTGCTGGGCTCAGGTGATCCTTCCACCTCAGCCTTCCAAGTAGCTGGCTCTACAGGTGTGCGTCACCATGCCCAGCTAATTTTTGATTTACTGTAGTGACGAGTTCTCACCAAGTTGCCCAAGCTGATCTCAAAGCCCTGGACTCAGGCATTCCTGTCACCTCTGCCTCCCAAAGTGCTGGGATGACAGGTATAAGCCACTGTGCTCGGCCTTTTTTTTTTTTTTTAACATAACCTCAATATTGTATCCTCTTCATAATTAAACATGATATGACGCCTAGACCTGGATCCCGGGCCCTTTCCCTTCTCCTCCCCTCCCTGCTCACATCTCTTCACAGCAGCTTCCTCAGGTCTGCAGTTGGGCTCAAGGCACTCAAGCCTCAGCACAATCTGCTTTGTGGTTCCAGGCTTTTTCCAGAAAATCGGCTTAGTCTGCCCCCCCCAGCCACTTTACTTCCCCCAATGCTGCTTTCCCTAGGCTGGCAGAGGAGCCTGGCCCTGCTTGTGCTTTGTCACCTGGTGGGGTTGATGCATGCCACACTCCTGACATAAGGTCCGGCAGGTTTGGGGAACGTTTGCTGCGTTTTCCAGGGTGCTCAGTCAGCACAGAAAGAAAGAGGCTGGGCCCGAAGCAGAGTGCATCTCATACTGTAACACTTGTTCGAGACCCGCCTGGGCAGCGAGACCTCATCTCTACAATAAATAAAAAAATCAGCTGGGCGCGGTAGCGTGCGCCTGTAATTCCGGCTACTCGGAAGGCTGAGGCGGAAGGATCGCCAGAGCCCAGCAGGTCGAGGCTGTGGTGGCCATGGGCATGCCACTGCACTCCAGCCTGGGCAGCAGTGAGATACTGACTCAAAAAAAAAAAAAAGAAGGGCCGGGCTCTGTGGCTCAGCCTATAATCCCGTGCTTTGGGAGGCCGAGGTGAGTGGATTGCCTGAGCCCGCGGGTTCGAGACCCACCTGGGCAACTTGGTGAGACCTCATCTCTACAATAAATCAAAAATTAGCCAGCTGTGGTAGCGCGCGCCTGTAGTTCCAGCTACTTGGAAGGCTGAGGCGAAAGGATCACTGGAGCCCAGCAGGTAGAGGCTGCGGTGGCCGGGAGCGGCCACTGCACTCCAGTCTGGGTGACAGAGTGAGACTCCAACTCCAAAGAAAAGAAAAGAAAAGAAAATAGGCAGCAAGGCTGACCACACAAGGGCTGATTCGCAAGGGACCCAACCGAGAAGGACAGCAGAGGGTTGGCCTCCGGGAGGATGGGTGCAGTTCAGGGTTTCCATTTGGCCTCTGAAGTTTCTGAAAATCACAGTCACGAGGCAGATGAATAGGAGAAAAGGCACACTGATATATTTCCCTTATATACACCAGAGCCCTTGGTAAGAAGACTCTGCCCTCAAGGAGGCTCTGAAGCTCATACACCATCCTGACAACACAGGCCCTGGAAGGGAGAGAAGAGAAGTTGTGTTGGGGGATTATCGGGAGAACAGATGGATCTGGGAACAAAAATTAATTTGTAAATAGCTCTCTTTGACTATTTACAAGAAAGTGTCCTTTCAGGTGTGGTTACACTCTTGATCTTTTTTTTTTTTTTGAGTTGGAGTCTCACTCTGTCGCCCAGACTGGAGTGCAGTGGCCACTCCCGGCCACCGCAGCCTCGACCTGCTGGGCTCCGGCGATCCTCCCGCCTCAACCTTCCATATAGCTGGAACTACAGGCGTGCGCTACCACATCCGGCTAATTTTTTGATTTATTGTAGAGATGAGGTCTCACTTGCCCAGGTGGGTCTCGAACCCGCGGGCTCAGGCAATCCACTCACCTCAGCCTCCCAAGGCGCAGGATTACAGGCTGAGTCACTGAGCCAGCTTACACTTTTGATCTTAACGAGAGGAGGAGAAAAGATGATTGTTCTCCTTAGTGGGTCTGGATTTCAAGCAGATGAAAGAATTCAGCTCCTTTGGGAGAGATGCTAAGGGAGTGAGGGAGAGGAAACCAGCAAGAGAGGAGGCTTCCTTGGTTCAGCATGTCAAGACCATTTGTGGGGTATCCCTTCTGAGCCTCCACAAGGGCAAGGAGGTGGTCCAGGAATCCATCCAGGTGCGTTGCCAAACTTTATTAAACCCTCTGTGTCCCATGGCGCCTGCTGGGTAGGGTCGAGGGTGCAAAGGAGCATGGTGACCCAGGCTAGACTGCACCTCCCCTGCAGCTTCCCCTACCAGGAGGGTATGACTAACTCTCTGCAGCCCAGGCCCATTCTGGTTCCTCCTGGTCCCTGCTTTTCCTCCCTACCTTCTCCTTCTCCACTGATGACGGTGTGACTTTCCTGGGCATTGCATCCAGAAGAAACTGATTGGGACAGTTGATCCCAGCTCCCAGGCTGGGCGACCTCATAGGACACTGGCTGACCAATGATGTCGTAGCATCCAGAGCAGGTGCCCACCTTCGGGTTCAATGACTCGGCCTAAGTGTCACAGCTCCCAGGGTGCAGCATGGTGTGTTGTCATCTTTTTTTCTTTGAGACAGGGTCTCACTCTCTCACCCAGGCTAGAGTGCAGTGGCACCTTCATGGACAGCCTCAACTTCTTGGGCTTAGGCGATCCTCCCACCTCAGCCTCTCAAGTAGCTAGGACTACCGGCACATGACACCACACCTGGCTAATTTTTATATTTTTTGTAGAGACGAGGTCTCCCTATGTTTCCCAGGCTGGTCTCGAACTCCTGGGTTCAAGTGATCCTCCTGCCTCAGCCTCCCAAAGTTTTAGGATGACAAGTGTGAGCCACTGCACCTGACCAGTATTTTTTTTTTTTTTGAGTTGGAGTCTCACTCTGTCGCCCAGGCTGGAGGGTAGTGGCCACTCCCAGCCACCACAGCCTCGACCTGCTGGGCTCCGGCAATCCTTCCGCCTCAGCCTTCGGAGTAGCTAGAACTACAGTTGCGCGCTACCACACCCAGCTAGTTTTTTGATTGTAGAGATGAGGTCTCGCCAAGTTGCCCAGGCACAGGTCTCAAACCCTCAGGCTCAGGCAATCCACTCACCTCAGCCTCCAAAGGCGCGGGATTACAGGCTGAGCCTCCGAGCCCAGCTGACCAGTATGTTTTTAATGGAGACTGCAGATGGCTAGGTCTTGGAGGCTTGTCCATCCATCCAGCATAAACTAAATACTAAGATTGATGCTTTCAGAAGAATTCTAGAGGGAAAAAGCAAAGATGTCTACTGACAAAGTGTGACTGAATTTTGTGAGGTGGGGTAAATTGTCAACTCTGTCATCCCATGGAGAGGGGTAACATGTTCCTCAGTCACCAATACTTGTGGCATCATCTTGTTTTGGAGGGAGTTTGGCTGCATTGACTGAGCTGCAGACAGGCACAGGTTTAGAATGCAGGCTGCTCCTAGAGCGAAGCCACCATGGGTTCCCTACAGAAAAACTAGAAGGGGACATTAGGAGGACTCTACGGGGTGGCAGGAACATCTGTCCATAGTCTCCGAGAGACCCATGCAGACAGGGACACAAATGTCACTGGTACACACTGGACAGACAGTGAAAGGCAGAGACAGAGACCCAAAAAAACACATAAGCAGAGAGAGACACATGGACACCCACAGAGGGGCACACTCACGCCCTCCACCACACACTCACACCCACCGCCACAAGCATAGAGATAAAGCCAGCTTGCGGCCCAGGTGGAACTCATCCTCGTGGAAATGAGCACTGCATCGTCCCTTGATGCGGAAAGCTGAGGCCATCCAGTGCAAAAGAAAACGAGGGCCATTTCTGAGCTGATCTCAGGAAGGGAGAGGCTGAGGTGAGTCCAGTGAGTCCATTTCCATAGGAAAGTGTGTTCCTCACAGTTGAAAAACTCAAACCAAAAAGCAGCAGCAAAATGCTTCTGGAGAAGTGACTAAAACCCAGGTGCATTCTAAGGGTCTGTTTATGATGCAGAGACCTGCCAACATCTGTCCATATTGCCACAGCCCCTAGAGAAGGGCATGGCAAGGGTTCATACTTTCCTGCACATTCCCAAACACATTCCTGAGAGTCCCCTATCTTCTGTGTACTCCCAGTAAGTGGCTTCAGGGAATCCCCAACTTTCCTGCAGTCTGTGCCCAAAGATGTAATCCCTATTTACTCCCTTTCTTAATAGTCATAAGTTTGAACAATATAGTATCAATGTAATGGTAAGTCTTGTGATTTGCATAACTTTTTGCAATGCATAATGTCTTAGGCCTAGTTCCTTTACTCTAAATGTCACTATCTCAATATATAATATGGCTGTAGCCGGGCTCGGTGGCTCAGCCTGTAATCCCGTGCCTTCAGAGGCTGAGGTGAGTGGATTGCCTGAACCTGCAGGTTCTAGACCTGTTTGGGCAACTTGGTGAGACCTCATCTCTACAATAAAAATAAAAAAATTAGCCAGGTGTGGTATTGCGCGCCTGTAGTTCCAGCTACTTGGGAGGCTGAGGCAGAAGGATCACTGGAGCCCAGCAGGTCGAGGCTGCAGTGGCCACTCCAGTCTGGGCAACGGAGTGAGACTCCAACTCAAAAAAAAAAAAAAAAAATGGCTGTAGCTTAAGCTCTATGCAATGCTCTACTGGTGCGTGGTGGTGTGTGCCTGTTGTTCCAGCTACTTGGAAAGCTGAGGAGGAAGGATCGCCTGAGCCCAGCCCAGCAGGTCGAGGCTGCAGTGGCCGTGAGTGTGTCACTGCACTCTTGCCTGGGTGACAGTGAGACTCCAACTCAAAAAAACCAAAATAAGAAATAAATAAAGCCACTGTGCCCCATGCAGAGGAGCTTGGTGACCCAGGCCAGACTGCACCTCCCCTGCAGCTTCTCCTGCCAGGAGGGTGTGACCCAGGCCCATTCTTCCTGGTCCCTGCTTCTCCTTCCTGCCATTCAGTGTATAGGTACCGACAACTCTGGCCTAGAAAAGTGGACTGTGAGTCCTAAAGGGTGGGCAGAACCATTTTAGAAAGACCTAGAGTCCAGCTCTGCTTCCTGGATTCAAATTCAGAAATAAACTTGTTTCTAGTTGGGCTCGGAGGCTCAGCCTGTAATCCCGCCTTTGGGAAGCTAAGGTGAGTGGATTGCCTGAACCCGTGGGTTCGAGACCCGCCTGGGCAACTTGGCAAGACCTCATCTCTACAATAAATCAAAATGAGCCGGGCGTGGTAGTGCGCACCTGTAGTTCCTTGGAACTACTTGGAAGGCTGAGGCAGAAGGATCGTCAGAGCCCAGCAGGTCAAGGCTACAGTGGCCGGTGACAGAGTGAGACTCCAACTCAAAAAAAAAAACCCCAAAACAAACAAAAACAAAAACCAACCAAAAAAACCTTGTTTCTACCAGTTCCTTGCCCCTTTCATTTATGGGTATCAAGGAACAGCAGCTGAGCACTACTCGGACCATAACATTTAGGCGGTGGCCCCAGTATTCAGCACTCTCTGCCAGGGAGTACCAGGCAGCAGCTTTAGGTGGGGACTGGAGGTGGGGATCTTTGCAGTGCTGTGACACTGGTCAGAGTCTGGAGAAATGACTGTTGTACCCGAATCCTGAATCCAAGAGACCACCAAAGAGCCAGCTCTGATGCAAATCACACGAGGGTCTTTATTCAGGCTCGAGTCTGGGCTCACGTCCGTAACCGGCACAGCGGTACAGGAGCGAGAGCCCCGACCCAGCACAGCAAGCAGTTTATATACACAGTTACAAGGGAGGGGAAAGAACTTTAAACTTGTTCACACATGATTGGGTAATTTCTCTTACTGGGTACAGGGGCGTTTGGGATTGGTTGGTTTGTATGGTCGCGGGTCGTGGCTGACCGCGGCTGACCATCAATGGTCAGGCGGGCTGGGTGGAACCGGTTGGGACATCTGGAATATGAGATTACTAGGGGAGTGGAGGAGGAAATGGGACCAGAGGGTCTGCAAGGTGACTCCACGCTTTTCTTCTGGTATGTGAACTTGTTTACCATAAGTATACTACTGGGCTTGGGCAGGAAAGCAAGCATACATTTGAGTTTTAAAAACAAGTTTCAATATACATTCAAAATAAGCTTCAACCTACACTTAAAACAAGTTTTATCACACAATTATGAACTAGATGGCCCTTGAGCTCTTCATGACCAGTCTGGTTGGAGCCCTACATGCATGGAAGGGCAGCTGTGGTCCATCTGTGGATTGCATGGCACAGCCACCTACAGGTGGGTTGAACTGCAAAGGAACCGGATGCTGTATTCCTACCATGGCCTGTTCCCCAGCCAGGGCCAGCACCTGGTCAGTGGAAGAAGGAAATGGATGAGCTGGCCCTGCGAAGATGCAGAGATCTCGCTGGAACCTCAGGCTGCCAGGTCCAGGCGGAGTCTCAGGCGTCTTCAGGGCCAACACTTCCTTTTCAGAGTTGAAAACTGGAGCTGAGAGGGCAAAGGGACTCCCCTGAGGTCCTTTGCAAGTTCCTGGTTCCCTGAAAGACTCATGCACTAAAGGCCACTGTCCTTCAACTTGGACTAGTTTTCTTTTTCCTTGAGTCGGAGTATCCCTCTGTTGTCCAGGCTGGAGTGCAGTGGCATGCTCACAGCCACTGCAGCCTCAACCTGCTGGGCTCAGTCGATTCTTCCACCTCAGCCTTCCAAGTAGCTGGAACCACACGTGTGCGCCACCACATCTGGCTAATTTTTTCATTTATTGTAAAGACAAGGTCTCACCAAGTTGCCCGGGCTGGTCTTGAACCTGTGGGCTCAGGCAATCCTCTCACCACAGCTTCCCAAAGTGCTGGGATGGCAGGTGTGAGCCACCATGCCTGGCTGACCAGTTTTTGTTTTACCTCTTGTAGGAAGATTAGGTCTGGGCATGTGAAACCACCTACATAGAATTAATAATGCCGGGCCCAGGCACTGTGGCTCACTTTGGGAGGCTGAGGTGAAAGAATTGCTTGAGCGCAGGAGTTCAAGGCCAGCCTGGGCAACATGGCAAGACCTCTTCTCTACAATAAAAATTCAAAAAGTTAGCTGGGTATACTGGCACGTGCCTGTAGTCCCAGCTACTTGGAAGGTCGAGGCTGCAGTAGCCGTGGTCATGTTATAGCATCACTGCACTTCAGCATGGGCAGCAGAGTGAGACTCTGGTTCAAAAAAAAAGAATTAATATCGGTAATGAGCCAGGCTTGGTGGCTCAGCCTGTAATCCCGCCCCTTTGGGAGGCTGAGGTGAGTGG
>NW_007253377.1:308406-318515 GCF_000164805.1 Carlito syrichta | reverse complement strand
AAAAAAAAAAAAAAAAAATCGGGTAATGGACTAAAAACTACAGCTATGATTAGAAATTAATAAATATGCTGCTTTTAAGTTTTCTGGACAACTTAAGGTAACTTTGAGACAAACCCCTGGGGAAGAAAGGAGGCTTCCCCCACCCCCCTCCACCACCCACATGCCAATTAACATAAGACTGCCTGAGGAGACAAGAAGCAATTTGAAAGACAAAAGCAGTTTCAATCTCTGGGATCCCACTCCCCACACCTTCCTGGTGGGTGGTGCCTGAGGGTCGGGAGAATAGTTTTAGAGACAACATCTGTTGGAAACCTACAATGGTGTCCAACATCTTTTTTTTTGTGTGAGTCGGGGTCTTGCTTTGTCATGCAGTGACACAATCACCACGATCACAGCTTGCCGCAGCCTCGACCTCCTAGGCTCAGGTAATCCTTCCACATCAGCCTCCTGAGTATCTGGGTCTACAGGTAGGCGCCCCCAAGCCCAGGGTACTTTTTTGTAGAGATGAAGTCTTGCCACGTTGCCCAGGCTGATCTTGAACTCCTGGGCTCAAGCAACCCACCCACCTCGGCTTCCCAAGTGCTGGGATGACAGACGTGAGCCGCCGTGCCTGGCCTGAGCCTTTGTCCCCAGTCCTGAGCACCAGAAAGTCCTCTAGTGGTCACAGGACCCCAGATGAATAGCCTTTTTTTTGTTTTTGATGTGGGGTACAATTCAGGGTTAGGTATACAAATGTTCATTATGCAGGTACCCTTGTTGATGAGGCGTGCCCTCCACCAAAAGGACAGTCTTTACACATCCCCTCCACCCCCCGCTGACACCACCCATCAATCAATAGCTCCAATCGTTTTCCTACCAAGCTCCCTTTAGAAACTTCATCCAGAGATCCCAGTGTCGCTCACATCCTGACTGCGGGAGGGGCGGGGGGGAAGAAACTTCATCCCGGGAATCTTGGGGAAGCGATTTGAGAACTCCCCACCCTCCTAGCTCAGCTGCCTTGTGGTATTAAGCTCTTTGTCCATTTTTCTGGGCAGCAGGTGTAAGAGCCTGTGTTGGAACTCTTCTAACAGGCAGGCACCACACCTCACAGCAGGTGCAGGAGTCTCTGAGAGGGTCCTGGGGAGTTGTTGAAGAGATTTTGGCTTTATTTTCTGCAGGATCTCCCTGCTTGGGCCCTTGATGAAGACTTCATTCGGTCACAAAAGGGATAGGGCAGCGCAGGTGACCTTGTTCTCGGTAAAATAAAATGTTGGGGCCGGGTGCAGCAGTTCACACCTGTCATTCCAGCACTTTGGGAGATGGAAGCGGGAGGATTGCCTGAGCCCAAGAGTTCGAGACTAGCCTGGGCAACTTGGTGAGACTTTGTATCTACAATTAAAAAAATATATATTAGCTGGACGTGGTGATACACGCCGGTAGTTCCAGCTACTTGGAAACTGAGGCAGGAGGGTTGCAGGTTGAGGCTGCAGTGGCTGTGAGTGTTCCAACCTGGGCAGCAGAGTGAGATTCCAACTCAAAAGACAACTTTCACAGTGTGGGTGACCTGGAATCCCAGAATCTGGAAGGGAGGGGGACAGCATGGGGTTGGTCACAGCATGGAAGCTCCAGCTTCCCCCCTCCTCCACTTGCTGGTTGATTTAGATGCAAAGTGACTCCTGGTGGGGGGAGAGGGGACACAGCTGAGGCTCTTCTGGGAATGAAAGAACGTGAGCTCAGGTTGGTGACAGGGTGCCTCGCTCCCAGCTGCAGAAGACTTTCTGGCCAAAGGGGCTTCTGACTGACCTCTCGATGGAACTTGTTCATGGAGTCCCTGTCCCTTATTAATGTTCCTGCCCTGAGCACGCCATGACTGTCACCTTTGGTGCCCTCACTGCTCCCAGGATGGGACGTCAGAAGTCAAGGCCGGACTCCCCTCCACGTCGGGAGGTGGCAAGAATATGGCTTCCAAGTCGGCGCCTGAGGTCTTGTGAGGCCTCAGAACCTAGGCGTCTCGGCTCCTCATGGTGTCCACTGGTGGCTTTGAGGTGTCCCGGGAACCTGGAGAGTGAGGGTGGGCTGCTTTTCTCAGAAAGGGGCACCGCATTTACATCACTTAGGACTTGGGCCTGGGGCCAGGGCCACCAGGGAGAGAGGAAAAATCGGTAAGGAAGAAGCCAGAGAAACCCATCACCTCCCCAAGGGGGTAACCACCCCCTGCTCCCACTTGGCTCCATTGGTCATTGAACTGAAAAGCCCCAGGATTCATTCAGCTCCCTTCCTGGGTCTTCCTTTTGAATGAAAAGGAAGACTGGGAACGCTCAGCAGCTCAGAATTCGAGTCTCCATCTCAATGCCCAGAGACAAAGGCCAAAAAATGTGAGGAATTTCCAAAGTGCCTCCTTCAAACGGCATCAGCCCCTCCCTGGCTCTGCTCCCTGGTGCTGGAATGGCGGTGGCTGCGTCCTCCTCCCTCCCTGGCCTGGCCCACTGCCCAAGAGCTTGTGTCAGAGGAGAAACAAGATGAGGATGTCCCTGCTCAGACCACACACTTGTCCTCCCAAAAGAAGACACTTCTGGGCACAGTGGCTCACGCCTGTAATCACAACACTTTGGGAGGCAGAAGCAAGAGGATTGCCTGAGCCCACGGATTTCAGACCAGCTTGGGCAACATGGCCAGACCTCGTCTCTACAATAAATCAAAAAAATTGGTCAGGCTCTGTGGCTCAGCCTGTAATCCCAGTACTTTGGGAGGCTGAGGTGAGTGGATTGCATGAGACTGTGGGTTCAAGACCAGCCCCGGCAACTTGGTGAGATCTCGTCTCTACAATAAATGAAAAATTAGCAGAGCGTGGTAGCCCATTCCTGTAGTTCTGGCTATTTAGAAGGCTGAGGCGGAAGGATCGCTGGAGCCCAGCAGGTCGACGCTGGGATAGCCGTGAGTGTGCCACTGCACTTCAGCCTGGGCGATGGAGTGAGACTCCAACTCAAAACAACAACAAAAAACAAAAATTAAAAAAATTTAGCCGGGCGTGGTGGCACATGCCTGTGGTTCCAGCTACTTGGAAGGCTGAGGTGGAAGGATTGCCTGAGCCCAGCAAGTCAAGGCTGTAGTGGCCGTGAGCATGCCACTGCACTTCAGCCTGGGCAACAGAGGGAGACTGACTTAAAAAAAAAAGGAAGATACTTCTGTGAACTGGTGGGCCAGTTTGTACATGGACCTCGCCTGCTCCTGCCCAAGCAGCCACCAGGCCATGGGGTTGACCAGAGGAAGTACCCACCTACTCCAGGGTCATGGTGACAGCTCATTTTCCGAGGATGGCTTTGAAAGAGGAGCCCTCATTTGCCCAGGGCTCTGTTATCATTTTCCTTTGGAGGCTGTACACATCACAAGACACTGGGAAAAAGCCCAGAGCCTTCTTCCTCTAAGACCTCTTAGGAGACAGAGAGTGACACTTGATGGACCACGAGTACTTGGCAGGCTGGACACATGTCTGCCAGTCCTCCTGTACCCATTTGTTTATTTGTGTATTTATTTATTATTATTTTTTGAGTTGGAGTCTCATTCTGTCGCCCGGGTTGGAGTGCAGTGGCAGGCTCACAGTCACCACAACCTCAGCTTTCTAAGTAGCTGGACTACAGGCATGCCTGGCTAATTTTTTAATTTATAGTAGAGATGAGGTCTTGCCAAGTTGCCCAGGCTGGTCTCGAACCCATGGGTTCAGGCAATCCTCTCACCTGGGCCTCTCAAAATGCTGGGATGACAAGGCATGAGCCACCATACCTGGCTTGTGTCCATTTATTTAATCTTAACTTCCTGTCCCTTCTCTGCAGGACACTAAGTTCTTTGGGGCTGTTAGTTCTCACCCCGAGAGGGGCTTCCAGAATGTTAGGTCAGGCCTGCTGGGGGTGTGGGCTTCTGTGATCCGGTGCTGCGTGAAAGATGCGAAGAATTACACAGAAGTTAGATTAGAGCCGGGCTCAGTGGCTCAGCCTGTAATCCCGCGCCTTCGGAGGCTGAGGTGAACGGACTGCCTGAGCCCGTGGGTTTGAGACCCGCCTGGGCAGCGAGACCTCATCTCTACAATAAATCAAAAAAAAAAAAAACAATCAGCTGGGCATGGTAGCGCATGCCTGTAGTTCCAGCTACTCGGAAGGCTGAGGCGGAAGGATCACCGGAGCCCAGCGGGTCGAGGCTGCGGTGGCCGGGAGCGGCCACTGCATTCCAGTCTGGGCAACGGAGTGAGACTCCAACTCACAAAAAAAAAAAGAAGAAAATACAGTTTGTTTAGGAAGTAAATTAGAGAGAGAGAAAGAGGAGATTCACCTCCCCAAGGTAGAGGAGGGAGCCATAGCTCTAAGTGGGCGTGGCCACATCAGAGTCGAGTAAGTCAATAGTCAGTTGCTAGCTGCTTGTGGTTGAGTCCTTTTAGTCTTTCCCTAAAAGGCTGATCCATGCCATCACAAAGCGGCAGGTAAGTGCAGTTACTGACGTCAGGTGATGGACAGCAGGCAGATGGGTGGGTTAGTCACATGATTGCTGCCATGGTAGTAGGGGTCCATCACATAGGTCACGAAGGGCTGATAAGGTTAACTTGGGTCTTATGGATGAAGGCAAATACTCGGAATAGAACAACTAATTACTAACAAGCTGGAGAGGGAGTTGTAAAGCTGCTATCAATAGCTACCTCTGAGAAACCGGTTCTGTCCTTAGCTCATGGTTACAGGGTAAGTTAAGTGAACTGTAGAAAAACACAAGATTTAGGCAATGTCAAAATGGCTGCTCATTGAGTATATCAAATTCATGTTATGTCCTTTCAGGGGGTCACTGTGACCCCTCAGAAAGTGAGAAAAAGAGCCGGGTGTGGTGGCTCATGCCTGTGAAATCCCAGCACTTTGGGAGGCGGAGGCGAGAGGATTGCCTGAGCCCAGGGTTTCAAGACAAGCCTGGGCAACTTGGAGAGACCTCATCTCTACAGTAAATCAAAAAATTAGCCAGAAGCCGGGTTCGGTGGCTCAGCCTGTAATCCCAGCACTTTGGGAGGCTGAGGTGAGTGGATTGCCTGAGCCCGCGGGTTCGATACCTGCCTGGGCAACTTGGTGAGACCTCATCTCTACAATCAATCAATCAATCAATCAATCAACTGGGCGTGGTAGCGCGTGCCTGTAATTCAGGCTACTTGGAAGGTTGAGGCGAAAGGATAGCCAGAGCCCAGTGGCTGCAGTGGCCAGGAGCAGGCGACAGACTGAGACTCCAACTCAAAAAAAAAAAAAAAATTAGCCAGGTGTGGTAGTGTGTGCCTGTTGTTCCAGCTACTTGGAAGGCTGAGGTGGAAGAATTGCCTGAGCCCACCAGGTAGAGGCTGCAGTGGCCGTGAGTGTGCCACTGCACTCCAGCCTGGACAACAGAAAAAGACTCCAACTCAAAAAATAAAATTAAATAAAAATAAGTAAATAAATAAACTGGGCATGGTGTTGTGCACCTGTAGTCTCCCCCGTTTGCACCCAGGAGATGGTGGGTATCGTGAGCTGTGAGCCACTGTTCTCCAGCTTGGGTGACAAGAGTGAGACTTTGACTGAAATAATAATTATTAAAAAATAATAATAAGCCCTCTGGATGATGCTGGTGCACGTTCCAGTTTGAGAACCACTGCTGTATTCTACTGCCTGGGACGCGTTGAACAGTCTGCAGAATTGTGCGACACTCACCAGGTTGCAGGGCAGGAAAGTCAGGCAGCTGGTGCCCTGGCCCTGTACAGGGGCCGTCAACCTCCTCCGAACTGACTCTCCTCGCAGTCCCTGGAGGCTAGTATCTTCCTGACAGTGACTTTTTTTCTCTTTTCCTCAGCTTATTGGATGAAGAAAGACGTTTTTTCCGTCTGCTTGGTCTGTGTCCCTTCCCTCGCTGACATTTCGTGGCAGCCTGGCGTGTCAATGACAGTGGGTGGAGTGGGGCAGGGACTCCCCAGGCACCCGCGGGCTGGCATGCGCTCCTCACCCAGTGCTCCAAGCCCAGGTCAGGATTTCCCAGGAGGCTGAGAAATGGTGGCCCTGGGTGGAGAGGGGTTGAGTCGTGTCTCGGCCATTCCAGAGCCTGCACTCTGGCTGCCCTCCTCTCCGGCTGCCTGTGTGGTCGAGATGGGCCAGCCCTGCGTGAATGGGGACCTTGTGCTGAGGGCCTCGCGGGAGCCGGGAGCCACAACACAGGGGCTTTTCACGGGGAGGCTTGCAACAGAGGCTGTATTGAGCGTGCCGGTGGCTCGCGGGCAGGCGTGGGGTCTGGCAGACGCGTGGCATTGGTGAAACAACATTGCTGTTCCTCCTGATCCAGCCCTGGCTGGGTTGGAGCCCTGGGGGCTCTTCTCGGATGAGGTACACTAAGAATCTCCTTCGGAAGCTGCCCTGACCCCACCCTCAACCCCCAGGGAGTTCAAGGGTCTGCAGGGGCACAGGATGTGAGTGCAGGGGTCAGTGTGAGTGGGGAGGATGCTGGTGGGCTGGACAGGAATGGGTTAAAGTCAGCTGCGTGGAGACATTGCCACAGCCCAGCTCCCCTGGGACCCAGGCCACCAGCAGGGTAGGGTGCCAGCTGCCTCTGTCTGTTGAAGGGGGTGGGACCCCAGCAAGCCCCCCCAAGGAGTCATTGAGAGGTGAGGGAGAGCCACGGCCTCGCCAAGGCAGATGCCAGGGACAGAGGGCTGCTGCCTGGGGGGAGAGTCAGGAAGGGGTGACAGTGGAGGTGGGTGTTTCCTTCCCCCGTATGTAGATACAGCCTCTCTCTGTCCACCTGCTACCAACTCTTACCCACCTGAGGTGGCTTATTTGAGAATTGGCCACTTCCCTGGCCTCTTTTCTCTTCTGGAACTTTTATTTTCTAGAGTGACCAGCTGTCCAGTCTCCTCAGGACCAAAGGACTTCCTGGAACACGGGATGGACACGTGTGCACATATGTCTGGCATTCTTCATGTCTTCCTTATCTGTTCCATAGAAGGCAGCCTCCAGCAAGGATGGATTGTATTTTTCTGTATCAGCTGCCCCAGGGAAGGTTTTGTTGTTGTTGTGACAGGGTCTCACTCTGTTGCCCAGGCTGGAGGGCTGTGGCATGGTCACAGCTCACCACAGCCTCAGCCTCCTGGGCTCAGGCCATCCTCCTGCTTTATCACTTTCATCACCTACTAGTATCTAGGACTACAGACAAGCACCACCATGCACGGCTAATTTTTTTTTTTTGTAGAGACAAGGTTTCTATGTTGCCCAGGCTGGTTTTCTCAAACTCCTGAGCTCAAGAAATCTTCCTGCCTTGGTCTCCCAAGGTGCTGGGATTACGGGTAAGGCCACCGTGCCCAGCCTCACATGGAAAGTTTAATAAATGTTTGCTGATAACAAATGAGCAAGTTGTTCCCATCCAAATGAGAGAATTAGGAAAGCCTTAGCTGGTGAGGGGCCTCGAAGGTCAGCCTGGATATTGCGAGGGTGAGACGGAGCAGCAGCCTTCTGAAAGGGAGTGGTTTGGCCCCTGTAGCTCGGGCCTGTCCTCCAGGCCAGCCACCCCCTGCCCCATCCCTCCTCTCTTGTCTCCAGGGCAGCCCTCCTCAGGGTTTGCGCTTTGGGCCCAGGCTGGGCGGCTGTCACTGTCACGCCATGGTGACTCACCATGCCCTGAGCGTGTTCTTTTCCTGAGCATGTTGACAGGCAGGCCCAGGAAGTCCAGGAGCAGTCCTGGAGGCCTTTCGCGCCCAGCCCGTCAAAGTGACAGCTGCCTCTGGGCCACTTGATCGCAGGGAAAATGCTGCTGTGTTTTCCATCTTCTATAGAGACAAACACTCCCAACCGGGGCATCTTGGGGCCTCCCCCTGGTCTCTGCTCAGGACTCGCACGGGCTTGATGGAGCAGTTGCGGGGTGCTGAGGAAGCTCTTGGAAGAGAGATGGGGACAGAAGGGAGAACTCAGTAAGCCCCAGGCAGAGCCCAGGCCCTGTAATCAGCGAGGCAGGCCGAGGCCGCTAGTGCCATTGCCAGGAGCCCCCAGGCCTCTCTGCCCTTGCACACCTCTGGAGATACTTTCTCCTTTTTTTTTAGGTGGAGTCTTTCTCTGATGCCCATCCTGGAGTGCAGTGGGACGTGTACATGCTCATGGTCACCACAGCCTCTACCTCTTGGTCTGAGGTCAATTCTGCTCTGTCCCTAGCTCTGCCTGTTCTGTGGCCAGGGATCCTTTATGACACAGTGACTCGCCCTTGGAAGGAGTGGGAAGATCCTGTGCCCATATTCTTTATTTTATTTTTTTTTTGAGTTGGAGTCTCACTCTGTTGCCCAGACTGGAGTGCAGTGGCCGCTCCCGGCCACCACAGCCTCGACCTGCTGCCTCCGGCGATCCTTCTGCCTCAGCCTTCCCAGTAGCCGGAATTACAGACATGCGCTACCACGCCCGGCTGATTTTTTTATTTATTGTAGAGATGAGGTCTCGCTGCCCAGGCGGGTCTTGAACCCGTGGGCTCAGGCAATCCATTCACCTCAGCCTCCCAAAGGCGCGGGATTACAGGCTGAGCCACCGAGCCCGGCTTCCCATATTCTTTCTCACAGCGGAACAGACCGAGGCCGAGAGTTGGTGTCAGTCATTCAAGACCACATTTTTTGTCATTGGCAGAACTGAGAAGTCATTTATTCACTCTCTGGACACATAGAGTTGAGTTCCTACTATGTGCCAGACACTTTCCAAGGCCCTCGAGATATATGCCTGCACAAAACAATGTGACAATGACATTGCTATAACAACAGAATTAACACTGAATGCCACCTCCACTCGTTCATATTGTATAATGCAATGAGCATGGTGCCAAGTGCTATATGTGTACAGTTTCATTTATCCTTACAGCAGACCTACACAGTAAGTCATCTCCGGGTGCAGTGGCCCAGCTATAGGAGGTGGAGGCAAGAGGATTGTCTGAGCCCAGGAGTTCAAGACCAACCTGGGCAACATGGCAAGACCTCATCTCTACAATAAATCAAAAAAATTAGCGGGGTGTGGTGGCGCGTGCTTGGAGTTCCAGCTACTTGAAAGGCTGGGGTGGAAGGATCGCCTGAGCCCAGCAGGTCCAGACTGAGGTGGCCGTGAGCATGCCACTGCACTCCAGCCTGGGCGACAGTGAGACTCCAACTCAAAACAAAAAACAGCTGAGTGTGGTGGCTCAAGCCTATAATTCCAGCATTTTGGAAGGCTGAGGCAAGAGGACTGCCTGAGACCAGGGGTTCAAGACCAGCCTGGGCAACTTGGTGAGACCTCATCTCTACAATAAATCGAAAAATAAGCTGGTTGTGGTGGTGCACACCTGCAGTTCCAGCTACTTGGAAGGCTGTAGTGGAAGGATCGCCTGAGCCTGGCAGGTTGAGGATGCGGTGGTCGCGGGCATGCCACTGCACTCCAGCCTGGGCGACAGAGTGAGACGCCAACTCAAAAAAACAAAGCAAAACAAAACAAAACAAGCGGGGCTCGGTGGCTCAGCCTGTAATCCCGCGCCTTGGGAGGCTGAGGTGAGTGGATTGCCTGAGCCTGCAGGTTCAAGACCCACCCGGACAACTTGGCGAGACCTCATCTCTACAATAAATCAAAAAATTAGCTGGGCGTGGTAGCTCACGTTTGTAGTTCCAGCTACTGGAAGGCTGAGGCGGAAGGATCGCCGGAGCCCAGCAGGTCGAGGCTGCGGTGGCCGGGAGCGGCCACTGCACTCCAGTCTAGGTGACAGAGTGATACATCAACTCAAAAAAAAAAAAAGACCAGCTTGGGCAACCTGATGAGACCCCCGTCTCTACCCTTCAAGTGTGTTGGTGACATTCTCTTCATTGTCTGTCTGCCTATCTGTCTATCTATCTAATCTGTCATCTATCTATCCATCTATCGTTGGTGTCTGTTTATATATCTATCTACCCCATCTTCCCCCCCTTCCATCCTCTATCCTCTTTATTGGTATGTGGCCCATCTGAAATCCTGAAGGAGAAGGAGTGCCTGAGGAAAGGACCATTTGTAAAGCTGGTGGCCATGTAGGTAGGAGGTGGGAAAAGAAAGAAAAGTCAGCCAGGCTCGGTGGCTCAGGCTGTCATCCCGCGCCTTTGGGAGGCTGAGGTGAGTGGATTGCCT
>NW_007253377.1:302866-308173 GCF_000164805.1 Carlito syrichta | reverse complement strand
ACTGCACTCCGGTCTGGGCGACAGAGTGAGACTCCAACTCAAAAAAAAAAAAAAGAAAAGTCAGAGAGGGAAGGATTGCTCAATTAAGCAAAATGACCCTTGGGCCACGAGCTGCAGAGTAGATGGTAATCATGCTCCGTTCAGGGAACATGGCATGCACAATGATTACAATGATTGAAGAGAGTTTTAAAAGGGGCTGTGAGCACGCCACTGCCCTCCAGGCTGGGTGACAGAGTGAGACTCCAACTCAGAAAGGGGGGGTGCTGTTTACAATAGCTGGGCCGGGATGAGGGAAACCAACAAGGAATGGCACATGATGGTAGAAGCAACTGCTGGGAGCCGTGGCTGCCTCCTGGTTTGAGGGGAAAGTGGAAGAGGACCTGAGTTTCAGAGTCCAGAGAGGGTTGCCTGGCAGGATTGCAGGCGACCCGTGGTGACCTGGGAGAGGGCTGCTGAAGGGACACATATCCTGGTCTTTCTCCTCCTGCCTCCCCAGCTCTTGCTGGTGTTTCCCAGGGGTAAACCCAACCAGAAGCCAGAGGGAAGCCCGCTCGACAGTCCCTTGAGGAAAAGAGTTCTGTGGAGAAGCAGATTCCAAGATGTGAGAATGCTGTATCAGGCTGGTGCCTTAGGGTAAACTGAGGCAATGGCACCAACCTAGGAGTCGTTATTGTGTTCTTCCCCACTGACGCTTGCGGAGTGGGGGCAGGGGAGAAGTCTGTTTTACTTAAGAATGTTTTTTTTTCTTTTCTTTTTGATTTAGAGTCTCACTCAGTTGCCCAGGCTAGAGCACAGTGGCCAATCATGGCTCACAGCAGCCTTGACCACCTGGGCTCAGGTGATCCTCTTGTCTCAGCCTTCCAAGTAGCTAGAATTACAGGTGTGTACAATCACACCTGGCTAATTTTTAAAAATTTTTTTGCAGAGATGAGGTCTCTATATGTTGCCCGGTCTGGTCTTGAGCTCCTGGGCTCCGGCAGTCCTCCCGCCTTGGCCTCCCAAAGTGCTGGGATTACAGGTGTGAGCCATCACACCTGGCAAAAATGTTTCCGATGAAGCAATAAGAATCGTTACTTTTATAAAATTGTTCAATTAACTTTAGCCTAAAGCTGCCTTCTTGCACTTTTTTTTTTTGTCAGAGTCTCACTCTGTTGCCCAGGCTGGAGTGCGGTGGCACGCTCATGGCCATTGTAGCCCCGACCTACTGGGCTCAGGCTTTCCTTCTACCTCAGTCTTCCAAATAACTGAAACTACAAGTGTACGCCACCATGCCTGGCTAATTTTTTATTTATTGTAGAGACGAGGTCTTGCCAAGTTGCCCAGGCTGGTCTTGAACCTGTGGGCTCAGGCAGTCCTTTTGCCTTAGCCTTCCAAAGTGCTGGGATTATAGGTGTGAGCCACTGCACCCAACTTCTTTGCACATTTTAAATTCCATCTCAAGTATGTGTGAACTGTAATCTAACAGGAGGGGTAAACAGACTGTAGTCTACTCTTATGCTAGTCACTGTGTTTCTACCAATCACATGTGCCAAACTGTTCAACACATGTTCAAATAAGGCCAATGCTGAGAGTTGTAACTGACCCTGTCTTCTGTAACTTGCTTCCATCTTCTGTGTGTCATGTTCCTTTTTCTGTCCTTAAATCTTCTTCAACCACAGAGTGACCAGAGTCTCTCTCAGTCTTTTCTGGTTCAGGAGGCAGCAAATTGTTCTCTGCTTGGTGAAACTCTGTTACATTTCATTTGTCTGGCATTTCTTTTTTTCTTTTTTTGAGTCAGAGTCTCCGTCGTCCAGGCTGGAGTGCAGTGGCATGATCACAACTCACTGCTGGACTCAGGCGATCCTTCTGCCTCAAGCTTCCAAGTAGCTGGAATCACAGCTAATTTTTTATTTTTTCTGAGTTGGAGTCTCACTCTGTTGCCCACTCTGAGCCTCGACCTGCTGGGCTCCGGCGATCCTTCCGCCTCAGCCTTCCGAGTAGCCGGAATTACAGGCATGCGCTACCACGCCTGGCTGATTTTTTGATTTATTGTAGAGATGAGGTCTTGCTGCCCAGGCGCGTCTCGAACCGCGGGCTCAGGCAATCCACTCACCTCAGCCTCCCCAAGGCGTGGGATTACAGGCTGAGCCACCAAGCCCGACTACAGCTAATTTTTTGACTTATTGTAGAGACAAAGTCTTGCCATGTTGCTCAGACTGATCTTGAACCCCTGGGCTCAGGCAATCCTCTCGCCTCCACCTCCTAAAGTGCTGGGATGTCAGATGTGAGCCACCACGCCTGGCTGTTCCTCTTTCAACAAAGCCTTAACCTATACTTGTTTTTCTTTCTCCACGTTGATGAGATAGGAAGCAGGCACGGAGATCTAGCGCTGACTGCGACAATGGTGTCTTATGGAACAAGTGTGCGTGGTTTTTTGAACCTATGAGCTGAATTAGGTACTTTGTTAGTGAAACCTCATTTCTTGACTTGGAAAAAAATGACTGACAAACTGTGGCTGCTCAGACTTGGATATTTTGCAGTTATTTTGTTGAGAATGAATACAGTGAGCCAGGCACTTCAGTAAGAACAGCTGATGGTATTTGTTGCCAGTTGTAAAATTTCAGCTTTGAAACAGAAATTAGAATTTTGCAAAACCCATGTCTGTCGGTGCGAATTTGCTGGCTGCGTGGTACTGAAAGGATTTTCTGGCGAGATTGGTATTGATGGTAATGAATGTGGCTTTTTGCTGTTGTGTAAAATGGGCTCACACTTGGAGGAGGCCAATAATTCAGTTTTTCAAATAACCAATGCATGAGATTGCAAAATCATGCCTAGATAAAAGATCCATTCAGAGTACAAGAGACTGATGTGCTTTATTGTAAGAGTATAAAAAGTTCACTGATCTGGTTTCAGGGTCCACATTGCAAGCTACCTTTAAGAATGCAACCTGAGCCGGGCTCGGTGGCTCAGCCTGTAATCCTGCGCCTTTGGGAGGCTGAGGTGAGTGGATTGCCTGAGCCCGGGGTTCAAGACCCGCCTGGGCAGCGAGACCTCATCTCTACAATAAATAAAAAAATCAGCCGGGCGTGGTAGCGCGTGCCTGTAATTCCGGCTACTCGGAAGGCTGAGGCGGAAGGATCGCCGGAGCCCAGCAGGTCGAGTCTGCGGTGGCCGGGAGCGGCCACTGCACTCTGGTCTGGGCGACTGAGTGAGACTCCGACTCAAAAAAAAAAAAGAATGCAACCTGATACCAGACTCCGTGGCTCAACCTATAGTCCCCTCACTTTGGGAGGCTGAGGTGAGTGGATTGCCTGAGCCCGCGAGTTCGAGACCCGCCTGGGCAACTTGGCGAGACCTCATCTCTACAATTAAAAAAAAAAAATTAGCCAGGTGTGGTAGTGGGCACCTGTAGTTCCAGCTACTTGGAAGGCTAACATGGAAGGATTGCTGAAGCCCAGCAGGTCGAGGCTACAGTGGCCAGGAGCGGCCACTGCACTCCAGTCTGGGCGACAGAGTAAGACTCGAACTCAAAAAAAAAAAAGAATGCAACCTAACTGGGCACGGTGGCTCAGCCTGTAATCCCTGCACTTTGGGAGGCCAAGGCGAGAGGATTGCCTGAGCCTGGAGGTTCGAGACCGGCCCAGGCAACTTGGTGAGACCTCAATCTACAATAAATCACAAAAACTAGCTGGACACGGTGACGTGATCTGTAGTTTTAGCTACTTGGAAGGCTAAGGTGGAAGGATCACCTGAGCCCAGTAGGCTGAGGCTGCAGTGGCCATGAGCGTGCCACTGCACTCCAGCCTAGACGACAAGAGTGAGACGCCAACACACACACACACACACACACACACACACACACACACACACACACACACACACACACAGAGAATGCAACCTCTCTTAGCCAGGCACAGTGGTTCATGCCTGTAATCCCAGCACTTTGGGAGGCAGAGGCGAGAGGATTGCCTGAGCCCAGGGGTTCAAGACTAGCTTGGGTAACTTGACCAGACCTCATTTCTACAATAAATCAAAAAATTAGCTGGGCATGGTGGCACATGACTGTGGTTTCAGCTACTTGGAAGGCTGAGGTGGAAGGATCACCTGAGCTCAGGAGGTCGAGGCAGCGGTGGCCGTGATTGTGGCACTGCACTCCAACCTGGGTGAAAGAGAGACTCTGATTCAAACAAAAAACGCAACCTCTTGTTGAGTTTGGTGTATCAAAGAAGAGTATCTGGAATCGTCCACAGACTATTGGAATACCCCTCCTTTTCTTTTCTTTTTTTTAAATTTTTTTGAGTCGGAGTTGCATTCGTTGCCCAGGCTGGAGTGCAGTGGCACACTCCCGGCCACCCCAGCCTTGACCTGCTGTACTCTGGCAATCCTTCCGCCTCAACCTTCCAAGTAGCTGGAACTACAGACACTCCACCACGTCCGGCTAGCCCCTCCCCCTTTTCAACTGCAAGTCTGCAAAACCAGATTTTCTTCATATATTTCAAACAAAACAACAGACTGAACACAGAAGCAGATATGTGACCAACTGTCTTCTATTATCTGTCCAGGCGATAAAGGGATTGGCAGACATGTAACACAATGACATTTTTCACACAGATATACTTTTTGTTTCATAATATAATTATTTTTAATAAAAATGAATTATGAATTTAATAAAGTAGATCTTATAAAATTTTTTTTTTTTTTGCTTGTTTGTTTGTTTGGGTTTTTTTTGAGTCAGAGTCTTACTCTGTCACCCAGGATGGTCTGCAATAGCATGTTCACAGCCACAGCAGCCTTGACCTGCTGGGCTCAGGAGCTCCTTCTGCCCCAGTCTTCCAAGTAGCTGGAACCACAGGCGTGTGCCACCATGCCTGGCTAAGTTTTTGATTTATTGTAGAGATGAGGTCTTGTCAAGTTGCCCAGGCTGACTTAAAACCCCTGGGCTGGGCTTAGGCAATCCTCTTGCCTCCCCCTCCCAAAGTACTGGGATTGCAGACTTGAACCACTGTCCCTGGGTAATAAAATATGTTAACAAACAATAGGCTTATTATTTTGCATGAATACATATTTAATGTTTCATTTTAATTTCTAATATGACAAGTATCAGTATATAAAATCCAGCTATTTAGGGTGTTCAGCAATATTTAAAAATGTAAAGGAGGCCAGATGCAGAGGCTCATGGCTGTATTCTCAGCTTTTGGAGGCCGAGGTGGGAGGATTGCTCGTGCCTAGGCATTTGAGACCAGCTTGGGCAGCACAGCCAGACCTTGTCTCTATTTTTTTTTTGAGTTGGAGTCTCACTCTGTCACCCAGACTGGAGTGCAGTGGCCG
>NW_007253377.1:298543-302615 GCF_000164805.1 Carlito syrichta | reverse complement strand
GCCCCCAAGCCTGGCTCTTGTCTCTATTAAAAAAAAAAAAAAAAATTTTAAGACTGGGCTCAGTGGCTCAGCCTGTAATTCCAGCACTTTGGGAGGCCGAGGCAAGTGGTTTGCCTGAACCCACAGGTTCGAGACCAGCCTGGGCAACTTGGCGAGACCTGGTCTCTACAATAAAAAAAAATTAGCCGGATATGGTAGCACACGCCTGTAGTTCCAGCTACTCGGAAGGCTGAAGCGGAAGGATGACTGGAGCCCAGCAGGTCGATGCTGGGGTGGCCGTGAGTGTACCACTGCACTCCAGCCTAGGCGACAGAGTGAGGCTCCAACTCAAACAAAAAAGAAAGAAAAAGAAATAAAACATTAAAAAATTTTTTTTTAATTACCCTGGTGTGGTGGCATGTTCCTGTAGTCCCAGCTACTCAGGAGGCTGAGGTGGAAGGATTCCCTGAGCCCAGTAGGTCAAGACTGTGGTGAGCTGTGATGGCGCCACTGCACTCCAGCCTGGGCAACAGAATGAGACCCCATTTCAATAAAAAAGAAAGGAGCAAAAAGGTAGAGAACCCTTGCATTTGAGGGAGGGTAAGGCCGGCAGCTAGTTAAAGACTGTTGGAACTGGAACAGGTCAGTCAGAGGACCCTGGGGAAGCCAGAGGGTAACCTCACCAGGAAGTTGTCATTGCCCCAAGACTGAGGCCCAAAGGAGAGGGTGGTGGGTGAGGGACCCTGAGCAGGAACTGCTCTTAGGATGTGGTGTCATAAAGGAGGGCCATTTGGCAGGACAAGGGCCCGTGGCCAGGAGCTGGAGAAAGGAGGGAGACACAGCTGCAGAGAGAAAAGGAGTGAAACGTCCCATATGCAGTCTTCTCCCCCCAGCCCCCTGCTCCCGTTTCACGGGGCAACCCTGTTTGGAAGCTGGCTTGCAGAGGGGCTTGGGGAGCAGAGTTCGCAGGAGTCAGGCCCCTATGGTTCAGAGGTGAGCAGGGGAGGATGGGAATGGGGCTGTGCAGAACGGAAGGAGGGGATGAGGAGGCTTGAGGGAGGCTGGGGTGAGAAAGGGATGTTGTGAGGAGAGAGTCTTGCGTTGCAATAGAGTTGGAGGCCGAGGTGAGGAAGGAGAGGCAGACCCAGTCCAGGTGGGTATGGAGCAGAAGGGAGGTGATGGTGGACTCTAGACAGGGCGGTTGGCCTTGGACAACGGGGCCACTGGATCTAGGATGTCCATATTAAAAGGTTAGTGGGTCTAGCTGATTGAAACGGGAAGTGGGGAACTGGTTTAGAAATTGTGACTGGGCATGGTAGCGCGTGCCTGTAGTTCCAGCAACTTGGAAGGCTGAGGCGGAAGGATCGCCGGAGCCCAGCAGGTCGAGGCTGCGGTGACCGGGAGCGGCCACTGCACTCCAGTCTGGGCGACGGAGTGAGACTCCAACTCAAAAACAAAACAAAACAACAACAAGAAAAGAAAGGGCTCACCAGCAGCTCAAGGGAGACAGCTCTCTGGTTGTGGAGCTGCCCGTGTTTCCCCGCTGGTGTACAGGGAGCCTGTGGGCCAGTAGCTGGAGAAAGGAGGGAGACACACCACAGAAGCAGAGAGAAAAGGAGTGGAATGTCCCAGCCCCACATGCACTCTTCCCTCCCCTTTCGTGGGGCAGCCCTGTAGGTATTCATTGCTCAGTTGCTGCAGGGGACACACGGGCAAGCCCCAGGGATTCTGACTCCCAGATCCACACTGGTGCCAGGACAGGCTCCTTTCTGGCAAGGACAATAGGAGAGCAAGGAGAGTCTTCCTGAAGGATCCCTTCCCAGATAGGGACCCACAGCCAGCTCTGGGGCCGAAGGGTTGGAGGCAGGGCTCAGCCCTCAAGGGCAAGGGGCCAGTGCGGTCTGGCTTTCTCTGGAGCACCAAAGACACAGGCTTGCTGGGGACCTGCAGTGACAGGCGACAGGCGGGGGCCCTGCCACTGCCGCTAGCTCTCGCTGCCGGGCAGGTCTACAGTGCTGAGTCGGGGCTTCCTGGCTCCAGACACTGGGGTGACTCACTGGGCAGTGCAAGGCCCGGGCCATGAGACAGGACTTGTCTGAGAGGAAGGCCTGAGGTTCTTGGGGAGAAGCAATCTCACTTCCTCACTTGCCAGCTGACATGCCACACAGCCTTCCTTGGCGGCTGTTAGAGCCTGGACTCGGCCCATGGGAGCTAGAGAGTCCCCTACACTCAGGGGGCTGAAGGTGAGGTGTTCTGAAGGAATGCAGGATCCCCCCAACCCTAATCCCCAGGGCGTGGGGGGGGGAGACGGCTGGTACAGGCTAGGACTGCGCCCTCACCACCAGAGGCCCTCCTGAGCAGAAGGCCAGTAGGATGAATTATAGGGCTGGCCCAGCTGCCTGGTCTCGGGCCTCACGCCCTCCAGGGCAGATAAGGACAGATCAAAGGCAACTGCTGGCAGCCCACCCCTCACACCCCACCCACACACCCCGCTGGGATCCACTGCCTTGGGCGCAAGTGATAAACAGATGATATATATGTGAGGGGGTGGAGAGAGGGGAGGGAGGTTGCATTTCCTTCTGAAGCCTCTTGTACAGGCCTCTTGTGTGCATGTGCCAGCCAGGGGCCTTCTCCACGCAGCCCACTACACACCATGGTCCTGTATCCTGCCAGGTCTTCCTGGGGGCTTCCCTCCAGCTGTCCCTCCTCTGTGGTTTATCCTGTGGAGTTCAGGTCGGCCTAAAATGGAGATGGAGCCCCTGTGAACCTGTTAAGACCAGCTCCCTGCAGGAACCTCTGTGCCTGCCCAGGGCCAGGCCTGGGGGCAGCCAACGCTTTGGTAGGGCCTCTAAATACAGACTTGGCTGGGCGCGGTGGCTTATGCCTATAATCCCAGCACATTGGGAGGCCAAGTTGAGGATTGCCTGAGCCCACAGTTTTAAGACCAACCTGTAACTTGGTGAGACCTCATCTCTACCATAAATCAAAAAATTAGCTGGGCGTAGTGGCGTGTGCCTGTAGTTTCAGCTTCTTGGAAGGCTGACATGGAAGGATCACCTGAGCCCAGGAGATCAAGGCTGGAGTGGCCATGAGCTTGCCCCTGCACCTCAACCTGAGTGACAGAGTGAGACTCCAACTCAAAAAATTAAAAAATTAAAAAAAAAAAAAAAAGGCTGGTTTCGATGGCTCAGCCTGTAGTCCCCGCACTTGGGGAGGCCGAAGCGAGTGGATTGCCTGAGCCCTCGGGTTCGAGACCAGCCCGGGCAACTTGGCGAGACCTCGTCTCTACAATAAATAAAACATTAGCTGGGCATGGTAACTCACACCTGTGGTTACAGCTACTTGGAAGGCTGAGGTGGACAGATCGCTGGAGTCCAGCAGGCCAACAATGGAGTGGCTGTGAGTGTGCCACTCACTACACTCCAGCTTGGGTGATGGAATGATACTCCAACTCAAAAAAACAAAAAATAAAAACAAAATAAATAAGATAAAATAAATACAGACCTGATACTGACACTCTGGGGAGAAGTGCGGAAGAGAACGACCCACCAATGTCACCCAGAAACTGCACCGTCAGGCTCCCCTGCCCGATAGACAGACATCTCTGCCTTCTCTTTTGTTCCTTGGCACTGGGCTGCAGCTGCCAGGCTGCCTCTTCCCTTCCTGATCCTTTCTCTCTTTTTTTTGAGTCAGAGTCTCACTCTGTCACCCAGGCTAGAGTGTGGTGGCACGATCCATCATGGCTCATGGCAGCCTCAACCTCCTGGGCTTTGGTGATCATCCTGCCTCAGCCTCCCGAGTAGCTGGGACTAAAGGCGCATGCCAGACAGACAGTTAATTTTTTAATTTTTGTAGAGACCAGGTTTCGCCGAGTTGCTTAAGCTGCTCTCAAACTCCTGGCCTCAAGCAATCCTCTCACCTCAGTCTCAAAACCAGTCTGTAATTTGGCTGCAGCGGCCATGAGTGTTGGGATCACAGGCATGAGCCACCGTGCCCTGGCTTGTGCTGGTGCTGGGATTATGAGTGTAAGCCACCATGTCTGGAGATATATATATATATATATATATTTTTTTTTTCTGAGTCGGAGTCTCAC
>NW_007253377.1:274451-298523 GCF_000164805.1 Carlito syrichta | reverse complement strand
CGCTACCATGCCCGGCTAATTTTTTGATTTATTGTAGAGATGAGGTCTTGCTGCCCAGGCGGGTCTTGAACCCGCGGGATCAGGTCATCCTCTCAAAGGCGCGGGATTACAGGCTGAGCCACTGAACCCGGATATATATATATACATATTTTTTTTTTTTGTAGATACTAGGTCCCATTATGTTGCCCAGGCTGGTCTTAACACCTGGACTCAAGTGATCCTCCTGCCTTGGCCTCCCAAAGTGCTGGGATTATAGAGATGACCTGGCCTCCTGCTCCTTATGCAGACATGAAAACCCCCTCTGCTCTCCCAGGCTATGGGGCCACTCCCGGATCCTCCCTCAGGCTGCTTGGAATTCCCCTATGTTTGGGATCACAGCTCTTCCAGCGAGCAGAACCTAGGAGAGCTCAGCATACAAGCCGGCCAACAGCTGTCCCTAGATAGCCTGCAAGTCCTCACACCTGCCTGAGACGCATCTCTTGCTTTATCCCACCACACCTAAAGAGGAGGGAGCCCTGTTGGGCTCAGGGACTCATGCCTGCAATCCCAGCACTCTGGAAGACCAAAACAGGGAGATTGCTTGAGCCCAGGGATTCAAGATCAGCCTGGGCAACAGAGTGAGACCTCATCTTTACAAAAAATAAAAACATTAGTCGGGTGTGATGATGTGTACCTGTAGTCCCAGCTACCCAGGAAGCTGAGGTGGAAGGATCACCTGAGCCCAGTAGATCAAGGCTGCAGTAGTCATGAGTGTGCCACTGCACTCCAGCCTGGGCAGCAGAGTGAGACTCCAACTCAAAAAAAAAAAAAAAAAAAAAAGAGAGGCCCCAGGAGGTCTAGCTGTGGGTATGCTGGCCCAGTTGGGCAGCCTGGCCAAGGGCCTGCTTACCCTGGGCTTTGCTTCAGGGCATTTCCAGAGCTTAGGGCTCAGGTCTTTGCCATCTCAGGATCTGGGAAGCCATGTGTGACCACGCACAACCCAGCACTCTCTCCTCCCTCCAAACAAAGGGCCCTTTTGATCTGTCTTACCCCCCTGGTCCTCACATGCCAAATGTCTTGGATAATGAAAGGAAAGTGACTAGCAAACAGGGAGGAGACCTTGCTGTGTTCCAGGAACCATTTTAAATTCCTTACAGTTACTCACTGAACCCCAGTCATTGAGGGGTCTGTGTGTCTGCTCGAGCTGTGTAGTGACGTGCTCAGGGGCAGGGACGGGGTGTCATATCTTTGTCCCCTGTTCCTCGCCCTCCAGGGATGCCTGCTGCCTGACTCAGCCCACCCTGGGGAGGGCCCATCCTGTCCTGCTTCTTCATGCATTCTCTCTCCTCAAACCAGGCTAAGGTTTCCTGCTCTGCCCTTTCCTGCTCTGTCAGGGAAGAAGAGAGACAGAAAGCAGTCTGCGGAGGTGTCTGGAGCTCCCCACACTGATGGCAGGTGGGACAGATGGCTCATCCGAGAAGACAACTGCCAGACGGCAGCCAAGGGGGACACACCCAGGCTTTCTGGGAGGGCAGGCAGAGAGACAGTGTGTCTGTATGTGGTTGTTGTCTCTGGATGCTGGATTGTGGGCAAGTTGGGCTTCCTTTTTATGCTTTTTCAGATTTGTTACCAGGAACAAATAGGACTTTTATTCTCTCAAAAGAGGGATTAGAAATTTTGAGGCTGGGCACACTGGCTCACCCCTGTAATCCAGTACTTTGGGATGCCGAGGCGAGATTATTCCTTGAGCCCAAGCGTTCAAGACCAGCCTAGGCAACAAATATAGTGAGACCTTGTCTCTATCAAAAAAAGAAAAAATTAACCAAGCATAGTGGTGCACACCTGTAGTCCTAGCTACCTGGGAGGCTGAGGTGGAAGGATCCCCTGAGTCCAGGAGGTCAAGGCTGTGGTGAGTGGTGATTACACCACTGTACTCCAGCCTGGGAGACAGAGTGAGACCCTGACAAAAAAGAAAGACAGAAAAGAAGAAAGGAAGAAAGAAAGACATTTTAGCCGGACGTAGTGGCTCACGCCTGTAATTCCAGCACTTTGGGAGGCGCAGGTGAGAGAATTGCCTGAGTCCAGGGATTCGAGATCAGCCTGGGCAACTTGGCAAGACCTGTCTCTACAATACATCAAAAAATTAGCCTGGTGTGGTAGCGCATGTCTGTAGTTCTGGCTACTTGGAAGACTGAGGCGGAAGGATCACCTGAGCACAACAGGTTGAGGCTGCCGTGGCTGTGAGAAAGAGTGGGATTTGTCTACTCAAACCCCAAAGCTTACAGATATGAACTTCTGTGTCCACCAGTCTACTTTCAGGAATTTGTTCTAAGGAAATCATCACCAATACACACAAAGATTTAGCTAGCATTTATGTGGTTTAAAATGATGAACCATGCCAGGCTCGGTGGCTCAGCCTGTAATCCCGCGCCTTTGGGAGGCTGAGGTGAGGGGATTGCCTGAGCCCGTGGGTTCGAGACCCGCCTGGGCAGCGAGACCTCATCTCTACAATAAATCAAAAAATCAGCCGGGCGTGGTAGCGCATGCCTGTAATTCCGGCTACTGGGAAGGCTGAGGCGGAAGGATCGCCGGAGCCCAGCAGGTCGAGGCTGCGGTGGCCGGGAGCGGCCACTGCACTCCAGTCTGGGCGACCGAGTGAGACTCCAACTCAAAAATAAAATAAAATAAAATAAAATGATGAAACATTTCAGATGCTGGCAAGCATAAGAAGAAGAGGGAACACTTGTAAATTGTCAGTGGAATGTAGACTATACAAGCTTCATAGAACTCAGTATGGAGATTTCTCAGAGAACTGAAGACAGAGAAACGTGACCAGCAACCCCACTATGGGGCATCCACCCAAAGGGAGAGAGACTGTTATATCAAGAAGACACTTGCACTCATGTTCAGCACAGCACGACTCACAGTGGCAAAACTACGGACCCAGCCTAAGTGTCCATCAGTGGAGGAGTGGATAAAGAAAATGTGGCCAGGCTCAGTGGCTCAGCCTGTAATTCCAGCACTTTGGGAGGCTAAGGTGAGTGCCCATGGGTTCGAGACAAGCCCAGGAACCTTAGCGAGACCTCGTCCCTACATTAAATAAAAAATTAGCCAAGTGTGGTTGTGTGTGCCTGTAGTTCTGGCTACTTGGAAGGCTGAGGCGGAAGGATCACCAGAGCCCAGCAGGTCAGCGCTGGGGTGGCTGTGAGTGTGCCACTGCACTCCAATTTGAGTGACAGAGTGAGATTCCAATTTTTAAAAAATGGTATACACAGCCGGGCTCGGTGGCTCAGCCTGTAATCCCGCGCCTTTGGGAGGCTGAGGTGAGTGGATTGCCTGAGCCCGCGGGTTCGAGACCCGCCTGGGCGGCGAGACCTCATCTCTACAATAAATCAAAAAATTAGCTGGGCGTGGTAGCGCATGCCTGTAATTCCGGCTACTTGGATGGCTGAGGCAGAAGGATCGCCGGAGCCCAGCAGGTCGAGGCTGTGGTGGCCGGGAGTGGCCACTGCACTCCAGTCTGGGTGACAGAGTGAGACTCTGACTCAAAAAAAAAAAAAAAAAAAAGGTATACACACACACACACATGGAATACTACTCAGCCACAAAAAAGCATGAAATCATGTCTTTTGCAGCAACGTGGATAGGCCCCAAGGCCGTTATCCTAAGTGGAGTAACTCAGAAGCAGAGTCAAACACCACATGCTCTCACTTGTAAGTGGGAGTTGGCCACGTGCAGTGGCTCACACCCATAATCCCATGACTTTGGCAGGCCAATATGAGAGGATTAACTGAACCCACAGGTTCGAGACCAGCCTGGGCAACTTGGCAAGACCTCATCTCTACAATAAATCAAAAAATTAGCCAGGTGTGGTGACACACACCTGTAATTCCAGCTACTTGGAAGGCTGAGATGGAAGGAATGCCTGAGCCCAGCAGGTCAAGGCTGCGGTGGCCATGAGTGTGTCACTGCACTCTAGCCTGGGCAACAGAGGACTGCCTCAAAAAAAAAATAAAAAAAAAGAGAGAAAGATGGGGCTACCTGAATGCTAGTGTCACCATGCAATAGTCAGGACTGTCAAAGAAAATGGTAGAAGCACATCGAGCAAACGTTATACTATACATGGCTACCATAATTCAATTCAACTTTGAAAAATAATATACAAATAACATCTCTTGAAAAGTGTGTATTGGGGTCAGGCTCAGTGGCTCAGCCTGTAATCCCAGCACTTTGGAGGCTGAGGCAAGTGGATTGCCTGAGCCCGCGGGTTTGAGGTCGCCCTGAGCGACTTGGCGAGAGCTTGTCTCTACAATAAATCAAAAATTAGCCGGGTGTGGTAGCATGCACCTGTGGTTCTGGCTGCTTGGAATACTGAGGTGAAAGGATCGCTGAAGCCCAGCGGGTTGAGGCTGCAGTGGCCGGGAGCGTGCCACTACACTCCAGTCTGGGTGACAGAGTGGGACTCCAACTCAAGGAAAAAAAAGTGTGTATGCATTTTTTGGCACCCCCTGTATATAAGAATACTAAGAAATTTAAATTTAAAGATATGAACTGGGCTTGGTGGCTTATGCCTGTAATCCCAGCACTTTGGGAAGTAGAGGCAGAAGGATTGCCTGAGCCAAGAGTTCAAGACCAGCCTGGGCAACTTGACGAGACCTTGTCTCTACAATAAAGCAAACAATTAGCCGGGCATGGTGGTGTGCACCTGTAATTCCAGCTATTTGAAAGGCTGAGGTGGAAGGATCACCTGAGCCCAGCAGGTCAAGGCTGCAGTGGCCATGGGCATGCCACCGCACTCCAGCCTGGGTGACAGAGTGAGATTCCAGCTAAGAAAGAAAGAAAGAAAGAAAGAAAGAAAGAAAGAAAGAGAAAGAAAGAAAGAAAGAAAGAAAGAAAGAAAGAAGTTTGAGACAAGTTTTTTAAAAATTAAATTAAATTAAATTAAAATTTTTTTTTTTTTTTGAACCCACGGCCTTGACCTGCTGGACTCCGGCGATCCTTCCGTTTCAGCCTTGCGAGTAGCTGGAATTATAGGCACGCGCTACCACGCCGGCTAATTTTTTGATTTATTGTAGAGATGAGGTCTAGCCTGCCCAGGCGGGTCTCGAACCCGTGGGCTCAGGTAATCTACTCACCTCAGCCTCCCAAAGGTGCAGGATTACAGGCTGAGCCACCGAGCCTGGCAATTTTTTTATTTTTAGACAAGTGCTTGTGGAGCATTTGTTGAGTAGTGCACGTCGTGGGGCTCTTTTTTTTGTTTGTTTTTTTGAGTTGGAGTCTTACTCTGTTGCCCAGACTGGAGCTCAGTAGCATGCTCACGGCCACCCCAGCATCGACCTGCTGGGCTCAGGTGATTCTTCCTCCTCAACCTTCCAAGTAGCTGGAATTACAGGCGCGTGCTACCAAACTCAGTTAATTTTTTGATTTATTGTAGAGACGAGGTCTCGCTAAATTGCCCAGTTCAGTCTCAAACCCCTGGACTCAGGCAATTGTCTCACCTCGGCCTCCCAAAGTGCTGAGATTACAGGCTGGAACCACTGCATCCAGCCCCATGGGGCTCTTTCAAGGGTGAGTGCAGAAGCCCAGAGCTGGGCTGGCATCCAACAGGTGTGGACCAGTGTGGCTGGCATGGGTCCTGAGGGTAAAGGACCTGTTCTGACCACCAGATCCTGTGCCATGCGCACTGATAAATTTTTGGATCGCTTTCCTGCCCAGAAGTCATGGTCTCTGCTTTGGTAGAGAGGAAGTGTCTACCATTCTCCTTCCTTCCCTGAGCCAGCAGCCCCCGGCCCAGGATGGACCCACCACGTTGACCTCGTCGACTCTTCAAAGAGGGCTGTGCGAGGTCACTTCACCCTTCCCTCCTGGGTTCCCCGCTTCAACCTCCCAGCCCTTGGAGTTAGGAATTGCCGGCTCAAATTTGGCGTCCACCCTCTAGGGCAGAAGTCCTCAGTCCTGGTTGCATATTTGTGTGAAACACCAAGGCCTGGGTGGCATCCCACAGCAGTCACATCAGAACCTCTGGGTGGGCCCGTGGCAAGGGCATGTTCTACATTTCCCTGGTGGCTCTGCTCCGTGGCCAGAGTTGAGAACTACTGAGTCAGCTGGGCGGATGCAGAAAGGCCCCGGGTGTTGACAAAGGGACCCGCATGGAGGAGGACGTGCAGTGACTCCAAGGCACAGCATCAACAGGAAGGTGACTGAGAGCTAGCACTGTGCACAGAGACAGGCTCCCTCACGGGGTGGCATGGGTACTGGAAATGCAGAGGAGTGCGGTGGTCCAGGGAAGGTGAGGAGAGTCGGGACAGCCTCTCTGGAGAAGGCTCTGGAAGCAGTTTTGAGGGGAGGGTTGTAACACTGGGAACGGACTCTGCGGGTCCTCTCTGAGGGTTTTCTCAGGGGCTCCTTGTCCGATAAGCCAGCCCCTCAGTGACTCCCTGTCCCCTGGCCCTCGCAGGGTGTGGCTGGCTGCTCTTCAGTCGCTGCCTGGCTCTCCAGGACACCCCGGCAGGACGGCCGAGACAGATAAGAGCCGAGCTTGTTAGCACAGCTGTTCCCTGCAACACCCAGCCTTGTTTTCAAACCTGCGGAAACTCGACTGCGGAAGTGAGGCAGCATCCACCCAACTCCAGAGTTGGGCTTGGTTCCAGATCAAAGGAAATTTAGTCAGTTTTCCCAGACACAAAGACGAAAATAGAGTCGACAGGAACCTCCAAGGGTTCACTGGGGTCCCAGGGTCGTGGCTAGAAAATTCCAGTGGGCTTTTGGTCAGGACACCATCAGATGCGCACTCAATCTGAGCTTTCAGCATCAGCGATCACACCGTCTCCACCAAGGTGTCCCAAAGTGCTCTATGGGTGGTGTCGCCTGACAGGAAGGTCGCTGTGTTCCTTCTTCGTTATGGTCCTGGAGTCTCTGTGAGGTTACCGAGCCTCCCTGGCCAACAAGCTTCGGACCAGGTTCTGGGTCAATTATCTGCATCATGTAGGGAAGCCTGGATGTGGAAGTGGTGGGAGCTGATGGTGTGGCATGGGTTTGGCCAGACTGCACCTGGGGAATGTTGTCCCCAGCCTCTGCCTTGTCCCGTCTCAGCTGTCTGGGTTCTGTGTGAGTTCCAGCTGCAGAGTGGGCCTCCCACGGGAACCTATCTCGACTACCCAGAAGGACTGTGCTGAGTACACACTGATATCACACACGTCCTTCCTCACACTCTTGGAGATCTCCTTTTTACTGCCCTCTCACCAACTCAGCACCAGCACTTTGTTTTGTTTCGGTTTTTTGAGTTGGGTTCTCACCCTGCCACTCAGGCTGAAGTGCAGTGGCACGATCATAGCTCACCATAGCCTCAACCTCCTGAGCTTAGGCGATCCTTCTGCCTCAGCCTCCTGAGAAGCTGGGACTACAGGTGTGCACCACTATGCCAGGCTAATTTTTTATTTTTCTATTGAGACGAGGCGAGGTCTCACTATGTTGCCCAGGCTGGTCTCAAATTCCTGAACTCAAGCAGTCCTCCCCCTTCAGCCTCCCAAAGTGTTGGGATTGCAGGCGTGGGCCACTGTACCCAGCCATGTTCTCTTTTTACTATCCTTTCCCTAACTCAGCACCAGCACTTTGTACAGTCACAGGGTGGGCTTATGTGGGCCTCACGGGGGTCCCTCTTGGGGGGAGGGCAGGTTTCCTGCCATGTGACTGATGGTGGTCACGCTACCATGAGCAGCAGAGCTGAGCCTGACATTCAAGTCTCCTGACTCCTGGTGTCCTCACCACATGGTGAGCTGTGGGCAGTGGGGGGGCGTCCTGACTGCCCAAAAGTCTCCAGAAACTAGAGATTCCGTGAAGCAGGAAGTATATCATCAGGATTGAAAATGACCACCCAACGCCCACTTCTCCAGACGTGGGTCAATGTGCCCATGTCGTCTATGGCCTGGTTGGGCCTCCGTGTCCTTGTGGATAGCAGAATCATCTTCATTCTCCGCGGAAAGGGTTCTGGAGAGCTCTGGGTTTCTAGTTGTGTTGACAGCAAGGGGGAGGGTGAGAGGGTGGCTGAATTTAAAAGCACAGTAGGGCAGGGCGTGGCGGTGTACACCTATAACCCCAGCAGTTCAGGAGGCCAAAGCGGGAGGATTGCTTGAGCCTAGGAGTTCGAGACCAGCCTGGGTAACACAGCAAGATCTCGTCTCTACAAAATTCTAAAAGTTAGCTGGGCATGGTGGTTGCCTGCCTGTAGTCCTGGGAGGCTGAGGCAGAAGGATTGCCTGAGCCCAGGAGGTCAAGGCTGTGGTGAGCCGGGATTGTACCTCTGCACTCCAGGGCTACAGAGTGAGACCCCAAAGCAGCCGGGGGTGGACATATGACACCCAGCACCACGCGAGTGACTTGGGAGCAGGTTAAACATGACACTTGGTGTGGAGCAGAGTGGCATTAAAAATGACGAGAAAATGAGGGTTAGCTCACTGGGAACAGAAAAGACAGAACATATTTTTATTTATTTTTCTCTCTTTTAAAAAATATTTTACTTTAAAGATGTGGAGTACAATTCAGGATTAGGTATACAAAGTGGTCAATGTACAGGTAAAGTTTGGGCCTTCCTTTGATCCCCACTTTGCCACTTTTAGAGAGATCAGTACCCTTATTAATGTTATGTCCCCCCTTCTCCCCATGGCAGTATCCCGCTACTGTCAATCCCTCTCTCATAGTATTATGGTAAGCAGAAGAGCGTATTTTTATTATTTTTTATTTTTATCGTTTTGAGTTAGAGTCTCACTCTATCTCCCAGGCAGGAGTGCAGTGGCATGCTCATGGCCACTGCAGCCTTGGCCTGCTGGGCTCAGGTGATCCTTCCACCTCAGCCTTCCAAATAGCTGGAACTAAGGACATGCGTCACCACGTCCAGCTAATTTTTTGATTTACGGTAGAGATGAGGTCTCGCCAAGTTGCCCAGGCTGATCTCGAACCTGTGAGCTCAGGCAAACCTTTCTCCTGGGCTTCCCAAATTATTGGGATTATAGGTGTAAGTCACAGTGCCCAGCTGAAGAGAGTATTTTTATTTTTAATTTTTATTTTTTTGGGTTGGAGTCTCACTCTGTTGCCCAGGCTGGAGTGCAGTGACACGCTCATGGCCACTGCAGCCTTGACCTGCTGGGTTCAGGTGATCCTTCCACCTCAGTCTTCCAAGTAGCTGGATTTTTTTAAATTTATCACCAAGTTGCCCAGGCTGGTCTCGAACCCGAGGGCTCAGGCAATCCTCTCACCTAGGCCTCCCAAAGTGCTGGGATTATAGGCATTAGCCACCGTTCCCGGCCAAGTCTATTTTTAAATAGCTTCACTAGACGGTGGACCTTAGATAAAAAAGCAGTAAGAAGAGTGTTCCTTCAAGAGCTGGGGGAAAAGAAAGGGGGAAGGAAAACAAACAAAATTGTTGCAGTCAGGAGCAGTGTGAGAGGATCTTGGAGGAAGATGGTCACAGGTTAGAACAATCAACAATGGCAAGGTAAATATAAATCGGAAAAGGAAAAAACAATCAAACAGACACTGTAGCACAGAAGTGCCTGGGACAAGTGACTCCACCCTGGGACTTAAGTGTCCTCATCTGTGCAGTGGGAACAAGGTGCCTGTAGGGCAGGGGGTGACAATGCGGGCTTGACGCTGGAGATGGGAAGTGCCTGTTAGCTGCACACAGGCCACAAAGGCTGGGAAACCCCTGTCTTCCTCAGGGGCTCTCCTTTTTTTTTTTTTTGAGTGTGAGTCTCACTCTGTTGCCCAGGTTGGAGTGCAGTGGCTCGCTTTCGACTACCGCAGCCTTGACCTGCTGGGCTCAGGTGATCCTTCCGCCTTAGTCTTCCAAGTAGCTGGAACCACTGGCATGCACCACCACATCAGGTTAACTTATTTATTTATTTATTGTAGAGATGAAGTCTCACTAAGTTGCCCAGGCTGGCCTCCAAGCAAATTGCTGTGATTACAGGTGTGAGCCACCATGCCTGGCAGGTTCTCTGTTCTGAGCCAGTCTCCCCCTCCTTTTCCCTTCTCTATCTCCTCAGAGCTCTTGGGGTCAGTGGGTATGGGCTTGTCCCACTGAGGAGGAGATCAAGGTGCTTGCAGGATCTGGACACACGATGAATCAATAGCTCCCGTCCTGGAGCCCAGGGTCTCCCGCCATGGGTCTCTCTGTCAGTGCCCTGAGCTTGCCTTCCACTGCTCAGCCTGGGGCTCTGCCTCCTATCTTGAGACCATTGCCCACTGGAAACCCCACCCCATTGTCCCATGCTGCCCTGGCCTCCTGGGCAGCTGACCTGGGGGGACAGCTTCTCCTCTGGCTGAGATAACTCCAGAAGATGCCTATCATGTTCAGGGAAGGGCTGCTCCGAACAAGCCCCTCTCCACTGGCAGACAATACTCAGAAAGGAGGTAATCCAGCCTCCAGTCTCCTGTCTGCAGCTTCCTGCCTTCTTTTCTACTCCTGGCCCATCTCTCTCCACCCCCGAAGGCTTTGATGCCTCTCAGAGGCCGGGTGTGAGGCTGGGCTGATCTCATCTACTCCATCACTTCTGTCCAAAGGGGTGGGAAGGGGGCAAAGGTGCCTTTTTCTGGGCAGTCTGGTGATCTCCAGGAGGCAGGGATAGGGCAAGGGGGAGGTTTTAGCAGGGATGGTTCAATCCCCTGAGTTTTGTCTCAGGAAAAAGCTTTCTTCTGGCTGATGGCGTCAGACATGTGTGGGTTTAGGCTTAGGCTCATCATGGGTGAGGCCAAGGGTCTTGGGCAACTCAAGTACCTTCTCCAAACCCTGGTGTTCCTACCTGCTGAGCAGGGGTGGATATGTCTACCACTTAAGGTTGCCATGAGGAAGAAACCTCGTGTGTACAGGTTCCTGGCCCAAGGAGGCTGGTGTGGTGGTCGTTCCTCCTGGTGACCATCTGGGAAGTGGGGCCTCTGGACAAAGGGGACTAGAACAGTCTACACCTCCCCCTAGACTGGAAGAAGCAGCTCGGGGTCCAACAGGGAGTTGGAAGCCTCATCTTGGTATGGAAGGAAGAGCGTTTTGTTTATTTGATAAATATTTATTGGCAGCTTACTCCATGCCAGGTGCCCTCTCAGCACCTGGAGAGACACTGTGAGCAAGGCAGTCCCTATTCTCAGGTGTGTGTGAATGGGCAGGGCCTGGGCGGTGCTGGGGAGGGACAGGGGACAGGAACAGATAGCAACCAAATAAAAACAGTATAATGTCACACAGAGAAGGGTGCTTGGAAGGCAATTAAAATAGCATAAGGGTTTAGAAGGTAATAGGGGGCTGGACACAGTGGTGCACGCCTGTAATCCCAGCTACCCAGAAGACTAAGGCTAGAGGGTCACTTGAGACCAGGAGTTAGAGATCTGCCTGGGCAATATAGTGAGAACCTGTCTCTAGAAAAACATTTTTAAAAAACTTAATTGGAGCCGGGCTTGGTGGCTCAGCCTGTAATCCCTCGCTTGGGAGGCTGAGGTGAGTGGATTGCCTGAGCCCGCGGGTTCGAGACCTGCCTGGGCAACTTGGTGAGACCTCATCTCTACAATAAATCAAAAATTAGCCGGGCGTGGTAGCACGTGCCTGTAGTTCTAGCTACTTGGAAGGTTGAGGCAGAAGGATCACCGGAATCCAGCAGGTCGAGGCTGCAGTGGCCGGGAGCGGCCACTGCACTCCAGTCTGGGTGACAGAATGAGACTACAATTGAAAAAAAAAAAACTTAATTGGGCATGGTGGCACACACTTGTAGTCCTAGCTAGTTGGGGGACTGAGGCAGGAGGACCAACCTAGGCAATATAGTGAGAACTCCTCTCTAAAATAAATACATAAAAACAAAAACAGAAGTAAAAATAAGAAGTGAAGGAGACAGATTGCACATGCACTATTTTCACAGGGGTATAGAGAGAAGGTCTTTCTGAGGAGGTGATTGTGTGTGTGTGAGTCTCACTCTGTTGCCCAGGCTGGAGTGCAGTGACACACTTATGGCCACCATAGCCTCAACCTGCTGACCTCAGGTGATCCTTCTACCTCAGCTTTCCAAGTAGATAGAAACACAGGCGTGCACCACCATGCCTGGCTAATTTTATGATTTACTGTAGAGACAAGTTCTCACCAAGTTCCCTGGGCCAATCGAACCCCTGAGCTCAGGCAATTCTCTCACCTCAGCCTCCCAACATGCTGCGATTACAGGTATGAGCCACCACGCCTGGCTTGAGGAGGTGATACTTGAGCAGTATTGAAAGGCAGGGAAGGGGTGGACTCAGCTGTAAAAAGCAGTATGCTAGGAGCCCTGAGGTGCACACCCAGCTCCAAGGACATGCTAGAGGCTGGAGCAAGGGGTGCGGGGAGCTCTGTGCTGTGGCCACATCTGTCTGGTGACCCGTGCACACCTCACACCTCTCTCTCGGGGTCCACGGTTGTGACCTCCGTCCCCATGCAGTGGCCTGTTGCCTGCGTATGTGGAGGGGGTGCCGGGGAATGTCAGAGAGCTGACCAAGTCAGATTGTGTATTTTTTTTTAATTAGGTTATGCCAGGCAGCTGCGTAGGTTTCTATTTATTTATTGGTTCTGACCTTGCTTCTTGATTAAAATTTCTGGGGCTATTTGCTGATGTCAGAGGCAATCTTGAGTTCTGAAAACACAGCAGGGCCCAGCTGTGGTCTCAAATTCTGCTCCCAAATGAGGGCCCGGCTAACCCTGCCAAGGAAGCAGAGGCATCGGGCAGGGCCCTCCGCATGATCCTGCCCTGCCCTATGTGCCAGCCTCGGGCCCTCATTAGGTGCAGAATTCAGGGGAGAGAGTCAGCTCTGTCCTCAAGTCAAGCCGGTCGCTTGACTGAACTGACTGACACTTCCCCTCATTAAACTGATGCTCATTCGTCATTTCAAGGCAACACGTATTTCTTGGGTCCTGGCACTGCGTAGGGAGTGGGCCCTATTGACGGCCCCGGGGAAGGTGTGCTAGGTGACAGCTGTTCTGATGGGTGGGAGCCTGTAGAACCCGTGGCCCCGTGATGGTGTATTGCAAATGATCACACAGCTAGAGAGAAAAAAAAAAAATGAACAAAAGAATGTCCCAGTTTCGTGGCTCATGCCTGTAATCCTAGCATTTTGGGAGGCTGAGGGAGGAGGATTGCTTGAGCCCGCGAGTTCGAGACCCGCCTGGGCAGCAAGACCTCATCTCTACAATAAATCAAAAAATCAGCCGGGCGTGGTAGCGCGCGCCTATAATTCCGGCTACTTGGAAGGCTGAGGCGGAAGGATCGCCGGAGCCCAGCAGGTCGAGGCTGCGGTGGCCGGGAGCGGCCACTGCACTCCAGTCTGGGTGACAGAGTGAGACTCCAACTCAAAAAAAAAAAAAAAATTATCCATAGCCAGGCTTGGTGGCACAAGTCTGTAGTCCCAGCTACTTGGGAGGCTAAGGCGGAAAGACTGCCTGAGCCCAGGAGGTGGAGCAGTGATGGTGCCACTGCAATCCAGCCTGGGCAACAGAGTGAGACCCCGACTCAAGAAAACAAAACAAGGGCAACCCCTTTGGGTCCCCTCCCACTGTAGGAGCTTTTCTATCCTTTCAATAAATCCTACTTTCTAGAAAAAAAACAAAAAACAAAAAAGAATGTCTCCATCTTCAAGGGGCAGGCACCTAGTGGAGCTGTCTAAGGGACCGTCCCTCAAACCTGTGTGAAGTTGGGCTTTTCACACCTGCATTAACCAGGCACCAAGACAAAAGCGTATCCAAAAACCAGCTTTCCCAGGGCTTATCTCCCTGACTGAACCCACACGCTGCCTACCTCCCCTGCCCCTACCGACCCAGGGAATCCATTGGCAGCGTCTGTGCTGTTTTTCTTTCACTTCTCCTAGGTCTCCCCTGAGGTTTTCATTCTGAGTCATGGGGCTGGCTTGCCAACTTACCCTCCCAGGTCCCCATCCGGCATCAGCTCAGGTTCTTGTAATGTGGTATTCCCAGATCTAAGAGGGTTTGCACGTAACGTTTACCAGTTCCAAAGACATCACCCAGAGGTCCAGCAGGGAGAGACGTGGGTTTATTAAAATTTACGAAGGCCGGGCACGGTGGCTCATGTCTATACGCTCAGCACTTTGGGAGGTAGAAGCAAGAGGATTGCTTGAGCCCACAGCTTCGAGACCAGCCCAGGCAACTTGGCGAGACCTTGTCCCTACAATAAATCAAGAAAAATTAGCTGGGCTTGGTGGTGCACACCTGTGGTCCCAGCTACTTGGAAGGCTGAGGCAGAGGGATCACCTGAGCCCAGCAGGATGAGGCTGTGGTGGCTGTGAGCATGCCACTGCACTCCAGCCTGGGCACAGAGTAAGACTCTGACTCAAAACAAACAAACAAACAAACAAACAAACAAACACACTTACACAGTGATGGCAGGCAGTTGGTGAAGGATCTGCACCTGGGGCAGTCCAGCAAGCAGATTCATAATCAAGCAAGTTAATTATTCAAATGTCAACTGAGTGCAGTGGTTCATGCCAGTCATCCCAGCAACTTGGGAGGCTGAGGCAAGAGGACTGTCTGAGCCCAGGAATTTGAGACCAGCCTGGGCCACATGGTGAGACCTCATCTCCACAATAAATCAAAACAGCAACAAAAATGATTCCTACACAGTGTTTGCACTCGCACTGATTAAGAGTGCTGCCCGGTCGGGTGCAGTGACTCAAGCCTGTAATCCCAGCTTTGGAATGCCAAAATGAGGGGATTGCCAAAATGAGGGGATTGCCTGAGCCCATGGGTTCAAGAACAGCCTGGGCAACTTGGTGAGACCTCATCTCTACAATAAATCAATAAATTAGCTGGGCTTGGTAGTGTGCACTTGTAGTTCCGGTTACTTGGAAGGCTGAGGTGGAAGGATTGCCTGAGCCCAGCAGGTCAATGCTGGGGTAGCTGTGAAGGTACCACAGCACTCTATCCTGGGCGACGGAGTGAGACACTAACTCATTAAAAAAAAAGGATGTCACCTGCATTATCCTCAGGTTGCTTGGTCACCTGCAACCCATGGGGGGTCACCTGCACCCCATGGCTGACTGGAAATATGCAGGTATCCATCAGAGGCAAGCCTTGGCCAGAGGCCACTCCCTGGGAAAGAGCAGTGAGAAGCCAGGGACAGGGCAAAAAGTTATCCTCTCGACATTTGCCTCACAGGTTCTCTGTGGGGGTTCACTTCCCAGATTCCTGATGCACACTGCTCCCCTCCACCTTCCTATGAAACTTGGATTTATAGCGTCCAACAGCCTGCTCCTTCTCCTGTGAACAGTCCAGCCTGTCCTCTCTCATTCTGCCTCAGGGCCTCCTTTATAATAATTGTTTGTTTTTTTTTGAGTCGGAGTCTCACTCTGTCGCCCAGACTGGAGTGCAGCGGCCGCTCCCGGCCACCGCAGCCTCGACTTGCTGGGCTCCAGCGATCCTTCCGCCTCAGTCTTCTGAGTAGCCGGAACTACAGGCGTGCGCTACCACGCCCGGCTAATTTTTTGATTTATTATAGAGATGAGGTCTCGCCAAGTTGCCCAGGCAGGTCTCGAACCCGCGGGCTCAGGCAATCCACTCACCTCAGCCTCCCAAAGTGCTGGGATTACAGGCGGAGCCACCGAGCCCGGCTAATAATTGTGTTTTAAAAGTAATGTAGAGATGAAGTCTTGCTATGTTGTCCAGACTGGTCTTGAATTCCTGGACTCTAGTGATCCTCCTGCCTGGGCCTCCCAAAGTGTTGGGATTATAGGTGTGAGCCACTGCACCCGGCCTCAGGGTCTCCTTTAAAGATCCTTGGTCTCTGGGGACGCACACTCACGGGTACTATTTTCCAGGTGCCACAGCCTCCTGTAGGCTCCCCATGGCCTCCCGGCTTTCCCTTCCCTGTTCAGTCTCAGCTTTCCTTTTACAGCTCTGATGACATAAGGTGGTCTTGTCCCCTCCCAGTTGGCTGGGGCAAGGGAAGACCCTGGAGAGTGGTGGAACCCACCATGGAGATTTGGAAGTGTCCCTACACTGGCAGTGAATGGAGTTCCCCTGTTACCTCCCAGAGCCAATCAGGGGAGCACACCAGCACTGCTCATGGGCCTGGGGTGGGGGGTGGGAGTGCAGTGACCAGAAGCCCAGCCTGGGTTTGTTCTGGGGCGTCCACAGAGAGTGTGGCGGTGTGGGGCAGGCGGACTGTAGTTTCCCTGACCTCACCGGGCCTGATTCCCCCTGCTGGAACGACCTGGGCTCCATTCACAATGGCCTGTGCTGCGGGCTGCCCTTTTCTCTGCCCATTTCCTCAAGTGGGGCCCAGGGCTGAGCAGGCCAGGACTTGACTCTCTCCCCTGAGAGTGGGGGCTCCTGGGAAAGCCTGCTCAGGTGGAAGGTATGTGCCAGGGACTGGTGCTCACTTTCCTGATGGCCTTTCTTTCTCCATGACTGGACAACAACTCACCCAGGACAACGATGCCAGAGACTGACAGTCAGACCTGTGGGTTGTGGGGGGCAGGTGGGGTGGCCGGGGCAGGCAGGGGAGACCCTCAGAGTTGGCCATGGGGGGTCACCTGGAAACACACAGGTATCCATCAGACAGCCACCGTGGGGTGCAGAGCAGAGCTGAGCCCTGGTGCCAGGCAGTGGGTGCAAAACAGCTGGAGAGAGAGAAGGTGGAGCAGGACTGACAGTCTCCTGCGGTCGGTGAGCTGGTGGTGGGGAGGGCTCACAAAACCCCTGGGAGGCAGAGAAGGGAGTGAGTAAAGCAAAGCAGAGCCCATCAAGCAAGGCCAGGGGCTTGCCCAGGTCCCCAGCCTGAAGGAGGCTGCCTGGTCCCTGGAGAATTCCACCTGGGGGAGCCGAGTGGGTGGGGTCTCCATCCAGGGGACCGATTGGTGCCACGCATGAGGGTGGGACAGTAACCGGGGCCACAGCAAAGGGAACCGCTGGCCCTGGGAACAGCCCTGTTGCTTTCCTCCTCTTTGCTCGTGTGCTCCAGGCCTCCTTCCTGGCCTTCCTGGCTGCACTCTCTTCCATTCTGCTCTGTGTCTCTCTTTTCTTTTCTTTTTTTTTTTTTTTTTTGAGTTGGTGTCTCACTCTGTCGCCCAGACTGGAGTGCAGGGGCTCTTTTCCGGCCAACGCAGCCTTGCCCTGCTGGGCTCCGGCAATCCTTCTGCCTCAGCCTTCCAAGTAGCTGGAATTACAGGTGCATGCTACCACGCCCGGCTAATTTTTGATTTATTGTAGAGATGAGGTTTTGCCAAGTTGCCCAGGCAGGTCTCAAACCCGCGGGCTCGGGCAATCCACTCGCCTCAGCCTCCCGAAAGGCTGGAATTACAGGCTGAGCCACCGTGCCTGGCCTCTGTGTCTCTTTTCTTTCTCCTCCTCCTGGAGTGTGAATGCTTGCCGGGAGCTCACACTTTCCTTCCACTCCATCCTGGCCCCTAGTCGGTTTTATTTATGTATTTAGAGGCAAGGTCTTGCTGAGTTGCCCAGGCTGAGGCATGGGGTGGGTAAGTCTCTTCCTCGAGGTTGTGTTGCCAGCAAGGAGCAGAAGTGGGCTCTGGACCCTGGCCTCTGAGGCCCAGGCTCCTCACCCTGAGCAGAATGGTGTTTGCTCTCAGGTCCTCCTTATCCATTTTCTAGAGCACAGGGCGGGCAAACACCTTACTACACTTAAATTCTTCCAGTGCGTCCTGTCTTTCCCAGGTGCACCAGTGCTCCAGTGTCTTGTCCCAGGGGCTCTGGCCTCTCCCAGCCAAGGAGGCTCAGGCCTGCGCAAGGTGGCTCAGGCCCCATTGGGAGTTCTAGGCGGCACTTCCTTGGAGGCACCGCCCCCAGCCCTGTTGGCTCTCTTGCAGAACTCAGTCTGCAGATGTGGATCCCTGTGAGTCAGACTTGTCTACCTCAAGCTCCCTTCTCCCACCTGGAACGACAGAAAGGCTGATGGTTTGAGAAGCATATTGGAGATCTGAAATGTTCTTGAGTTGCCACCTAGGAGTTAACCAGTTGGGGACTCTGTGTTTATATAAGTAATATCCTGTCCATGGGGGTGTGTTCCTAGTGTCACACTGAGCTGTGGGAAAACACCTGATCTGGTGTGTCGTACACCTAGAACATCCCCACCCTGAAACCCCTCTGACCTAACCACTCACGGGACACAGTGACTCAGGCATCATTGGCTGGAGGACTCAGCGGTTACCGATGTGAGAATGCCGGGTGGGGCGGAAGCGCTGGTGGACATACCTCCTTCTTTTCTGCTACTGATCTCATTTCCTGTGGCAGATGATTCTGCAGAGGCCTCAGGACCCCCTCTTCCTGGTTCCTGCCCTGGGGCTGTGAGCCAGCTGACCCAGCAGGAGACACTCGGGCCAGCGCCAGCTCAGGGCTCCGGCATCCCCCACCCGGCGTTGGGAGGAAAAGCCCGTGTGGGAGAAGCTGAGGAGGAATGTTTCAGACCTGCTCAGTTATTAAAGACCTCTCAAGATCATGAGGCTGGGGAGGAACAAAGACACAGAAAGGAAATAAATTTAAAAATGCCCTACCCTGCTCTATGCCGTCAGGCCCGGGCGGAGGCATTTGGCAGATTGGCAGGTTTTTGGTGGAGGAAATTTCTGGCTGTATCAGGCAGCAGCCTCTGGGTGACCATGAGGGTCTTAGACGTGTCCCACCGGCCTAGATCTGTGGCCCGCTGAGCTGGAGGGTTCGTGCTCCTTTTAAGGAGCACTTTGGATGTGTGGACCACCATTCTCCCTGACATCAACCTCAAAGATCAGGGATTCGACCTCCATGTCCCATCTTGTTCTTAATATTCCACCAGGAACAGGCGGCTTACAACTTTATCTGAAACTTTTGGTGTCAATTTACACAGAGAACAGGAACTACATCCTGAGAGTATGAGGCCTCAAGGGGTGCTTCCTTTCGTTGTTTTTAACCAGCCTCTTTCTAAGCTTTCTACTGGCGCCCTGGAACTTGGAGAACTTCCTAGCCACATTAAAGGTCATACGATTCCTTGTATGGAAAGATTCTAATATTTGATTGACAGAACATTGCATCGGTGCTTTAAATTTTGGTCTTTACGGTGGGGGTCAAGCCACTTCTCTTCATTGGGCTTTAAAGAGAAACTCTTTTTTTTTTTTTTTTTTGAGTGGGAGTCTCACTCTGTCACTCAGGCAGGAATTATAATGGCACGTTCATGGCCACTGCAGTCTCAACTTGCTGAGCTCAGGTGATCCTTCCACCTCAGCCTTCTAAGTAGCTGGAACTATAGGCGTTCGCCACCACGTATGGCTAATTTTTCTTGATTTATTGTAGAGACAAGATCTTGCCAAAGTTGCCCGGGATGGTCTTGAACCACTGGGCTCAGGCAATCCTCTAGCCTCGCCTCCCAAAGTGCTGGTATTACAGGCGTGAGCCACTACGCTCGGCCAAGAGAGAAACTTTTAAAACTAACCTTCCTAGGGAGAAGGTATGAGCTGAGAGAGACTCGGAGAAGTAATTCTTTTCTTCGTCTTCCTCTTCTCCTTCTCCTTCTCCTTCCTCCTCCTCCTCCTCCTATTTTTCTTCTCCTTCTTATTCTTCTTTGAGACAGAGTCTTACTCTGTTGCCCAAGCTGCAGTGCAGTGTCACAATCATAGTTCACTGCAACCTCAAACTCCTGGGCTTAACCATCCTCTTGCCTCGGCCTCCTGAGTAGCTGGGACTATAGGTGCACGCTACCATGTCCAGCTAATTTTCATTGTTATTTTTGTAGAGATGAGGGTCTTCCTATGTTGCCCAGGCTGGTCTCAAATTTCTGGACTCATGCAGTCCTCCTGCCTCAGCCTCCCAAAGTGCTGGGATTACGTTGCCAGCCACCCTGTTCAGCTTCCTTTGGTCTCAAGTCCTCTGACATGCTGAGTCACGAGTCACTGGCAAACACACAGGGTCACAGCCATTTCCTGTTGGTGGCACACCTACAAGTATGGTGGACAACCACGGGGGTGGGGTGGGAAGGAGAGCATTCTCATTTTCCCTCTCACATTCTCCCTGGTCCAGGCATCTGACTTCCCCCACCCTCATCCTTGAACTTGGCCGAGAAACCCAGAGATGCCAACCTTGCTTATTCTTCCCTCCCCGGGTGACCATCTCCTCTTTCTCCACCCGACTCCTGGTGAAGGGATAGGACCCCAGCACAGGACGTAGCAAGACCCAGGGGACCTTCAAGGCAAAAGAGCCCTCTGACCCCCCCTTTGCCAAGTTGACGCTGGATTAAAGCACGCTGCTGCAGGCTGGGCTCGGTGGCTCAGCCTGTAGTCCCGCGCTTTGGGAGGCTGAGGTGAGTGGATTGCCTGAGCCCGCGGGTTTGAGACCCGCCTGACCAACTTGGCGTAGACCTCATCCCTACAATAAATCAAAAAATTAGCCAGGCCTGGGAGCACGCGCCTGTAGTTCCAGCCACTTGGAAGGCTGAGGCAGAAGAATCGCCGGAACCCAGCAGGTTGAGGCTGCGGTGGCCGGGAGCGGCCACTGCACCCCAGTCTGGGCGACAGAGTGAGACTCCAACTCAAAAAATAAAAAATGAATAAATAAAATAAAAGCACGCTGCTGGAACAGGCCAGGTGTGCTCAAGAAATGGCCAATACTGGCTTCCAGCGTCTGATCTGTAGGCAATGGCCCTTGGGTGTTCTGAGCTGCCTCTGGAAGGGGGATGCGTGGAGACCCTAATGGTCTTCTGCCCAAGGCTGTCACTGGGCTTTCCCACATGGGAAGATTTCAAAGGCTTTGAAAGGCTTCGGCTGGTACCTTTGCCTCCTTTCTTTTTTTTTAGAGTTGGAGTCTCACTCTGTCGCCCAGGCTGGAGTAAAGTGGTATACTCATGGCCACCACAGCCTCGACCTGCTGCGCTCAGAAAATCCTTCCACCTCAGCCTTCCAAGTAGCTGGGACTACAGGCATGTGCCACCACGCCTGGCTAATTTTCTATTTATTGTAGAGATGAGGTCTTGCCAAGTTGCCCAGGCTAGACTTGAACCTGGGCTCAGGAAACTCACTTGCCTTGGCCTCCCAAAGGGCTGGGATTACAGGCTGGGCCTCTGAGCCCGGCCTGATTAACTTCTTTTCTTTTCTTTTTTTTTTTTGAGTTGGAGTCTCACTCTGTCACCCAGGCTGGAGGGCAGTGGCACACTCCCGGCCACCCACCTCAGCCTTGACCTGCTGGGCTTCTGCGATCTTTCTGCCTCAGCCTTCCAAGTAGCCGGAACTATAGGTGCACGCTACCACACTCAGCTTGTTTTTGATTTATTGTAGAGATGAGGTCTCGCCAAGTTGCCTGGGTCGGTCTCGAATCCACGGGCTCAGGCAATCCACTCACCTCGGCCTCCCAAAATGCTGGGATTACAGGCTGAGCCACTGAGTCTGGACACCTTTGCCTCCTTTAAGTCAGGTTGAATCATGGATGTGGGACAGGGTGTCTGCTGGGGGACCCAGTGCTGCCAGGGTTGTTGACCAAATGTTGACATGAACTTCACAGGGTTTGGTCCTGGCCTCTCTCCTGACTCATGTGTCTGAACTACCAGAGAGGACGATGGTGACCAAGGAGGCTCTGGGAGACATACCTCTGTCCATGTAGAAGGTGGTCAGATGACTCCAGAGTGTGGGCTCTGGGTGCTAGAGGCAGAGCTCTGCACTGGGCCAGGCTAGAGAGAGGCAGAGAGAGGAAGGGAGCCGCAAGAAGCGAGGAGGCTAGTTCCAGGATGGTGCTCCTCGTGGTGTTTGGGGCAGTGCTTCAGGGCACTGCTCCAAGGCTGTGCTCCAGGACAGTCTCCAGGGTGGTGCTCTGAGGCTGTTCCTTGGTGCAGTGCTCCAGGTGGTGGTCTGGGTAGTGCTTGAGGTGATGCTCCAGGTGGTGCTCCAGGTCTGTGCTCTGGGGTAGTGCTCCAGGTGCTGCTCCAGGCTGTACTCCAGGGCCGGCTCCGCCATGCTGCAGCATTGGGACCTAGAGGCTCCTGGAAAGGGCACCTCAGCCCAGAGTGCAGGGCAGCCCATGATGCCTGGCACCTCCCTCTCACACCCACTTGGAAGGCCAGAAGACCTGCTCAGTGCAGGGCAAAACTCACATGACCAGGAGAGACAGGCCCAGGTGGAAGGATCCAGAGGGATCCCGCAAGTGTTTATTGGAGACTTTCACTCGAGCTGCACAGGGCGGGGTGGGGCACTGCCTTCAGCCCACTGTGGGGCGTGCCTGGCCTGGGGCTCTTCCTCGTCCCGGAGGGCAGGCCTGGGTACAGCCAAGATTTCTAGAGCCAGGAGGAAGCTGGAAACCATTTTAGAGCTGCCAAAACTGAGGCTCTGAGAGAGAAAGTGCCCTTTTCAGACTAACACAGCAAGGACCCCAGCCCAGGCCCTCCAACTCCTGCCCTCCCCACTGAACTGTGCGGTGCTGCTGCACCAGTCCACAGGAGCAAGTTGCGGGCGGGCCATGGTTCTCTCTGTGCCAGGACTGGGGTCCCGCGGAGGAACAAACAGGGCAAGGCCCCTGTCTCTGGGTAGCTCCCATGGCCATGTGCCCACCTGGAGGGGCAGGAGGACTTGTGAGGATACAGGGGTTTCACTGGAAGGAGTAACTATCTAAAGGTGGAATTCCGAGTGTGACCAGTGGTGAGAGGCTGTGTGCCCCAGTGCTCTTGAATGCCTGCCCAGATCGGGGTCCTACACTTACTGTGGCATGGGCCCTGACGCTGATGTGCGTTCAAGTTGCGTGGTCCACGTGGCCACATCACTCTGGGTCTGGGAGTGCCTTGACTGAGTCACATCTTGGAGGGCAGAGAATCTGACACAGGGCAGGCCCGGGGAATGTGCCGAGGGACACGGAGCAGACAGAAGGACCCAGGGACCTGCTGTGGGGCTTGGGGGGTGGGTGGGGGCTGGGATGACCCTGCTGGCCTGGTTTCCTCGCTGTGGGCCCTCTAGGCTTCTCCAGCGAGGCCTCCCCAGAGACAGGTCCTGCCTCTCCAAGCCTCTTTATCACCGTCCCAGGCGGCAGGTACCCCAGCCGCATTCCTTCCATACGTGGCATAGCACGAGGACCCTTTGAACTGCCTCCTTAATGGCCTCTGCTGGAAGAGTGCAGTCCATCACCCCCTCTCCACCCCCTCCTGCTCAGGGCCCTGTTTACGGCGCTGGTGAAGTCAGTCTTCTCAGTCGGGCTGACACGATGATAAAGCGCCAGGCCCCGCGCCCCTGGCCGGCTCCTGGCTGGGGGCTGCGGCTGGAGCTGCCTCGTACCCAGGCCCCTGGTGTTTAGAGAACCTTCAGGTGGACTTGTTGGGCTCCTCCGTTCCTGGTACCACGGGGGAGTGATGTCAATGGTGCTGGGAAGGTGCCCTGGAATTCCAGCGGCCTCCCCCGCCCCCAGCCTCCCTCTCCAGCTGTGCACAGCCGGGGGATGGGCTCTGTCTTGGAGAGAGAGACACTGGCACCCCCAAAAAGGGAACAAGGTGGCCCTGGGATTCCATGGCTAGGTGCTGGGGCAGCCTCAGGGGAGTATCCAGGCAGGTTGGAATGGAGACCACCAATTCCAGGGCATGTGTGCAACACTGGATCTTGGCACCCGGTGGACAGGACCCGGGTCAGCTTTGAGGTCTCTATTTGGGCCTGGGTCGGCGTTTGCCAGAAACAGCCGCGCCTCTCATCCCCTCTCAGGCCTGGAAGGTCCAGGACCTTGGACCTGCAGATGTGCAGGGGTGAGAAGAGCAGGGGAAGAGGGTGGGAGGGGGTTCAGGGGCCAGCCGCCCTGCCTCAGTGGGATCTGTCTGAGCTGGGGCCAGCAGTAACAATGAACAGCGGTCACTGAGCACTGTCACATGAGCACAGCTCTAAGTTCTTCACACCAGTTATCTCTTTATACTTGTGCTAAATCTCTGGGAGGTTTTTAAAATCTCTCTCCCTTCCTTCCTTCCTTTTTTTCTTTCTTTCTTTCCCTTCCTTCTTCCCTCCCTCCCTCTTTCTCTGTCTCTCTCTTTCTTTCTTTCTTTCTTTTTTTTGAGTTCGAGTCTCACTCTGTTGCCCAGACTGGAGTGCAGTGGATGCTCCCGGCCACTGCAACCTCGACCTGCTGGGCTCCGGCGATCCTTCCACCTCAGCCTT
>NW_007253377.1:265924-274335 GCF_000164805.1 Carlito syrichta | reverse complement strand
CGCCAAGTTGCCCAGGCGGGTCTCGAACCCGCGGGCTCAGGCAATCCACTCACCTCGACCTCCCAAAGTGCTGGAATTACAGGCTGCGCCACCGAGCCCGGTTGGTTCTTTCTTTCTTATAGATGTGTCACTCTGTCGCCCAGGTTGAAGTGCAGTGGTATTCTCAGGGCCACCACAGCCTCAACATGCTGGGCTCTGGCAATTCTTCCACTTCAGCCTCCCAATTAGCTGGAACACAGGTGCGCACAACCATGCCTGGCTAATTTTTTGAGTTACTATAAAGATGAGGTCTCACCAAGTTGCCCAGGCTGGTCTCTCTCACTTCCTCCTCCCAATGTGCTGGGATTGCCAGCAGGAACTAGGCGCCTGGCCCCAGATCTTTGTCTTGAATGAATCTGGCCCTGAGGAGGGCCAGGGGCACACTTGGAAGGAACACCTTCCGGGAGTCAATTCCATAAGAACACGCCCTCAGCAGCACATTCTGAACAAGGCCCTGCCCCACCCCGCCCCTCTGACTGTGCAGACTGCAGTGGGGCTCCCTTCTGGTTTCCAGTTGAGTCTGGCCAGAGATCAGCGGGATGGGATAGGCTCTTTGGGGATCATGTCCCAGCTCCCATCTGGGGCGTCCTGGGTGGACGGTTGGGTTCCTGTTTGCCCTCTTCTTCGGGATGCTGTGGTCATTCCTCCCCTTCCCCTCAGTCTTGGGGGTGAAATGCATGCCCTGGTACCAGCCCCTGAGTATAACCCTGTCTCCATCGGTTCCTCTTTGTCCTTGGTAAACAGTCTCCGTATTTTCTTTTTCTTTTTATTTGTTTTTTGTTTGGAGTCTTACTCCGTTGCCCAGGCTGGAGTGCAGTGGCATACTCGTGGCCACCCCAGTGTTGACCTACTGGGCTCCAGTGATCCGCCTCAGCCTTCCAAGTAGCCGGAGCTACAGGCACGTGCTATCAAGCCTGGCTAATTTTTGATTTATTGTAGAGATGAGGTCTCGCCAAGTTGCCCCAGCTGGTCTCGAGCCTGCAGGCTCAGGTAATCCACTTGCCTTGGCCTCCCAAAGTGCTGGGATTACAGGCTGAGCCACAGAGCCCCACCCAGCCCCTATATTTTCTGAACTCTCCTATGAATATCCTAGTTAGAGTACTATTTCCTGTTGGGTGCTGACCTATACAAAGAGCAGGACCTGTAGATAGAAAATAGCCAATGGGTTGGGCCGGTGGCTCAAGTCTGTAATCCCAGCACTTTGGGAGACTTAGGTGATGGGATTGCCTGAGCCCACGGGTTTGAGAACAGCCGGGGCAACTTGGCAAAAACTCATCTCTACAATAAAAAAAAAAAAATTAGCCGGGCATGGTAGCATGCCCCTATTGTTCTGGCTACTTGGAAGGCTGAGGCAGAAGGATCCCCTGAGCCCAGCAGATCGACGCTGGGGTGGCAGTGAGCATGCCACTGCACTCTGGCCTAGGTGACGGAGTGAGACTCCAATTCCAAAAAAAAAAGGAAAAAGAGACCAGTCAGTGAAGGCTGGGCACAGTGACTCACACCTGTAATCCAAGCACTTTGGGAGGCTGAGGCAGGAGGATCATTTGAGCAATCCCAGTCGTTGGAGACCAGCCTGGACAACATAGCGAGATTCCATCTCTAAAAGAGAGAGAGAGAGAGAGAGAGAGAGAGAGAGAGAGAGAGAGAATAAAACAACCAATGGGGCACAGTGTTCTACAGGCAGGGGCCTAAGTGCTGTAGGTATTTGGAGGAGTGAAGGTTCCCGTGGGAATTTGGAGGAGTGGTTTGCTGTGGCCTGGGGCAGATAGGCAGGCCCAAAGGTCACAGGATCTGAGACCTGGAAGGGTGGGAAGCAGCTGACTCTGAGTCCCTCCTAACACAGGCCCCAAGCACTTCTCAACAGAACTGAGCAGGAATGCCTGGGGACGCCTGGTGGTCAGCAGTCATTCCAGCCCCTTCCCAGGCTTGGGCCCTCAGGGGCCACTTAGACTGTCAGGGTGGAGGAAGCCACCGTGCTGGATCGTGCCCCTCGGGGAGCCCCTGTGCCCTCTGAAGGCCCTCCTCATGTGTCCCATGATGCAGGCACGCATGTGCACATCTTAGCTCTCCAGCAGATTCTGGGTCAGTGTCCTTGCACCCAGCACAGCCCTGCCCCCATGCCTGAAACTACATTTTGCATAGAGCAGGGTCTCAATAGGTATTTGTTAACTGAATAAATGAATGCATGAATGAATGAATGGAATTTACCCAGTATGTTCAGCATCATGAGATGGGGCCTGCCCTATTCAGAGCTTGCAGAAGGTGGAGCTGACCACAACAAAGGACTCCAGCCCAGTGGATTAAAGACAGAGCATGGCGATGGAGCACTGACCCAGCACTCCTCTCCATCCGCCCAAAATGTCAGAACGATGTAGGGAGGAGGGATGCTTTTCCTGGCTGCCATGACGAACTTCATAAAGATGGTGGGTCTGCCAGGTGTGGTGGCTCATGCCTGTCATTCTGGCACTTTGGGAGGTAGAGGTGAGAGGATGGCCTGAGTCGAGGGGTTTGAAATCAGCCTGGGCAAGTTGGTGAGACCTGGTCTCCACAATAAATCCAAAAATTAGCTGGTCATGGTGGCGTGCGACTGTGGTTCCAGCTACTTGGAAGGCTGAGGTGGAAAGATCCCCTGAGCCTGGCAGGTCGAGGTTGTGGTGGCATAAGTGTGCCACTGCACTCTATCCTGGGAGCCAGTGAGACTCTGACTCAAAAAAAAAAAAAAAGGCAGCTCTGGTAAAGTGCCTGGTGGGAAATGGCATTTGAATTGAATCTAGATTTTACCTGGTAGGAACACATTCTAGGCAGATGGATAGCATGAAAAATATACCTGAAAAGTGCCTGGTGAGACCAGGTGTGGCAGTTCATGCTTGTAATCCCAGCATTTTGGGAGGCCGAGGTGGGAGGATCACTTGAGCCCAGGAGTCTGAGACCAGCCAGTGCAACACAGTGAGACCTCATCTCTACAAAAAAGCAAAAAATTAGCCAGCTGCAATGGCACACACCTGCAGTCCCACCTACTTGGGAGGCTGAGGCAGCACCCAGCAGGTTGAAGCTGCAGTGAGCTATGACTGTGCCACTGCACTCCAGCCTGGGAGACTTTGTCTCTACAAACAAGTGAAAAAAGTGCCTGATGTTTTCAGGAAGGACTGATGTGGACATGCCAAGGAGCAGGGTGCTTGTGGAGAGTGGCAAGCATAGACATTGAAAGGCAATTGAGGTTGGATTGGGAGGGGCATGGAGGCTGTGGGGAGCTCCCTCACTTCGGAGTGAGGGAGGGACATGAACAGATGGATCTATGTTTTGGAAACATACCTCTGGTGGTTGGTGGAGGGGAGGGCTTGAAAGTGTAGGGGCTGTCTGCGCTACTCTGCAGTCAGGGCGACAGAGGCCGCGAGTCTGAGTGAAGGCTGTGGAGGGCAGGAGGCTGGGGTGAGAGACTGACTGACAGGAGAGCTGATAGCCCTGTGTGACCTCCTCTGGGAATCTGCATGACAGAGCCAGAGGGGACGGATGTTTATCTGGCTGCCAGGTAATGTGGCTTTTAGGGAGATGGGGACCCAGGGGAAGGAGCTATTCTGGAGAAGGAGAAAGACTTTCTCAGTGCAGCCAGTTTAGCATGTGTGCGACAGTCATGAGCTGGGAAGAGTCCTACTGGCAGATGGCCTGTGTGGCCTGGAGACTAAGAACCAGATTAGGGCTGGGGGTGGGGATGGGCTCCATCAGCAGAGGGGTGAGGGCTCCAGGCCAGGGGAGGACCCAAGGGGGAAAATGGGAGCCTTGACCATCCCAGCTTTTTTTCCTTTGATTTGGAGTCTCACTCTGTCTGTTGCCCAGCTTGGAGGGCAGTGGCATGCTCACGGCCACCACAGCCTTGACCTGCTAGGCTCAGGCGATCCTCCTGTCTCAGCCTCCCAAGTGGCTGGGACTGCAGGAGCATGCCACAACGCTTGGCTAATTTTTTCATTTTTTGTAGAGATGAGGTCTCACCACATTGCCCACCTAGTCTCAAACTCCTGGGTTTAGGCAATCTTCTCGCCCCCGTCTCCCAAAGTGCTGGGATTACAGGCATGAGCCACCACACTTGGCTATTTTCATTTATTTTAAAATTATTATTATTATTTATTTTGTTTTCAGTTGGAGTCTCATTTTGTCACCCAGGTTGGAGGGAAGTGGCATGCTCCCGACCGCTGCAGCCTTAACCTGCTGGGTTCAGTCTATCCTTCCGCTTCAGCCTTCTGAGTTGTTGGAACTACAGGCACACACCACCATGTCTGGCTAATTTTTTGATTTATTGTAGAGAAAAGGTCTCGCCAAGTTGCCCAGGCTGGTCTTGAACCTGTGGGCTCAGGCAATCCTCTCACCTCGACCTCCCAAAATGCTGGAATTATAGGCGTGAGCCACCGCACCCAGCTATTATTATGTTTTTAAGCAGGATTTATTGAGAGGACAGAAAAGTTCCCACAGTGGGAGGGGACCCGAAGGGGTTGTCCAATTATTATTATTTTTTTAGTGGCCTGGCAAAGTGGCTCAGCCTATAATCACAGTACTTTGGGAGGCCGAGGCAAGAGGATTGCCTGAGCCCAGAGGTTCTAGCCAGCCTGGACAACTTGGTGAGACCTCGTTTCTACAATAAATCACAAAAAAACTAGCTGGTCATGGTGGCGTGCGACTGTAGTTCCAGCTACTTGGAAGGCTGAGGTGGAAGGATTGCCTGAGCCCAGCAGGTCGAGGCTGCGGTAGCCGTGAGCATGCCACTGCACTCCAGCCTGGGCGACAAGAGTGAGACTCCAACTCAAAAATAAATAAATAAATAACAACCAGGTCTTGCTATGTTGCCTGGGCTGATCTCAAACTTCTGGGCTCAGGCGATCCTCCTGCCTCGACCTACCAAAGTGCTAGGATTACAGGCATGAGCCATCGTGCCGGGCCCCAAGCCCTCTTCTTTCCAAGGTCGTCCCAATGGACATGTCAGCGTGCAGGGGCAGATGTGCAGGAGGTCTGGGTGCAGTGTGTGTGTATCATGGGCTGGGATGCCGTGACCCAGGGCTCTGCAAGGTTGTCTGAGCCCTGAGCCCCCTGGTAGAGCAGAGATTTGATGAAATCCCAGGGACAAGTTAACTTCCTGTGGAAAAAAATGCACACTCACGCATGACTCCTAAAGTAGAGATGAAATCCCATTGTCCTTCTGCCTGAAACCCTCCGAAGCTCCCTAACTGCTCTTCAGGACTGCAAGGCCCACCGTGGCCTGGCCCTGCCGGCTTCCCCAGCTCCATCCTGCCCTCTCCTCCTCTCCCAAGCCCGTCCCCCTCTCTTGTTCCTGGCTCCAGGTCTTTGATGAACTGTGTCCTCTGCTGGGAATGCCCAAAGATCCACCCCATGTCTCCTCCTCCCCCCTTCCTGCCCTTCCCTGATAATCCCAGCTAAAGCCACCTGCCCTGTCCTCCCTCCCCGCTTACTTTCCTCCCATTAATGATTTATCTCCCTAATCTCCTTAAAAGCTCTTATCACTCTGCCATTTTCTTGGATATTTGCTTATGTGCTTATTGTCTTTCTGTCTCTTCTCCGAGAGCACTAGGGCCTTGAGGATATGGACCTGGCCTGGGGGTGGGGTGCGGAATTAGAGAGATAGGCCCTGGTGGCCCAGAGGTGTCCTCTTCGCTCCATGAGGATCGGGCACCCCTTGACCCTTGCCTCAGTTTCTCCATTTGTCACGAAAGAGGTTACCTGGGAAGAGGCTAGATTCCTACCTATAGACAGCTCTGGAATCTGCCCTGAAGGCCTGGTTCTGTGTGTGAGATTTGAGTGGTGGGTGGGGGGAAGGAGGAGGGTGGGGGGCTGCCTCTGCTCCTTCTCAGCTTTATGCCTGCTCTGTGGATGGGCTCCCATGGCCAGAGCCCACAGCCAGCCCCAAGCGCCCCTTTGAAGTGAGGCACTTTTAAGTGCAATCAGCTCGAGATAACCCTTCACCCCTGGCTGAGCCAGGAAACTACTCCCCTCCTTCGCCCCCGCCCCCCTTGGAACCAAACCTGACTTCATCGCTGCAGCCCCCACCCCTCCCAGGAGTCCAGGGGTCACTCCCAGAGCTCAGAAACCATTTGCGTGGTGTTTGGTTTTAAGTGTTTTCTATTTTCTGTGAAAAAAAGACATTGAGGGGTGTAAATATGTTCCCAGTAGGAAGACTCTTGGGAGGATTGCCAGACCATCCCACAGGCTGCCATGGAGAGGCCAGGGAAGGGAAGACAAAGGAGAATGGCAGAAAATGCAGAGCTGAACGCAAGGAGGCAGGGGACGAGGAATACTCGAGACTGGGGTCACCTGAGGCTCCAAGGCAGCAAGGAAAAGCTCATTTAGAATGAAAACTTAGGGGGGAGGGGAAGGGAGATGGGATTAACGGTAGTAAATATCTGTCTGGGGATGGGGAGACACCTCTTATCAACAAGGGTGCCTGAACGAAGCATATCTGTATACCTAACCCTTAACTGTACCCCACAATATCATAATAAAAAATATTGATTATATAAAAAAAAAGAATGAAAACTTAAAAATGTTGTTAGGAATTAGAGACCAGGACTGGCTGGACACAGTGGGGTTTGGGAATGCCTGGAGTCGGGACAGGTGTCAGGGGTATGGCCGAGGCTTTCTCTGCCGAGGCTGGGGCTGGGAGCAGGCTGTCCTGGAGCTCTGCTTGGGCTGGTCTGGGGCCACCACATGGAGATCCCGAGCCCCTTGGCTGACTGCCCAAGTGCCAGACAGTGAGTGGGCATGGAGCCGGGATGGCAGAGGCAGATGTGCCCTCCCTGCCTCCGTCCTTCCCTGGCTGTGGCCTTCAGTGAGCTGATCCACCACGTGGAGCTGCATGGAGGTACTGTCAGCACCCACGCTCAAGGGCGATTCTGAGGACTAAGCCAGACACACCAGGGAGTGCCCGCCCTGTCCCTTGAGTGTGGTAAGCGTCTCCTTGCAGAGTGCAGAACCGGGGTGTTGCTGATGATGCTTGGCTCCAGCTCCCGCCCTGGCTGCCATGATGCACTCGCCTCTTTGAGCTCTCACGCATGGGTTTTCTCCCCGGGCTCAGAAATGCCCTCACTGGTGGTCTTACTGAGAGGGTCATCCTGCTCCTTCCTGGCCAGGGCACCTGCTGTCCTAAGCTCCAGACAATGGGTCCAGCAGGCAGAAACGTGTGGTGCTCCCTGGATAGATGCTCCCTGGGTGGGTGCTCTCTGGACGGGCACTCCCTGAGTGGGGGCTACCTGGGTGGGTGCTCCCTGGGTAGGTTCTCCCGAGGAGCTCTGAAACTGGGGGCCTACTGGGGAGTCCTGGCCATGAACCTTGGGCTCACATGGAGTGGGCACCTCAAGAGTGTGCCCAGGTTGGGCATGGTGGCTCACACTTGTCATTCCAGCACTTTGGGAGGTGGAGGGGACAAGATTGCCTGAGTCCATGGGTTCGAGACCAACCCAGACAACTTGGAGAGATCTCATCTCTACAATAAATAAAAAAAATCAGCCTGGCGTGGTGGCCTGCGCCTGTGGTCTCAGCTACTTGGAAAGCTGAGGGGGAAGGATCACCTGAGCCCAGCAGGTAGAGGCTGCGGGGGCCATGAGCGTGCCACTGCTTTCCAGCCTAAGAGACAAAGTGAGACTCCAACTAAAAAAAAAAAACTGGTACCTGCAGTTTAGGGAATGTGTCAGGGGTGTTTGGGAGGGAGGAACTTGCTCAGCTTATGCTGAGAACTGCCTTCAACTCAGCTGACTCATACAACAAATCTTGAAGCCATGAATCCTCCAACCATCATGAACCAAGCTCCCGTCTTCTCCCCCACGTGCTTCGCCCTGACATCCTTTCTCCTCTGAAACCAGTGTGGTTGTGGAAACCTGGCCTCAGCTGGGTGAAGCTGTGGGGAGGAACAGGGAGGGTACTCCCGGCTGCTACAGCTCAGATTTCGAACCCGGCACTCTTGTGGCTACACCTCACTCAGACACATTCAACCATTAAGTTCTTTTCCTTTGTTTGCTTGTTTGTTTTCGAATCGGGATCTCACTCTGTTGCCCAGGCTGGAGTGCAGTGGAGCCATCACAGCTCACCGCAGCCTCAACCTCCTCAGTTCACGTGATCCTTCTGCCTTAGTCTCCTGAGTAGCTGGGACTACTGGCATGCGCCACCACACTCGGCTACTTTTTAACTTTTTATAGAGATGAGCTCTCACTATGTTTCTCAAGTTATTAAGTTATTTATTTATTTATTTATTTTTGAGTTGGAGTCTCACTCTGTCGCCCAGACTGGAGTACAGTGGCCACTCCTGGCCACCGCAGACTTGACCCGCTGGGCTCCGGTGATCCTTTCGCCTCAGCCTTCCAAGTAACTGGAACTAC
>NW_007253377.1:258058-265904 GCF_000164805.1 Carlito syrichta | reverse complement strand
ACCAAGTTGCCCAGGCGGGTCTTGAACCTGCGGGCTCAGGCAATCCACTCACCTCAGCCTCCCAAGGCGTGGAATTACGGGCTGAGCCACCGAGCCCGGCTATTAAGTTATTTTTAACTGTGGTAAAAGACACATAAAATTAGCCATCCTCACCATATACATATATTTTTTTAAATCAGAGTCTCACCCTATCACCCAGGCTGGAGTAAAGTGGTACACTCATGGCCACCACAGCCTCGACCTGCTGGGCTCAGGAAATCCTTCCACCTCAGCCTTCCAAGTAGCTGGGCTACAAGCATGTGCCAGCACGCCTGGCTAATTTTTTATTTATTGTAGAGACAAGGTCTTGCCAAGTTGCCCAGGCTAGTCTTGAACCCATGGGCTCAGGCAACCCACTCGCCTTGGCCTCCCAAAGGGCTGGGATTACAGGCTGAGCCTCTGAGCCCGGCCTGATTAACTTCTTTTCTTTTCTTTTTTTTTGAGTCGGAGTCTCACTGTCACCCAGGCTGGAGGGCAGTGGCACACTCCCGGTCACCCACCTCAGCCTTGACTTTCTGGGCTTCTGTGATCTTTCTGCCTCAGGCTTCCAAGTAGCCGGAACTATAGGTGCACGCTACCACACTCAGCTAATGTTTGATTTATTGTAGAAACGAGGTCTCACCAAGTTGCCCGGGTGGATCTCGAACCTGTGGGCTCAGACAATCCACTCGTCTCGGCCTCCCAAAGTGCTGGGATTATAGCCTGATTTCCTTTTTTTTTATGGTTGTGTTTACTGCTTCTGAACAAAGGATTCAGCTGTGAACCTCTACTACTTTGATGAGCATTTCAAAAAATAAAAATAATAAAAAAGAACAAACACTGGGTTTTGAAGATTTAAAAATGCTGGGACTACCTCATCTGGGCATCACACTGACTGCAGGATTTGCAATCTCCATTTTTCTTTTTTTTTCTTTCTTTTCTTTTTTTTTGGTTGGGGTCTCACTCTTTCACCCATGCTCACGGTTACTGTAGCCTCAACCTGCTGGGTCTAGGCAATCCTTCCATCTCAGCCTTCCAAGTGGCTGGAACTATAATTGCCCGCAATCTCCATTTTTCAGATGAGTAAATACAAGAGTAAGATGGGGGGAGGGGTGGGTGGAAAGGCGACAGGGAAGCTGTGCGACAGGGCCTGGTGGGGACCAGGAGGAAGCCCAGAGCTGCCCAGGGAGCAGTGCCCACACTGAGAGGGCGCACCTGGACACTTGAGCCCTGGGCACCGGTTTGATTCACCCTGGTCCCTGCCCTGGGCTGGAGGCTGAGCACAAGGGAGGCCTCCCAGGGCCAGGAGCAGCTGTCCACAGGCTAAGGTCTGAGAGTCACCCCAGAGGGCACTCACCCTGTGAGGGGCTCGGGGTTGGAAGCCAGGAAGGCCCCTGGGGGCTGGACTCCTGGAAAACAGTTTGGCCTGATCGAGGCTGAGTCCCAGGACCTGCCTATGTCTGTGTCACTTGTTCCCTCTCTGTCCTGTCCCTTGCCCTGGGTGGTCAGTCCTAAGGACTGTTTCTCAGTGTCTCTGCAGGAGCCATCCAGAGGTGCTGTGGGAGCTTTGGGTATTGTCAGACATGGACTGTTTCTCCCATACCTGGCTTCTTCCTGCCCCTCCCTCAGGAGCGGCCTCTGGCTAAGGCTGGTCTCTGAAGTATGTGCATATTCCTGGCAAAGAGTCATGGGGTGTCTGGCACAGTGGCTCACGCCTGTAATTCCAGTACTTTGGGAGGTGAAGGTCAGAGGATTGCCTGAGCCCACGGGTTCAAGACCAGCCTGCGCAACTTGGCAAGACCTCGTCTCCACAGTAAATCAAAAAATTAGCCAAGTGAGGTGGCGTATGCCTGTGGTTCCAGCTACTTGGGAGGCTGAAGCGGCAGGATCACCTGAGCCCAGCAGGTCGAGGCTGAGGTGGCCATGAGTGTGCTAATACACTCCAACCTGGGCAACAGAGTGAGATGTCATCTCAAAAAAAGAAAGAGTCATGGGGTACTGGTGACCATCCAAAGCTAAAAGCATGTTTTCGTCAGGCTTGATTTGAACGAGTAGCTTGACTGCTTGATTATAAAACTGCTGGCTATACTGCCCTGAGGCACATGGATTCTTTCCTATCAGCCTGGAGTTTCTTCCTGCTGGACCTCTGGGAGACTACTTGGGAACAGGACCTGGGGCAGCCATGTCACAGGAGCTAATGGAGACCCTGCACCATGCGGGGCATGTGTAGACGCCTGGGGCTCCACACTGCGCTCCAGTCTCTGCTGTCTTTACAACAACTTGAAGCCCGGAAATGTGGACGGAGTCTTGGCCCGTGGAGATTCTGATTCCGTTCTGTGGGGCAGGGAGCCCGAGGACCTCTTTCCCTGGGGCTTCTGCACGGAGTCCTGCATACACGGGACACGTGTCAGCAGACACAGCAGCTGTTCGCCAGTCCCAGGGCCTCCCTCGGCCTTCTTTGCCTTTGTGTCCCAAGGCCCCAGAGAGCTCTGCCCAGCCACTGGCACCTGTTTTCCAGGGAGGCACTCCAGAGAAGCATCCTGGATCCCTCTGCTTCCCCCTTACCTCTCCTCACCTGTCCCCCCCATCACACCAGGGCTGCTTCTGTGTTGGGACAGGGCAGAGGCGGAACTCGGCTGTGGGGAGGGACGGGCGCTGTGCTGTGGGGGGACACAGAGGCAGGGGCACATCCTGCGGGCCCAAAGAGCCTGTCTCCAGTCTGCCCACTGTGGATGGGACGCTGCTTCTGTTCATAAAATGGCTGTCCTGGCATTTGCGCCTCGGAGGATGGTCAAGCCTTCCAAGGGGAAGCAGGTGGGGGGCACTTGACAGGCAGAAGGTGGGGGGGAGGTGGGGAGGGGGATAGGCTGAGCTCTTCCCTCTGAGGAACTAGAAGAAGGATGTGGAGGGGAGGGACAGGCGGGCACTGTCCTCCCTCCTCATGCCTCTGTGCTCAGGGTGGAGAGGAGGGCGGGCAGGAGAGCCGGGAGAGATGATGAACTTGGAATACGGAGGAGAGAGGGGGGCAGAGGAGCGGGAGGATGGTCGGAGGGGCTGCACGTGTGTGGTGTGCGTGGTGCTGCAGGTGTGTTGTGGGTGTACAGGTTGTGTAGGCGATGTGTGTGTCATGTGCAGCACTGCATGTGCGATGTGCATGTTGGGCTGTGCATGTGATGTGTGTGGTATGTGTGCCGTAGTCCGTTTTGTGGTGTGTGTTGTGTATTGTGTTGTGGGTGCTGTGTGCCTTGCGTCGTGTGCATAGTGAAGTGTGTAGGTATGTTGTGGGGTGTGTGTGATGAGAGGGGGCCTGGGGGTGGGAGGTGTGTGTGGGTGTGTGGGGGATGTGTGTGTGGTGTGTTGTGCTCTGTGCTGTGCTGTTTGTTGTGCTGTGGGTGCTGTATGTTGTGGGTGTGGGTTGTGTGCGTAGTGAAGTGTGTGTGTTGTAGTGTGCTGTGCTGTGGATGTCATGCATGTTGCATGTGCTGTGTGCTGTGTGTGTTGCATTGTGCTGTGTGTGTGTGTTGGGTGTGCGGTGTGTGTTGCATTGTGCTGTGTGTTGCGTGTGCTGTGTGTTTTGCATGAGATGTGTGTGTATGTTGCGTTGTGGGTATGTTGCGCTGCAGGGTGTCCTCCTAGGCCATCCCCGCCCTGGCAGGTGACCGTTGGGCCTCTGCTCCTATGGTCAGGTCGCCGGCCTACGCCTGCCCCCTGGTGGCTGAGGGCTGTGGGCGCCCAGTATGTGGCTTCAGCTGTGGCAGCCGCACACCTTTCTTGGAGTCCACCCTGTCCCATCCTCTGCATTCTCCTCTCCTCAGCCTCTTGTCTCCTCCCTCCTCATGCCTCTGTGCTCAGGGTGCAGATTTCTTCCTGAGTCCCCGGACGTCGTAGCATACTGGGAACGACACCCCCATGCTGCCTCCTCCCAGGTATCGTGAGCACAGTGGTCTCAGCAAGGCCCGTGCCTGCTTCCAGCCAGGAGGCCTCTGTGGAAAGCCCCTCGAGGGTCCCAGGACATGGCAGAGGCAGCCAGGTGGCTGGCGGGTGATAGGGTCAGGCCTTCACTCCACGCAACACCCAAGCGCTTTACTTTTCTTAATAAAGGATCTTCAAAACAGACACAGAGATTGAGAGGGACAGAGTTACACTATGCAGATTTGCTACACAGTTAAAGCCCACATGAGACGAATGTTTGGCTTTGACTACTGACCCCTCCTCCCTAAAGAGTCGGCCCTGGACAACTAACCAGCAGTCCCCAACCTTTTTGGTTCCAGGGACTGGTTTTGCGAAAGAAAATTTTTCCATGGATGGGGTAAGGGAAGGTTTCAGGATGACTTAAGCACACTGCATTCATTGTGAACTTTATATAATTATAACATTGTAATATATAATGAAATAATCATGAAGCCCACGGCATTTTCTTTAACCAGACGCAACAGGGTGTGTGCTCCTATGAGAATCGAATGCTGCTGCTGATCTGGCAGTAGATGGAGCCCAGGCAATCATGAAAGTGATTGGGATTGGCTGTAAATACAGGTGAATCTTTGCTTGCAGACTCGCGGCTCACCTCCTGCTGTGTGGCTGGTTCATAACAGACCTCGGATCAGGTTGGGGACACCTGTTTTTTTTTTTTTGAGTTGGAGTCTCACTCTGTCACCGAGGCTAGAGTGCAGTGGCATGGTCACAGCCACCACAGCCTCAACTTGCAGGCCATCCTTTCACCTCAATCTTCCAAGCAGCTGGGACTACAGGAGTGCGCCACCACCCCAACTAATATTTAATGATTTATTGTAGAGACAAGGTCTCGCCAAGTTGCCCAGGCTGGTCTCAAAACCATGGGCTCAGGCGATCCTCTTGCCTCAGCCTCCCAAAGTGCTGGGATTACAGGTATGAGCCACCACACCCGGCCTGGGGATCTCTGCTTTAGACGTAGCCCACAGGTTGTCACCTCTGCCCAGCATGTGCATCCCTTGCTCACCTGCACGTCGGCTGTGGATGCAGCAGGTATTCACTAAGTGCTCAGCACACACCTGGCTATGCTGGATGCCTGGAGGCAGAAGGGAAGTAAACGGGTGACCTCGTGGTCCTGACCAGGTGGCTGAGAGGCCATTCAGGAGAAGCGTGCCAGCAAGCCTGCAACCATTGAGCCTGGCCTTTGGGACTCTCTTAAAGCTTTGTGGTTTTACCTTTCTTTCCCTTCATATGCATCCAGTGCAAAGATTACAGATCACATGGACGCTCAGCCCAGCGTGCACCCCTCAGGGTGACATCGCCCAAAGGGAACACAATTGACTCTTGAAGAGTGAAAACAATCTTATTTTTAAAATATATACAGCACAGACATGCATACATCCAGTCCATAAATAGATATACAGTATATCTGCAGAATTAAAATTTCATGAGGGCACTGGGCGTGGTGGCTCACACCTGTCATCCCAGCACTTTGAGAGGTTAAGGTGGGAGGATCGCTCAAGCCCAGAAGTTTGATACCAGTCTGGTCAACATGGTGAGACCTTGTCTCTTAAAAAAAAAAAAAAATTAGCCGGGCTCGGTGGCTCAGCCTGTAATCCCGAGGTGAGTGGATTGTTTGAGCCCACGGGTTCGAGACCCGCCTGGGCAACTTGGCGAGACCTCATCTCTACAATAAATCAAAAATTAGCCTGGTGTGTAGTGCATGCTGTAGTTCCAGCTACTTGAAGGCTGAGGCAGAAGGATCGCCTGAGCCCAGCAGGTCGAGGCTGCTGTGGCTGGGAGCTGCCACTGCACTCCAGTCTGGGTGACCAAGTGAGACTCCAACTCAAAAAATAAAATAAAATAAAAAAATCAGCTGGGCATGATGGTGTATATCAGTAGTCCCAGCTACTCAGGAGACTGAGGCAGGAGTTTCCCCTCAGCCCAGGAGTCTGAGGCCACTGCACTCCAGTTGGGGACATAGAGTGAGACTCCGACTCAAAAGAACAACAACAACAAAACCACCCCCAAAAAACAAAAACAAAAAAACCAAAAATCAAACAGAGAGCGGGAGAATTAGGGGGAAAATGTCTAAAATGTCTCTTTAAGATGGCAATTCTCCCTCCCCCCACCAAAAAAGGGTCAAAGTTGCCTCAGGCAACTGCTGTGGCCCTGGGCACCTGCGGGCAAGCTGTTTACTTCTGTGCTTCAGTTTCTCATCTGGGAAGTGGAGACTTTTGCCTCCTCCTAAGAAGGCTGTGAGCTTTAGTGAGACAAGATTAGGGCCTGACATCCAGGAAGTGTTTGAAAAAGAGAGGGGGCTAGGTGTGGTGGCTGACTTCTGTAATCCCAGCACTTTGGGAGGCCAAGGCGAGAGGATTGCCTGAGGCCAGGGGTTCAAGACCAGCCTGGGCAACATGGCGAGGTCTTGTCTCTACAATAAATCAAAAAAAAAAAAATTAACCAGGCGTAGTGGGGCACGTCTATAGTTCCAGCTAATTGGAAAGCGGAGGTGGATGGATGGCCTGAGTCCAGCGTGCCATCACTCAAAAAAAAAAAAAAAAAAAAAAAAAAGCCGGGCTCGGTGGCTCAGCCTGTAATCCCAGCGCTTTGGGAGGCTGAGGTGAGTGGATTGCCTGAGCCCGTGGGTTCAAGATCCACTTGGGCAACTTGGTGAGACCTCATCTCTACAATAAATAAAAAATTATCCGGGCGTGGTAACACGTGCCTGTAGTTCCAGCTACTTGGAAGGCTGAGGTGGAAGCCCAGCAGGTCAAGGCTGTAGTGGCCGGGAGCGTGCCACTGCACTCCAGCCCAGGCGACTGAGTGAGACTCCAACTCAAAAAAAAAAAAGAAAAAGAAAAAAGAAAAGCAGAGGGGAGGGGACAGGCAGAGCTTCAGGGTTTTAGGCCTGACACTTTGCCAGGGGCTCCAGTGATGGCAGCTGGGCCTGCCTGCCTTGAAGGCAGTTGCCTGATGCGTGGAGATGCCTGGGACGTGGTATAGACAGGTCTTAGGGGAAGGAAACGAGGAAAATGTTATTTTAAGGCTTTCGACGTAAACCGAAAAGTCCTTAGTCTGGGGCCCACCTGCTGGGCGCCACAGGGCTCCCTGGGTGCCAGGGTCCCAGGCCCAAGGGATCAGATGCCTGGTCCTCCGGACCTATCCTGTGCCACCCTGGCACCAGAGACAGGGAAGACACAAGGTGGGTGGGCCAGGCCGGGCAGGAAATGTCTACTTGGCCTAAAAATAGTGTGGGAGGGGACAGGAAGCAGAAGTGCAGCCAACCTGGAAACGCTTTCTGAATTACCAGGAAGTCAGGACTGGAACTGCAGAGGCAGCCACCACCCTGTGGCAAAGCTGCTATTCCCTGTGGGCCCTCTGCATGGAAGGGATTGGGAGGGATGTGGAGTGGACGGGTGGGGGCACTGGGCCTGTCCTTCAAGTTGGTCCTAACTCAGCACATGAGTGCCTTATTGATCTTTAACTGCATGTCGATTTCATGCTTCACTGGGGTGGCCCAATTCCTGACTTTCCGGGGCTGAGAGGGCTCTTGGGACACGGAACTTTGAGGTTCTTCTTTTTTTTTTTTTTGAGTTGGAGTCTCACTCTATTACCCAGGCTGGAGCACAGTGGCATGCACACTCACTGCCACCCCAGCGTCAACATGTTGGGCTCAGATAATCTTTCTTTTTTGAGTTGGAGTCTCACTCCGTCACCCAGACTGGAATGCAGTGGCTGCTACCGGCCACCACAGCCTCGACCTGCTGGGCTTCGGAGATCCTTCCGCCTCATCCTTCCAAGTAGCTGGAACTACAGTCGCGCGCTACCATGCCCGGCTAATTTTTGATTTATTGTAGAGATGAGGTCTCGCCAAGTT
>NW_007253377.1:243619-258038 GCF_000164805.1 Carlito syrichta | reverse complement strand
ATCCACCGAGCCTGGCTTCAGATAATCTTTCTACCTCAGTCTTCCAAGTAGCCAGAACTACAGGTGTGCACTACCATGTTTGGCTACTTTTTTGATTTACTGTAGAGATGAGGTCTCGCCAAGTTGCCTGGACTCTTCTTGAACCCGTGGGGCAATCCTCTCACATCAGTCTCCCAAAGTGCTGGGATGGCAGGCTTGAGCCACGGCACCAAGCCTGAACTTTGAGTTTTAAACAAACTGACAGCCGGGCTCGGTGGCTCAGCCTGTAATCCCATGATTTGGGAGGCTGAGGTGAGTGGATTGCCTGAGCCCATGGGTTTGAGACTCGCCTGGGCAACTTGGTGAGACCTCATCTCTACAGTAAATCAAAAATTAGCTGGGCGTGGTAGCGTACACCTGTAGTTCCAGCTACTTGGAAGGCTAAGGCGGAAGGATCGCTGGAGCCCAGCAGGTCGAGTTTGCGGTGGCCGGGAGTGGCCACTGTACTCTAGTCTGGGTGACAAAGTGAGACTCCAACTCAAAAATAAATAAATAAATAAACAAACAAACTGACAAGTTGATTGCCCTATGCTTTTTTTTTTTCTTTTGAGACAGGGTGTCACTCTTTTACCCAGGCTGGAGTGCAGTGGTGCGGTCTTGGCTTACTGCAGCCTTCAGTTTCTGGGCTTAAACAATCCTCCCACCTCGGCTTTCTCAGTAGCTGGGACTTCATGCCCATGCCACCACACACAGCAATTTTTTGTTTTTTTAAAGAGATCGGGGTTTCCAGTTGCTGATCTTGAACTCCTGGCCTCAAACCATCCTCCTGCCTTGGCCTCTCATTTTGGGATTACAGGCCTGAATCACCGTAGTCTTTACTGAGGACACACAAGTGTCTTGAAGCATTAATGCGGTGGGTTCAGTCTCACCTGCACTGGGGAGTTGTTAAAAATGCCCAGGTTTAGCCAGGCTTGGTGGCTCAACCTGTAATCCCACGCTTGGGAGGCCGAGGTGAGTGGATTGCCTGAGCCTGCGGGTTCGAGACCTGCCTGGGCAACTTGGCGAGACCTCATCTCTACAATGAATCAAAAAAATTAGCCGGGTGTGGTAGTGTAGTTCCAGCTGTAGTACCAGTTATTCGGAAAGCTGAGGCGGAAGGATTGCCAGAGTCCAGCAGGTCGCGGCTGCGGTGACCGGGAGCGGCCACTGCACTCCAGTCTGGGCGACAGAGTGAGACTTCAACTCAAAAAAAAAAAAAAACCAAAAAAAAAAAACCCCAAAATAAAATAAACAAACTGACAAGTTGACTGCCCTATGGTTTTTTTCCCCTTTGAGACAGGGCATCACTCTTTCACCCAGGCTGGAGTGCACTGGTGCGGTCTTGGCTTACTGCAGCCTTCAGTTCCTGGGCTTAAGCAATCCTCCCACCTCGGCTTTCCCAGTAGCTGGGACTACAAGCCCATGCCACCACACACAGCAATTTTTGTACTCAGACAAATTGCATCAGACTCTGAGGTAGGGCTGGGCAGTGGTGCCTGTCAAAGCTCTCTAGCTGGGCGATTCCTGGGTGCAGCCAAGGTTGAGAACGGTAGCTTCAGCACGGATGAAGCATCCCTTGGGGTTTCATCCAGTCTCACAATCTAGTCTCAGCTTTTTAGTTGGGGGATCCGTAGTGGAGGCTGGGGACACTTTGCTTAAAGGTAAGTTATGCAAGGGTCCTCCTGGGCATACTTTGAGAAACTCTGGCCTTATGGATCTGCCAGCTTTGAGCAAAAAGAGATGTTCTGATCAACCCAATTAAAACATTTATCTTAGCCAGGCATGGTGGCTCATGCCTGTAATCCCAGCACTTTGGGAGGTGGAGGCAAGAGGATTACCTGAGCTCAGGGGTTTGAGACCAGCCTGAACAACATAGTGAGACCTGGTCTTTATAATAAAACATAAAAAATTAGCCGGGCATGTGGCATACACTTGTAGTTCCAGCTACTTGGACGGCTGAGGCAGAAGGATCTTCTGGGCCCAGCAGATCGAAGCTGTGGTGGCCGTGAGCATGCCACTTTACTCCAGCCTGGGCAACAGAAGGAGACTCTGACTCAAAAAATAAATAAAATAAAATAAAACATTTATCTTGTCTGGGCGTGGTGCCTCATGCCTGTATTTTGGGAGGCTGAGGTGGGAAGATTGCTTGAGCCCAGGAGTTCAAGACTAGTCTGGGCAACATAGCAAGATCTCATCTCTACAAAAAATTTATTTTAAATAAAAATATAAAACTTAAAATAGAAAATAAAATAAAACATTTATTTAATATTATGTACTTTTTTTAGAGACAGGGTCTCACTCGGTCACCCAGACTGGAGTGTGGAGGTGTGTTCACAGCTCACTGTATTCTCAGACTCCTGGACTCAAGTATTCCTCCCATCCTGGCCTCCCAAAGTATTGGGATTGCAGGTGTGAGTCACTGAGCTTGGCCAAAGCATTTACCAAATGTCTGCACACTGAAGCACCGAAGGGATTACAGAGATGACTCTGCCAAGGTCCCTATTCTAAATGAAATCTCTGTTCAAGGCGCAAGACAGATAGCTGGTGACAAGAGTCATCCCTGGGAACAAATCCAGGACTGAACAGCTAGAAAGAGCACTGGGCTGAGATTCAGAGCTCCTGGACTGTCAGCACTTCCCTGATGTTGATGAGCTAGGTGTGTGATCCTGGGAACCTGACTGTGTTTCCTTGTCCTCACCCTCCCTGTCTGTAAACTGCAAGGCTCCGATGATTCGATGTCTAAGCCCTCACCTTATCTGATGCTCTGGGACCCGGAAGCTGATGAAGTGCCTTCCTGGGAGAGCAGGGCGTAGGAATTTGGGCATAATGTACCTGAGCTGCGGACAAATCACCCAAATCTTGCAGTCAGGTGGTGATACTTGGATGGAAAACGGAGCATGTTTTCATGGAGAGGAGAGAGGCAGAGGCACCAAGCCCCATGTGGTGGGAGATATGGAACCCAGGGACCCCTGAGCTGATGGCAGCCTCTGTTGCTGTGGAGAGAGGATGAGGATGAGGCCTCGCAGAAGGCATGTCAGTCACACCGAGTACTACAGCTGCATGGGTTTGACCATGGAGACCTGTCTGGAGGCTTCAGAGAATCAAGGCACTGCATTGCTGGGCCACGCTCCCCTGAAGGCCCGAGAAAGGGTCTGTGCGAGCCCCTTCTCATGGCATCTGCTGGCTCTTAGTTGGTGGCGGCCTGACTCCAATTTTCCCTCCTTGTGTCCCAATGTCCTCTCACTGTAGGTCATGTGAGATGAGCGGCCCACTCCACGCCAGAGGACTCCGTTTTTTGTTTGTTTGTTTGTTTTTGAGTCAGAGTCTCACTCTGTCACCCAGGCTGGAGTGCAGTGGCACACTCACAGCCACCACAACCTCGATCTGCAGGGCTCAGGTGATCCTTCTGCCTCAGCCTTCCAAGCATCTGGAACTATAGGCACATGCCACCATGCTCAGCTAAGTTTTTGATTTATTGTAAAGATGAAGTCTCACAAAGTTGCCCAGGTTGGTCTTGAACCCCTGGGCTCAGGCAATCCTCTCACCTCCACCTCCCAAAGTGCTGGGATGACAGGTGTGAGCCCTGGTGCCCAGCTGACTCATCTTAACTAGTGTCATCTGCAGGACCTTGTCTCTAAGTAAGGCCACATCAAGGCACAGGGGTTAGGACAACCTAAAAGTTGAGAGATCATGACCCCTACAGGGAAGATGCACCCATAGCAGCTGCTGGACAGAGTTCAGTTCCCAAGAAGGCTCAAAGGTTCAGAATGGCAGTGTCTTCACATCTGCCATTTATTTGTTTGTTTGTTTTTTTGTTTGTTTGTTCTTGAGTCAGGGGCACCATGCTCGGCTTCACATCTGCAATTTATTATTATTATTTTTTCTTTAGTCAGAGTCTCACTCTGTTGCCCAGGTTGGACTGCAGTGGCATGTTTATGGCCACCCCAGCGTTGACCCTCTGGGCTCAGATGATCCTTCCACCTCAGCCTTTAGAGTAGCTAGAACTACAGGTGTGTGCAACTTTGCCTGGTTAATTTTTTTGATTTATTGTAAAGACCAGATCTCATCAAGTTGCGCAGCCTGGTCTTGAACCCCTGAGCTCAGACAATCCTCTTGCCTTGGCCTCCCAAAGTGCTGGGATTACAGGGTTGAGCCACCAGGCCCAGTCTCTGCAATTTGTTAAGGGGAAAGAATACTTGTACAGTGAAGCAGCAATACCAAAGTGGGGTATTAGGCTGGGTGTAGTGGCTTACACCTATAGTTCCGGCTAATTAGGAGGCTAAGACAGGCAGATAGCTTGAGGCCAGGTGTTTGAGACTAGGCTGGGCAACATAGCAAGCCCCCTATTTCTCCAAAAAATTTTTCAAAAAAATGCCCGAGTGTGTTGGTGCATGTCTACAGTACCAGCTACTTACGAGGCTGAGGTAGGAGGATCACCTGATTTTACATGTTTGAGGCTGCAGTGAGCCCTAATCACATCATTGCTCTCCAGCCTGGGTGACAGAGGGAGATCCTGTCTTAAAAAAAAAGCAGGGGTATCATCACAGCCAAAGGCTGCCTCCCAGCAGGTCTGGAGAAGCCAGGTCCAAGCTCCCAGGGCCTCCCTCTCAAGGGCCAGGGTGAGACAGCTCTCTCACAACTGGAACCACTAATGTGTGCACAGACACTTTGGGGCCCCAGATGGGGTCTCCCACCCAGGCCCTCAGGCTCTGTTGCCATGTTGGCATGTTCTTAATCCACAGCCCGGGCAGAACCTGCTGGGAGCTCACCAAGGCCAGGTGCAGCTCACCAATCTCACTGCTACCCGCACACCCTGCTGACACCCTGGTCCAACACTCTGAACCCCTCGATGCATCGTGGCAAAGAGACAGTGTTAGTCAGTGTGTCACCCCTTGACTGTGCTCGGCCCTGCGCCTGGCTTGACTTCCAGCTAGTCCCAGACTTGCTGGTGGACCCTCACAGTCTAGAGGCTGGGGCAATATCACAGTGACCCTCCTCCCCAGGCACCAAGTTCCCCAGCCATAGGTTAAGCCATGTGGCCTCAAGGATAAAAGTCTGATGCCAAAGCCAGGCGCAAAGGCTTAAGCCTGTAATCCTAGCACTTTGGGAGACCAACTTGAGAGGATTGCCTGAGTTCAGGGGTTTGAGACCAGCCTGGGCAACTTGATGAGACCTCTTATCTACAATAAATCAAAAAATAAGCTGGGTGTGGTAGCATGTACCTATAGTTCCAGCTACTTGGAAGGCTGAGATGGAAGGATCGCTTGAGCCCAGCAGGTTGAGGCTGTGGTGGCCATGAGCTTGCCACCGCACTCCGGCCTGGGCAACAGAGTGAGACTCCAAATCAAAAAAAAAAAAAGTCAAAGGCCAGTGGTGGGACCAGGCTGCTGTGCTCCCTTTGCTTTCGGCCCTGGGCTGGGTGTGGAGGTCTGAGTCTAATTTCTGTGCACATACGTCTCAGGTATCTGTAACTCCAGTCACCACGGTCTCCACTTCCCCCCTCCTGCTGCCTCCCTGAGTCACTGCCTGGCATTTGGAGTCCCAGGTATACTCAGGGCTTCATTTGCAGGACAGAAGCCTCCTTCCCTGGCTCCTGGGAGGATGTAGCAGCCCCTTGAAGACACAGGGAGGGAAGTCCAAGGAGGTGAGCCTAGGGCCTGAGGGGTACTGATGGGTTATCCCTATGGGCAGTTCGCTCTGGGGGGCTTTCTAGAGCTGGGGGGTACAGAGGACCTGGGCAGCCCCAGGAGCAGGGACAACAGTGACTGAGCAGTGGGTTGGTGGGCTGGTGCTCGGTGCTGGAAGCCCAAGGCTAGCCCAGGGTCACTGCAGGGTCAAGGAGGCAGCCAGAGCCCCAAAGACCAGGCCTGGGGAAGCAGAGGAAATAGCAGGTTACAGCAGCTGTCTCTTCCACGTGGGGACAGAGTAATGCCGCAGAGGGAGGTGGGAGCAAGCAGGGAGGAACCGATGGCAGGGATGACCTGGTGCTGTGAACACAGTAGGGCTCTGTAATATCTTGTCCACTGAGGACAGATTGCCCCCGTGCTTAAGCCCTGGCTGTACCCACAGAGGTGGCAAGGGGACAGGGCAGGGGGCCAGGCGGGTGCTGTAGTGGGTTGAACTGGACAGAGTTGCCTGGGGCCCCAGGGGGTCTTCTGGCAAGGACTGTAGGCAGCAGTGGAGGCAGGAGGCTGGGGGAAGGGCACAAAGGAGGGAGAGTTGGAGTCCTCTAATTTCTGTGCACATCCTTCTCCGGTCTCTGTAACTCCAGCCACCACAGTCTCCTCTTCTTCCTCTTGGGGTTCTGCCTTGTCCTTCCCTGGGTGGCCAGCCCCCTGCCCATGTCTCCTCTGACTTCACTTCATGTTGCCCATGCTCAGCCCTTGTCAGAGGAAGTTGGGCTTTGCCTGTCCCACCCCCAGCCTGGACAGACATGAGGTACATCACTGATGAATTTTATTTTATTTCCAGAAGAATCAGCATAACAGAAAAGGACATTCAAAACAGGCTAGAGGCTGGGGGCAGTGGCTTATGCCTGTAGTCCAGCTACTTGGGAGGCTAAGACAGGAGGACTGCCTGAGCCCAGGAGGTAGAGACTAGCCTGGACAATATAGCGAGACTTCATCTCTCAAAAACAAAACAAAACAAACCAAACCCCCCACCCCCCAAAAAACACAAAAAAACTGGCCAACTGTGGTGACACATGCCTGTAGTTCCAGCTAATTGGGAGGCTAAGATGGAAGGATTGCCTGAGCCCAGGAGGTTGAGGGTGCAGTGAGATGTGATTGTGCCACTACACTCCAGCCTGGGTGACAGAGTGAGACCCTGACTCAAAACCCCCAAAACAAAAACAGAGTTTAGAGGCTTAGAGTTAGGGAATCTTTACATTGCCTCTGCTCTTTGTTGTGCACAAGATGCAGCTGAAACTGGGACCATGCCTGGTTAAGGAGAAGTTGGAATGGCCGCTGTACTGAGTTTGAGTCCCAGCCAGGTCCTCCGTTATCTGTGTGACCGGACAGGAGCGTTTCTTTGCGTTTCAGTTTTTTCTGTACAAGAAGAGAACGTGTTGCCACAGTCCGGGTAAGTGCAACAATGGATGTGAAAGTCTTTTCTGAACTACAAAGTTCTGTGCAAGAGCAGGGTGTTATTCCTACTGTTATCATTCAGTGTAACCTTGTTTCCATGGGAAAGCTCGCTTTGCTTTATGACAATTGGGTTTGCAACCCAGTTTCCAGGAATGCATTTGTCTCAAAGCTGGCTTTGGCCAAGAGCAACATAACCTGACCCCAGGATAAGATGTACTGTGGACAGGCAGGAACTGCCCGTGCAGGTTGTGACAGTCAAAGGCAAAGAAAACTGTGGGGAGTTAGGGTTCTCGTCTTGCTTCTCCTTGCCCACCTGCAAATAAGTCCTTGTGTTAGGGTTCGCTAGAGAAACAGGAAAAACAAACAAACAAAAAAACCCAGTATCTCTCTGTCTCTGTTTCTCTGTCTCTGTTCTCTCTCCCTCCCCCTTTCGCTTTCTGTCTCTCTCGCTCTGTTTTTCTATCTCTCTTTTTCTGTCTCTCTGTCTTTCTCTCTGTGCTTCTTTCTGTGTCTGTCTCTTTTTCTGTCTCTTTCTGTGTCCTGTCTCTCTCTCTGTTTCTCTCTATCTCTCTTTTTCTGTCTCTCTCTGCCTCTCTGTCTCCCTCTGTCTCTCTGTCTCCCTCCCTCCCTCCTTCTGTCTCTATCTCTCTGTCTCTGTCTTTGCCTCTCTCTCTGTCTCTGTTTCTGTCTCTGTCCCTCTGTGTGTGTCTCTCTCTGTTTCTCTCTGTCTCTGTCTTTTTTCCACTCTCTGTCTCTCATTTTTTTGTCTCTGCCTCTCTCTCTGTCTTCCTTTGTCTCTCTCTCTCTCTGTCTCCCCCCCCCTTTCTATCTCTGTCTCTCTGTCTTCCTCTGTCTCTGTCTCCCTCCCTGTCTCTGTCTCTCGATCTCTGTTTCTGTCTCTGTCTTTCTCTCTGTGTGTGTCTCTTTCTCTGTCTCTCTCTCTCTGTGTGTGTCTTTCTCTGTCTCTCTGTCTTCCTGTGTCTCTCTGTCTCTGTTTTTTTCTCTTTTTCTGTCTCTCTGCCTCTCTCTCTGTCTCCCTCTGTTTCTCTCCTTGTCTCTCTTTGTCTCCTTCCCTCTTTCTGTCTCTCTGTCTCTGTCTCTCTATCTCTCTCCCTCCTTCTCTCTCCCTCTTCCTCCCTTCCTCTCAACCTTCCCCTCATCCCGGATTGAGTCACACAATTGTAGAAGCTGGTAAATTCATAGTCTTCAGTTAGGCCAAGGCAGCAGGCTGGTAACCCAGGGAAGAGCTGCAGTTTGGACCCCCAGGTCATCTGAATTACCCCTTTGTCCATGTCGCTGACCTTGCTGGCAAGAAAGACATCTGCCATGTGGCAGGCAGGGTGGAGGTGGAGGCTGACTGGGATGAGTCGCGGCCACCCGCTGCCATGTGGGCTGCCCAGGGTGTGGCCCGGGGGCACCAGGAGCTGGATGTCACTGCCCTGCACGCACAGCTCTGGGCTGGAGCCCTGGACCAGCCGCCTCAGAGTCCTCATCTGCTCGAGCATGAAGATCAGGTGGAGTGAGGATGTCCCCCATCCCCCCGACAGTACCTGCAGGAAGGGAGGATTCCTCTCATTATTTGCTGTTAGCACATTGCCTCTGTGTAAACTAAAAATAAACAAAAACAACCCCAAACCAAAGGCAGTCTGCTGGCAGAATTCCCTTTTGGTGGAGGAAGGCCAGTCTTTGTTCTCTTCAGGCCTTCAACTGATTGGACGAGGTCCATTCATATTACAGAGGGTCACCTACTTCACTCAAAGTCTACTGATTTACATGCTCATCACATCTAAAAAGTACCCAGAAACATTTTTTTTCCTTTTTTTTCCAAGTTGGAGTCTCACTCTGTCACCCAGACTGGAGTGCAGTGGCCACTCCCGGCCACCGCAGCCTCGACCTGCTGGCTCCGGCGATCCTTCTGCCTCAGCCTTCCAAATAGCTAGAACTACAGGTGTGCACTACCACGCCCGGCTAATTTTTTGATTTACTGTAGAGATGAGGTCTCACCAAGTTGCCCAGGCGAATCTCGAACCCGCAGGCTCAGGCAATCCACTCACCTCAGCCTCCCAAAGTGCGGGGATTACAGACTGAGCCACCGAGCCTGGCTCCCAGAAACATTTAGAATTATGTTTAATGAAATATCTGTGTGCCATGGCCCAGGCAAGTTGACATGTACGATTCACCCTCCCAGTCCCCCTCTGGGTCCCTCTCTGATGACCTCTCACATCCTCCCTCCCCAGGGGCATAGCAACCATCCTGACACCAGAGTAGTCCTTCTCGTTCATGCTTTTATCACTATTACAACACAGGCTTGTGTATCAATATGGCAGGTAACATTGGGTGCAGTAGGTCACCCCTGTCATCCCAGCACTTTGGGAGGCTGAAGCAGGAGGATTGCTTGAGCCCAACCTGGGCAAAATTCCAGGACTTCATCTAAAAAAAAGAAAAGAAAAAGACCTACCAAACAAACAAAAAAATTAGCCTGGTGTGGTGGCTCACATCTGTAGTCCCAGCTACTTGGGAGACTGATGTGGAAGGATCACCTGAGCCCAAGAGGCCAAGGCTGCGGTGAGCTGTGATCGTGCCACTGCACTCCAGCCTGGGTGACAGAGTGAGACCCTGACTCAAAAGAAAACAAAAAGACTGAATTTTGTGGCTTAGCCTGTAATCCCAGCACTTTGGGAGGCCAAAGCTAGTGGATTGCCTGAGCCCGTAGGTCAGACCATCCGGGCAACTTGGTGAGACCTCGTTTTCTACAATAGATCAAAAAATTAGCTGGGCATGGTAGCATGTGCCCATAGTTCTGGCTACTTGGAAGGCTGAGGTGGAAGGATCGCCAGAACCCAGCAGGTCGACGCTGGGGTGGTCATGAGTGGGCCACTGTACTCTAGCCTGGCTGACACAGTGAGACACTGACTCAGGAAAAACAAACAAACAAAAGGTACATAAAGTGCAAATTTCAGTGGAGACCTCCAGACAACAGACAAGGATTGAGGCCCTGCAGACAGATTTGCAAGGGAAGCCCAGCTGCAGAGGCCCTAGACCACTGCCTGGTGTAAAGAGTTGCCCTTCGAGGTCCCAGGAGGAGGATTCATGCATCAGAGGCTGTTGGTGAGCTCGGAGGTGTGTGTTCCCCCAGAGCCTGGGTGTGCATCCTCTGCACTTTGGGGGACTCTGGAGGCTGGGGCCGGACTCACTCCCCAGAAATCGAAAGAGGTCTCAGGCTGAGCAGCCTCCTTGAAGAGGAGCATGGGAGTGGTTTCATGGGGGGCTCCTGTGCTCCCAGAGTTTGCTGGAGTGAAGGACTCAAGCCCAGGTTGCTTGGTGCAAGAGCTGTGTGAGACCCTCTTGAGGCTGAGGATGGCCTGGGGGAAAGGGGCAAGGAGACTTCAGAGGACAAGGTTGGGACATTTCGGATGCTCAGGCCTCGAAAGGTGTCAGCGGCCAGCCATGCAGGACGTGCATTGCCGCTATCAGGAGACCCGGAGCCATGAAGACCCCGGGGACTCCTGGCAGGTCCATTCCCACCTGCAGGGGGAAGTCAGAGAGGGTCAAGCAAGGTCTCTCCCACCTCTTTCTTTTTCTTTTTTCTTTTTTTGAGTTGGAGTCTCCCTCCGTTGCTCAGACTGGAGTGCAGCCTCGACCCTCTGGGCTCCAGAGATCCTTCCGCCCCAGCCTTCCGAGTAGCCGGAATTACAGGGGTGTGCTACCACGCCCGGCTAATTTTTGATTTATTGTAGAGATGAGGTCTCTTCAAGTTGCCCGAGCGGGTCTCGAACCCGCGGGCTCAGGCAATCCACTCACCTCGGCCTCCCAAAGCGCTGGGATTACAGGCTGAGCCACTGAGCCCGGCCTTCTCCCACCTCTTTCTTCTCCTCCCTCTCCTTTCTGTGACCTGGAGGGTGAGAAACCAAGGTTGGCGAGGCCAGGGAGGGGGAAGAACCAGCCTTGTCCCCACAGAGTAGCTCCTCGCAGGTGACCTGAGCATGGCCTCTAACCTCACACGTCTCTTCCTCTCCCCTCCTGCCTGCAGTAGCTGGTGGAGGGTGCTTCTCCACCTTTGGGCACCAGGCTTGGCCACATCACTCGCCCGTGGGCTCCAGCCGTCACTTGGATCCAGGCTTGTATCACGCCTGCCCTGGGGACTTTCCTCTTGCCCTTCTGCCATCGTCAGGAGGTGGTGGCCAGGGAGGCTGAGCTTCCAGAGAAAGAAAGACACTGGAGTCCCCTGACAGCTCATGCCTGGAGCTGGGCCACCTGCTACCCCAGACTTGCCAACTAGAAACAGAAGCTCATTTCCGTGGGCTGCTGAGCTTTGGGCTGCTTAATTATGTAACATTATTATTATTATTATTATTATTATTCAGGGCCTCACTCTTGCCCAGGCTGGAGTGCAGTGGCACCATCATGGCTCACCACAGCCTCCACCTCAGGGGTTCCTTCTGCCTCAGTCTCCTGATCGGCTAGGACTACAGGCCCATGCCAATTTTTTGATTTTTTTTTTGTAGTGATGAGATCTTGCTATGCTGCCCAGGCTGGTCTTGAGTGCCTGGGTTCAGGCAATCTTCCCACTTCAGCCTCCCGAAGTGCTGGGATTACAGGTGTGAGCCTCTGAGCCTGGCCTATGTAGTATCATTATGGCAATAAAAATAAAAGAAGAGACCAAATAAAGTTGAAAATTGTGATGCTTCACTAAGACAGACATTAGTTATTGACAGGAGGATGTTATTTATGGACTAGAACTGCCCAGATGTTATTCTGGGGTGACAGTGGACAGGTCCAACCAGACAGATGGTAGGGAACAGTAGTGGGGAATAGCAAAGTGTCTTTCTGACTCCACCCATAAGCCTGCCTGTTCAACCCAGCAGGTGCGTACACCACCCCATGCAGTGGGTGATACTGATGTGTAGCTTTAAAAATTTACACGAATGCCGTCATGCTGTATTCTGCAAATCGCCCTTTTCACTTGATATGATATTTTTGAGATTTATCCAGGTTGATGTTTTCTATGTCTGGTTTTTCATTTACATTGTTAAAAACATTTCACTGTATGAAAAGCCATGATTTAAATATCCATTCTCTCAATAGTGAATACTTTAGTTGGTCCCTGCCCCTAACCTCCACCTTTTTTTTTTAAGCAATTCCAAACTGCGTATCAGGAGTCCTTGCTGGGTGCCTGTGTCCCTTTCTGGAGGGAAAGCACAAGCGTGTGGCTTTATTAGAGGTGGAGAAACAGGACGCCTGGCGCCAAGCAGTCTGGGTTTGGGTGCTGGCCTCACCCGAGTCGTCTAAGGGCCTAGAGGCTGGGGGAGGTTACGACCTTCTTCACTAGGGGCAGAAGGTGCCTGAGCTTGGGGTTGTCCAACTGGGGAGGTCTGTCTCCCCAGAGTCAACCAGCCTGTTGTCGGGGCAGCCCTGGGTAAGCTCCCGGTTGCCTTGCTCGGGGCCTTCAAGATGGAGGCGTCTGTGTAACTTGCTCTGGCCAACATGGCGAACGTTTGGAGGCTCTGGGAGCCTGTGTGCAGCATGCCTCTTCCTTCCTCCTCCTGTGGTGACTTCTGAGGGGTGTAGCAGGAGGTCCCAGCTGCTGCATCCCTGAGGGAGGACAGCATGCCGTGGACACCCCGGCTGAGCTGTGAGAGACAAGCAACACGAGGCAGACACAGACCTTTGCTGTCTTAAGTCGATGATACTTGTGGGTGTTTCTAACTGCAGCCTACCTGTCCTGTCTATCCTGACCAAGACAGGCAGATATCCTGGGTGATGGGGCACGTGCCTCCTTGGGCTTTCTAGATGTTTCCAGATTGCTTCCCGGAGTCTTTGTTCCAGTCAATGCTCTTCCTCAAGCTTTGTCTTGAGTGGTCCTTCAGGCCCCTTCTGCCCTGCAAGGGCCACGGCTGGATTCTGGTTGGCCTTGGCATTGCTACTTGTCTTCCCAGAACTCAGACAGGAACAGGATGGACCTACCAAGGGGTGAGGTTGGTGTGCAGAGCGGTGAGAATCTAGGCAGAAAGGACAAAGACTGAGAGCCAGGCAGGTCTGAAGTCAGAGAGGTCACTCAAGAGAGAGAAGGAAGCATGATCTGAGACAGGCCAGGCCAGATCATCCAAGACAGCTGCCTGGAGCCCATGTTTGGAGCTTGGAGAACAAAAGAATCAGGGACCCAGAACAAGGGCTCGTACAACCAGGGTTAGGGATCCAGGCGAGGACTTTGGCAAAAGGCAAGGGTGTCCCTCGCGGGGATAGAGCCTGGGCTGTCAGTCACCTTCTGGGTCGGGAGCTTCTTGCTTGACCGGTATTGGTTTTGGTACCCGGAGGGGGGAATTTGCAGAAAGACCCAGATGGACACACCTGGGAGGAGTAAAGGTTTGAGGAGAAGAGGAGCCAGGGACCCCTGGATTCCCAGACTCTGCACCCCTATCAGGAGCTAAGGTTTTGCTCAGTTCTGCTGCTCCTTCTTTGACCCACCTGGCCAGCCCCCGTGTGGACCTTCAGGGTTTCTCCCTCTGCACTCAGCTTTTCTCTGAAATCATCATTTTATGTATTTATTTTTGAGTCAGAGTCTCACTCAGTCGCCCAGACTAGAGTGCACTGGCATGATCATGGTTGCCACAGCCTTGACCTGCTGGGCTCAGGTGATCCTTCTACCTCAGCCTTTCAAGTAGCTGGAACCACAGGCACACATGACCTCGCCCACTAATTTTTTTGATTTACTGTAGAGACGAGGTCTCACCAAGTTGCCTGGGCTGGTCTTGAACCCCTGGGCTCAGGCAATCCTCTCACCTCAGCCTCCCAAAGTGCTGGGATTACAGGCATGAGCCACTGTGCCTTGCTTTTGATTATCATGTTAAGATCATCATAATTATTATTTTTAGAGATGGGGTCTCACTGTGTTGTCCAGGTTGGCTTTCAACCCTTCTGTCTTGGCCTCCTAAAGTGCTGGGATTTTAGGTGTGAGCCACTGCGCCTGGTCGTTTTTTTTTTGGTTTTTTTTTGAGTTGGAGTTGGAGTCTCACTCTTCCCAGGCTGTGGTGCAGTGGCATGCTCCTGGCCACCACAGCCTTGACCTGCCAGGCTCAGGCAATCCTTCCACCTCAGCCTCCAAGTAGCCAGAACAACAGGCACACACTACCACGCCTGGCGAATTTTTTGATTTATTGTAGAGACGAGGTCTCACCATGTTTCCCAGGCTGGTCTTGACCCTGCAGGCTCAGGTAATCCTCTTACCTTGGCCTCCCAAAGTGCTGGGATGACAGGCTTGAGCCACTGCACCCAGCCAGTTTTTTTTTTTTTTGAGTTGGAGTCTCACTCTATCGCCC
>NW_007253377.1:241331-242787 GCF_000164805.1 Carlito syrichta | reverse complement strand
CCGCGGGCTCAGGCAATCCACTCTCTTCAGCCTCCCAAAGGCACGGGATGACAGGCTGAGCCACCGAGCCCGGCTGAAGTTAAATCTTATTGGCAAAATGTACTTGATTTTTCCCAGACAATAGTGTATTTGAAATTTCTTAAAGAACTAAAAGTGAGTCTACAGGCGGAGGCGAGAGGATTGCCTGAGCTCAGGGGTTCGAGACCAGCCTGAGCGACATGGCAAGACCTCGTTTCTACAATAAATCAAAAAGTTATTTGGGCATGGGGGCACGTGCCTGTAGTTCCAGCTACTTGGAATGGTAATTTTTTTGCCTGAACCCATGGGTTCGAGACCAGCCCGGGCAACTTGGTGAGACCCCATCTCTACAATAAATAAAAAAAATAGCCAGGCGTGGTGGTGTGTGCCTGCAGTTCCAGTTACTTGGAAGGCTGAGGCGGAAGGATCACTTGAGCCTAGCAGGTCGAGGCTGCAGGGGCTGTGAGTATGCCACTGAACTCTAGCCTGGGCAACAGAGTGAGACTTCAACTCAAAAAAAAAAAAGAAGTGAATCTACCATTTGACCCAGCAACACCACTACTGAGTGTCTCCCCACGGGAAGAGAGGTCATTGTGTGAAAAAGACACCTGCACCTGCCTGTTTATCGCAGCACAATTCACAACTACAGGGGTGTGGAATCAACCTAAATGCCCCTCTACTGATCAGTGGATAATGACAATGTGGTCTTTATACACCATGATGTACTATTCAGCCTTTCAAAAGAATGAAACTATGTCTTCTGCAGCAACTTGTAAGGAATTGGACAATGTCATCCGCAGCAAACTAACACAGGAACGGAAAACCAAACACTGCACAGTCTCACCTATAAGTGGGAGCTAAACTAAGGCTTTGCAAAGACAGAGATGGTGAATGGATGCTGGAGACTTAGAAGAGGAGGGTGGAAGGATGGAGACACCTGTTAGAGACAGTGTGCACAGTTGGGTTGGAGGGCACACTTAAAGCCCAGACCAAAACCTATTTGAACCCCCAAAGTCATTGAAATTAAAAAACAAAAACCCAAAGCCCTCTTCCTTCAGTGCAGTGAGTAAGCATGGACCTGAGCTTGCCACTGACAGTCCTGTGTGGCTATGGCTATCATCTGTCTCTGCAACTGGTCTTTTTTTTTTTTTGAGTTGAAGTCTCACTTCTGTTGTCCTGGCTGGAGTGCAGTGGCACGCTCACGGCACCCCAGCGTCCAGCGTCGACCTGCTAGGCTCAGGCGATCCTTCCACCTAAGCCTTCCAAGTAGCTTGAACTACAGGCGCTTGAGACTGAGCCCAGGTAATTTTTTTTTTTTGATTATTGTAGAGACAAGGTCTCACCAAGTTGCCCAGGCTGTTCTTTTTTTTTTTTATTTTTTTTGAGTCAGAGTCTCACTCTGTCACTCAGACTGGAGTGCAGTGGCCGCTTCCGGGCA
>NW_007253377.1:237310-241157 GCF_000164805.1 Carlito syrichta | reverse complement strand
GCTGCCCAGGTGGATCTCGAACCCACGGGCTCAGGTAATCCACTCACCTCAGCCTCCCAAAGGCACGGGATTACAGGCTGAGCCACCGAGCCCGGCGCCCAGGCTGTTCTTGAACCCATGGGCTCAATCAATCCTCTCACCTTGGCCTCCCAAAGTGCTGGTTTGTGCCACTGCGCCCAGCCGCAACTGGTCTTAGAAACATCACACCGGCTGGGCACAGTGGCTCACACCTGTCATCCCAGCACTTTGGGAGGCGGAGGCGAGAGAATTGACTGAGACCAGGCGTTGGAGACCAGCCTGGGCAACATTGTGAGACCTTGTCTCTACAATAAGTAAAAAAATTAGCTGGGTGTGGTGGTGCATGTCTATGGTTCTGGCTACTTGGAAGACTGAGGAGGAAGAATCACCTGAGCCCAGCAGGTTCACTCCAGCCTAGGTGACAGAGGGAGACTCTGACTCAAACAAACAAACAAACAAACAAACAAAAAAACCCAAAACAACACCACCACACTAATGGGTGTTCTTATGAACTCTGCAGACCTTAGAGGTAGCTCTAAGAAGGGTCACGGCAGAAAGGTCACTGGGCTGAGCTGGACTTTGCTCCGAACAGCAGGGCATTGGTGATAGTCTTCCAGGAGCAGCTGCTGGAGATAGCTTGGTGTCTGCACAGCAGTCTGGCTCTCTGCTTGCCTGGCTGGCCATTCTCCAGACGTTCTGGGAGTCAGATCTGACCAGGGTCATAACAATTGCCAGACAGAAGGCAGCAGTGTGAAGGGACCTCCCGTCACTGGGGTCTGACTACAGGCACATGCCACCACACCCAGTCTCTAACTATTTTGAATATTCTTGTTTCATAGTCTCAGTTAATCTTTCCTTTACTTGAACTGTCTGGGTTTCTGATGTTCTTGTCTTGTCTGCTGACTCTTGCTCATGGTGGATTCATCCTCAAAATTCCAAATTGTAGTTTTGGATTGGGAACATTTGTCCTCAGCGGGGCTTTATCTGTGGGTTAGGGGCATATGTCTTCAGGGAAGTTTTACATTTGCTTCTTCTGGGCTTCCAGGATTTTCTCTTGCTATGGAACCAATTTTATGTGAATTTCTCTACCTGTGGGTTCCTCGACGCCTGGGCAGTGAGATTCCAGACCCAACCTTTGTAAGTTGTAGGCCTAATGTCTAAAATTCTGAGGAGACTTCTCTGATAAATCAGGAAGGGAAAGGTCATTTCCTGGCAGTCTCCATGAACTACTAAACACATTTTTCTGAGTCAAGGTCTCACTCTATTGCCCAGGCTGGATTAAAGTGGCATGATCACAGCTCATAGCTTCAGTCTCTTGGGATCGGGTGATCCCTTCACATCAGCCTCCCGAGTAGGTGGGACTACATGCATATGTCATCATACCCAGCTAATTTTTAATTTTTTGTGGAGGTGAGGCCTCTCTGTGTTTCCCAGGATGGTCTTGAACTCTTGGGCTCAAGTAATCCTCCTGCCAAGACCTCCCAAGGTGCTGGGCTTACAGACATGAGCTACCATGTCTGGCCATGAATGCACTTTTTTCTTTCTTTCTTTTTTTTGAGTTGGAGTCTCACTCTCTTACCCAGGTTGGAGTGCAGTGGCATACTCCCGGCCACCGCAGCCTCGACCTGCTGGGCTCCAGCAATCCTTCTGCCTCAGTCTTCCAAGTAGCCAGAACTACAGGCGTGCATTACCATGCCTGGCTAATTTTTTATTTATTGTAGAGATGAAGTCTTGCCAAGTTGCCTGGACTGGTCTCAAATCCATGGATGCAGGCAATCCACTCGCCTGAGACAAGGTCTACCCAAGTTGCCCAGGCTGTTCTTTCGGCCTCCCAAAGTGCCGGGATTATGGGCTGAGCCACCGAGCCCTGCCATGAATGCATTTTTCGAATCCACCCTTCTACCTTGTCAAGGGTTCTGGCTTTACTAAGGGGTCTTCATGCTAACTCCCTGCCTTGTAAGATATAAGGTGTCATTTCCTACACTCGGTATAGGAAGCCTCTGGTTACTGAGATTAACAGCTCAGGCTTCAGTGGGCAGATTAATTGTTCCAGATGAACTGGGTCAGCCGTGACATCAGCTCTGGCCCTGCTTGGTTTCTGGCACCTGGGATGTCTCTCTGGCCTTTTCTCATGAGCTCAGCTAGCTGGACATTTCCAATACTTTTTGTCCTATTTTCTCAGAATTTCTAGGAATTTCAGAGTTATTTTTGTCCCCATCTTTCAGGGGAGACCTGAAGTCTCCCAACCCCTCCTTCTTAGTGAATAGGAACCATGCTTCCTGTGTATGTGAGAGAGGGAGCACCCTGCAGGACTGCTGTGTTAACTTGTAGACAGCCTCTTTGGAAGAGAGGGCTGACGTCTGTGTTGGTTGTCTTCACCTAATTTGAGCTAAAACAATTCTGAAAAATGATGTGTCTTGGGCCACATTTTTAAGTTCGTGTATGAACAGTTTCAAAGTAACTCAAAATAATTGCAAAAGGTAATTTCCAATGTTTATGAAATATTTTCATTTAAAAATAGGCTGGGCACAGTGGTTCATGCCTATAATCCCAGCACTTTGGGAGGCTGAGGTAGGAGGATCACTTGAGCCCAGAAGTTTGAGACAGCCTAGGTAACACAGCAAGATCTCATCTCTGCAAAAAAAAATCAAAAAATTAACTGGGCTTGGTAGTGCATGTTTGTAGTCCCAGCTACATGGGAGGCTGAGGCAGGAGCATCACCTGAGCCCAGGAGGTGGAGGCTGCAGTGAGCTGTGACTCTGGCTTTGACTCCCCCAAAAAAGAAAACAGTAAAATGAAGCTGCTCCATCACTTAAAAAAAATGTAACCAATGTAATCTAAATGCATTTGTGATCTGATACCTACCATCACTCATAAAAGAGGCATTTACAACTTCTTTAAAAGGTTGAAACGTTACATCCTTTTTCTCTTTTTTCTATTGTTCTGTACCACTTCCTCCTGGATAATTTTTTTTTTCTTTGAGTAACAGTCTCACTGTCACTCAGGCTGGAGTGCAGTGGCATGCTCACGGCCACCGGAGCCTCGGTCTGCTGGACTCAGGTGATCCTTCTGCCTCAGCCTCTCTAGAAGTTGGACTAAAGGCACCATCACACCTGGGTAACTTAAAAATTTTTTTAATTTTATAAATTTTTTGCAGAGAAGAGGTCTTGCTATGTTGCTTAGGCTGGGCTCGGACTCCAGGGCTCAAGCAATCCTCATGCCTTGGCCTCCCAAAGTGCTGGGATTGCAGGGATGAGGCACGGCGCTCGGCCTAGGTGGATTTGGAGAAGGCTTTGCAGCTAGAACCTGAGCTCTGGGGCTGGGCCCACATCCTTCATGTCCAAGGTGGGCAATAAAGAGCGTGTGTCTATTGCGTGGCTACTGTGCCTTGCGCCTTACGGGAGGTACACGTACCTTAGCTCAGTTCAACCACACGAGGACCTTCTCATGGACTCTACCTCATAGGCAGAAACCGAGGCTGGGGGTGAGGGGGCTGAGTGACTCACCCTTGGTCGTGTGATTTGTGAAGAGTAGGGTGGGGAATGGACCCTGAAGAGTGTGTTTACTAGCTAAGCCCATGATCTACCGAATCCTACAAGGGAAGAGCAGCAAAAGAAGCCTTGGGACAGACCCCGACTCACGTCAAGGAGGGAGGAGGAGAGAGAGAGAGAGAGCTTCCGGGATAATTGAGCATAATAGAGTGGCTATGTTGGAGGTGACTTTTTTTTTTTTTTTTTTTTGGAGTCTCACTCCATTGCCCAGACTGGAGTGCACCTGCTGGGCTCCGGTGATCCTTCCGCCTCAGCCTTCCAAGTAGCTGGAACTACAG
>NW_007253377.1:228371-236692 GCF_000164805.1 Carlito syrichta | reverse complement strand
GAGGTCTCGCTGCCCAGGCGGGTATCGAACCCGCGGGCTCAGGCAATCCACGCACCTCAGCCTCCCAAAGGCACAGGATTACAGGCTGAGCCACTGAGTCCGGCTTGTCTTGATTTTTTTTTGTGTGTGTGACAGATCTTTTCTCTGTTGCCTAGGCTGGAGTGCAGGAATGATCACAGCTCACTGCAGCCTCAAACTCCTGGCCTCAAGCAATTCTCCTGCTTCAGCCTCTCGAGTAACTGGAACTACATGTATGCACCACCACGCCTGGTTGTTTTTTCCATTTTTTGTAGAGACAGGGTTTCGCTTTGTTGCCCAGGCTGGTCTTGAATTCCTGGCCTCAAGTGATCCTCCTGCTTCAGCCTCCCAAAGTGCTGGGATTACACACTTGAGACATTATGCCTGGCTTGCCTCAGTCTCTCTCTCTTTTTTTTTTGAGTTGGCGTCTCACTCTGTTGCCCAGACTGGAGTGCAGGCAAGCTCCCAGTCATTGCAGCCTTGACCTGCTGGGCTCCGGCGATCCTTCCCAAGGCTCTGTCTCCCCACATAGAATAGTCCAAGAAGCTGAAACTACAGGTACGCACTACCATGCCCTGCATACCAGGGCTAATTTTTTTGATTTATTGTAGAGACGATGTCTCGCCAAGTTGCCCGGGTGGGTCTCAAACTCGCGGGCTCAGGCAATCCACTTGCCTCAGCCTCCCAAAGTGCTGGGATTACAGGCTGAGCCACCGAGCCCAGCTGCTGGAAACTTCTAAGTGTCTCTAGTGCTCTATCCTGTTTAGAAGAAATCTGTCATTTCCCTCCTAGTCTACAAAACACTCTCTTCATAACAAGCCCTCAGTGACTTGATGTTTACATATATCTTCCCTTTGTTGCCTCGTCTCTGGGATCGATCTCATGAGTTCTTTATTTAAATGGGATTTATTATTTGAAGCCTCTTTATCCTCCCAGTCACTCTCCTCTGGATATATTCTCATCTGTCCAAATGACTTTAAAAACCTGGAATCCAAAATTCATCACCATATTCCAGCTGTGGTTTGGCCAGGGCAGAATGCTATGAAATTGCTCTTTTCCTTGGTCTTTGGATGTCATCTGAACACTGAAGAGTTTTTCCTGGTCATTCTCACTGTTGACTCTGTAAACTTTTATTAGACCATACTCACAGATTGTGATGCAAGTCTGATGCAAAACCTACTCTCATCCTGTCCATACCATCATCTCGTCCTATACTCTTGCAGCAAGTTGTAAGGTGAACTTGACTGAAGGATGTTACCTTTGCCCCTGCGAAATTTCATCTTGATGACTGAAGTTTGTGCTCTGGCTTGCTAACATGATTTTGAGCCCTGGTTCTACTCATTAAAGAGGACAATGCATGATATTGTGTGGTGGGCAGGGTGGTTGGGCAGAGAGTGAGTGGTGGGTGGTGTTGCAGACTTACCCAAGCCACTTAAGTCATTCAGTAAATTAGGCTCTTTTTTTGCTCGGTACCAGTCACCTATGCTACTTAGAGATAGATGAGGGACACTGTTTTTCTTTTTCCTACTAAATTTTGTACCTCGGGGTATGTTCCAAGGAAGGTAAATCTCAGAATGAATTACGTTACAGGCACAAAACTTTTTTAACAAAGAGGCACAAAAAGGGGCATGACACCCATCGTGCAGGCTCCATGAGGTGCTAGCTCCCTGACCCTGCAGTTCTCTTAGGAGCACTTTGCATACTTGGGTAGAAGAAATGCTTGAGTGGAAGATTCAGCCTGATTTGCAGTTGGAGTCAGGTGACGCGTCTCCAGAAGCACTGGTTGGACTACTAGGCCCACTGAGTTCAGAGTGTCCTTACACCCCATTAACCGGTGGGTGAGAATGCCTGTGAAATATGTTTACCCAATCCATGCATCTTGAACTGCATTCATTGCAGCACTGAAGATATTTTCCACCATCAGTTATACTAGTTACCAAAAACTGTAGTGTCAATCAGAAACCTAGCTGGTTGGAATGGTTGTAAGTAGCTGCCTCTTGAGTGCAGAGTTTTCATGAGAGTATCTCAAATGCCCGCTACCTGCCCCTCAAATGTTAAATCACTTCCCCCAGAGTGAACATGTATAACTGGGCTATGTGTTTATATGTACTGCCATCTATATGGAAGTATTTTGATGTAAGTTGCAAAATTGTAGCAGACTGGGAGCCTGGGGCCTGGGTCTTCTTCCCAGCTGGCTCTGTAGGGCACAAGGCGGTCCCATAGTGGTCACCACAGTCACACAGGGAGGTCCCTTCTGGTGCAGCAGGGCTTTGTGCACATTTCACAATGCCACACGGGGGAGGTTCAAGAATAGAGCTCCTCTGGGGGTGGGGACGGATGAAAGGAACTTGCAAGGCTGAGTCTACAGAAGAAAATGTACAGACCCCTCCCCTCCTTCTCTCTGCCCAAAGAGGCCTGCTGGGCCAAGTGCTGAATGGGTGATGTGGTTTTGCATGCCACTGGAGGGACCTACCCACTGGGGTCTGCCTGCTGAGGGGCAACCTGGTGACAGGGAAGGGAAAACTCCTAGCCTGGGCACTGGGCAGTCTGGCTTCCAGAGCCAGTTGTGAAGAGGGTTGTTTGTAAACACCGGCTGCTCAGTGCCTGGAGACCTGGGACCTAAGTTGCAGCTTCTCTGCAGAGGGGTGGGGTGACGGTGGGGGAGGGAATCCACTGGTTCCATGAGAAGCTAGACTTGGGTGCTGGGAGAAGGTGGGTGGGGAGTCCTTCCCAGGTGGCTCAGTGCCAGGGATCTCAGAGTGAGTTCTCGAGGTCCTGCTCTCTGAAAGTCTGTCTCCCCACATAGAATAGGTGACCAGGCAGGTGAATAATTATGTCCTGCATTTGACAAGAACAGCACATAGAGCAGCCTGAGAATGCACAAGGGTCTAGACCGGACTGTCTAGTCTTTTGGCTTCCCTCTCCACCTGCTGGGCTCCAGCGATCCTTCTGCCTCAGCCTTCCAAGTAGCCGGAATTACAGGTGCGCACTACCACGCCCGCTAATTTTTGATTTATTGTAGAGATGAGGTCTCGCCAAGTTGCCCAGGCAGGTCTCCAACCCGTGGACTCAGGCAATCCGCTCACCTCAGCCTCCCAAAGTGCGGGATTACAGGCTGAGCTACCAAGCCCGGCTAAAAAATATTTTTATAATAAAGCTTAGAAAAATGGGAACAATATAAAATGAGTGGGAAATTTGAGTTCATTTTTGTAAAACTAATCTACCAATGTCTGGTTCGATGGATGTAGTGCAATTCAGTTCTCAAGGTGCTTGTTGGAAATGTTTGTTTGCATTTTGTGCTCCATGTGCATTCTAATTGAAAATAGCTGCTCGCAAATGTATGTGCGATGTCACAAATAAGGTGTGATGGTGAACTTCAAAAATGGAGCTACACATGGGGTCATGAAGAAAATAAACGCCAAAAAACACATGATGTTATAAGATTTTGTGGGGTTGCATGACTCGCTGTCCTGGGCTGTGGGCCATGGCTTGGACATTCCTGGGTTAGACGGTCTTTCTTCATGAAAATCTCTGATACTAGGCCACGCCCCTTCCAGGGTCTCAGTCTTCTTGTCTTTCAGAATGAAGAAACTGGTTTTTGGTCTCTCTCAGGCTCTTCATTCTGACCAGGATTAGAAACCCTCTTTCAGCTGGGCTCGGTGGCTTAGCCTGTAATCCCGCGCCTTTGGGAGGCTGGGGTGAGTGGATTGCCTGAGCCCGCGGGTTCGAGACCCGCCTGGGCAGCGAGACCTCATCTCTACAATAAATAAAAAAATTAGCCAGGCGTGGTAGTGCGCGCCTGTAGTTCCAGCTGCTCGGAAGGCTGAGGCAGAAGGATCGCCGGAGCCCAGCAGGTCGAGGCTGCGGTGGCCGGGAGCGGCCACTGCACTCCAGTCTGGGTGACCGAGTGAGACTCCAACTCAAAAAACAAACAAACAAACAAAAAGAAACCCTCTTTCTCCACATTAAACACAAACAAGCACACACAGACCCTTGATACAGAAATGGTGCACGTCAGATATCTAAAACCTGGATTCAAAATATTGAGAAATTTTCCTTCAAGTTTTCTCGCAGAGATGAGTAAAATCATGTTAATTTTAATCTCTTGCTAATAAGATGCTGAGTGACTTGAGTGTGGAAAGTGGTTTTAAGAGATGGCTGACGAAGACGTCCCACTGCTACTGTGACTCAGCGAACATTTGCAGGGGGGCGATGTTTCTGTCACGTTTTGGAACTCATCAAAAAAGACACGCCTTGGGCACTGCCAGGGAACGGGGAGGGGGTCATGTAACAACACTCACAGTGCCTGGTCCTCTACCAGGCAAATGAGGGCCGGTTGGAGGCCCAGATTTCACCTTCACACAGCCCGCTTGTGTAGCTCACCTTTACTTGTACCACACATCTCTATAATTAAAAAAAAGTGTAATAAAAAGAAGCATCTCGAGCTTTTGTGCTCGTAGAGTTCTGTCTTTTTTCTCCCTCAAGCCATTGCATTTGTTTTAAATCTTTAAAAAAAATTGTTTTTTATTTTAAAGATGTAGGGGACAATTCAGGGTTAGGTATGCAAGTGGACATTACATACAGATAAATTTTGCCCTCCCTTTGGTCCCCACTCTGCCTGGTTTAAGATCAGGTACCCTTGTTGATGTTGTGCAGTGTCCCTTCCCCTGGCAGTGTCCCGCTATTGCCAATGCCTCTCTTACAGAATTAGGGTAAATGCTCAGGGTTCGCTTATGAGGGAGAACATGTGGTACTCTGTTCTTTGTTTCTGTGATAGATCGCTGAGTATGATAGACTCTATGTGTGACTACTTTTGGTGGTAGGGAGCCGTTTTCAGGTCAACTTGACTTCAAAACACTAACGCACTCAGCCTGCACACTTTCATGACCAAACGAAGAACTAGGTCATGGACGTAACTTGTCGGTCTGTATTGGCAGGTCTGGGTGAGAATCGGGAGAGACATGATGCTCTCTTGGAAGGCTTTGTCCCCCTGCGTGGATCAGATTATCAGGCAGGTAAATAGCTATGAAGGCATCGCTGCCTCGCATTTGACAAAAGGGCACACAGAGCAGTCTGATGGCACACCATGGTCTAGGGGCCTTTATGACATCAGGGATTGGATTCATGGAAGACCATTTTTCCACAGATGGGGAGAGTCATCAGGCAATAGATTCTCATAAGGAGTCACAACCTAGATCCCTTGCACAGCAGTTTCCAACAGGGTTGGCATTCCTATGAGAATCTAATGCCACTGCTGATCTGGCAGAAGGTGGGGCTCGGGCAATGGGGAGCAGCTGTCAATACAGATGAGGCTTTGCTTGATTGCCAGTTGCTCACCTCCTTCTGTGAGACCCGGTTCTCAACAGATCACGAACTAGTACCTGTCCTCAGTCCACGGTTGGGGACTCTTGGTCTGAACCATCTTGCTTTTTTTTTTTTTTAGTCGTAGTCTCACTCTGTTGCAAAGGCTGCAGTGCAGCGGCATGCTCATGGCTACTGTGCCCTCAATCTGCTGTGCTCAGGTAATCTTTCCACCTTAGCCTTCCAGGTAGATGGAGCCGCAGGTGCATGCCTCCACGCCCGGCTAATTGATTGATCGATAGATTGATGGTAGAGATGTGGTCTCGCCAAGTTGCCCAGGCTGTTCTTGAACCCCTGGACTCAGGCAATCCTCTCACCTCCGCCTCCCAAAGTGTTGGGACGACAGGTGTGAGCCACCGTGCCAGGCTGGACCATCTTTCTTTATGAGCCTCTGCAACATCTTCCTTCCACCCATGTCTCACGTCAGAGGCAGATGACTGACTTTCAAGATCCTTGGGAAATTTCAAGTGTTCTTTCCCTGCACCTAGCCCAGTGTCCTGTGTCTAACAGGCAGTCAGTAAACATCTGTTGTCGCTGATGATGAGGTGGCAAGATGGAGGAAGCCTTTCACGTGTGGAGGAGAGTGACGCCGTGCAGTAGGTGGGCGCGAGGGGTTGCCCAGCGCCCACGATTACCTTGCAGTCCCATCTCCCAGCGTCCACAGAGCGAGCCTTTGGTCGGGCAGCCATAAAGGCATCATTTTGCTGCATTAGGAGGAGAAGGTATATGGAGATTTGATGTGTGCGCTGTTTCATAACTCTCATAAAATAGCGACATTTGTGTTCTTTCCTCTGAGGCTGAATCGTTTCTGAAACGGAGACCCACATTTCAAGGTGCGGAACATCTCAAGCAAAGCATCCCTGAGAAGGCTTGCTTCGTGTTTTTCTGCCCAAATGGGGAGCAAGATGATGAAAACTGTCACCTTTTGGGAATGGCAGCCCGGGATGGGGAGCAAGATGATGAAAACTGTCACCTTTTGGGAATGGCAGCCCGGGATCAGTGAGGCCGAGCGGCTGAAGAAGGCTGCCTGGGATGACGGCTAGGTCTCATTTCTCCCCGCTGGCTGGTCTGCTTTTGTTTCACCCAAGTGTTGCCACTCAGCTGGGCAGGCCCTGCCCAGGGGCAAGGCAAAGGGAGCCTGGAGGTGGTTTTGAGGTGCAGGGATAAAAGGAAATCCGGCAGAATGGCGTTTCTTGGGTACCATCAAGTGCCAGGCATGGAGATCCAGAGATAAGTACAGTCAGCAGGGTGCGGTGGCAACACTAGGATCTCAGCTACTTGGGAGGCTGAGGTGGGAGGACTGCTTGAGGCCAGGAGTTTGAGACCAGCCTCTTTCTACAAAAAATAAAATAAGAGTTAGCGGGAGCAGTAGTGCTGCATGCCTGTAGTACCAGCGACTCAGGAGGCTGGGGCAGGAGGATTGCTTGAGCCTAGGGGTTCGAGCTATGGTTGCATCCTGTACTCCAGCCCGGGCAACAGAGTGAGACCCCATCTCTCCAAAAAAAGAGAAAAAGAAAGAAAAAAGAATACGGTCCCCGCCCTGCCTTTGAAGAGCTCCTGGTGAGGAAATGGACCAGAAACACTCAGCACAGAGACGTCCGTGCTGAGACTGACGGAAGTGCCGAGCACTGTAAGAGGACCTAACTTGGACTGTAAGCGGACCTAACTTGGTTCAGAGGAGTCAAGGCAGCGTCCAAGGCTGGCGCTGCTGGCCCGGAGTCTGTCAGAGACTCTTGGGTTAGCCAGGAACGCCGGTGCAGGGCAGGGGGCCATGCTCTGAGAGAGAAGCCGGGAGAGGGACAGGAGGGAGACTCTTGGCCAGGTGATTTTTTTCTGGATCCCAGGAAGGGAGAGGGCCTGGAGGAGGCAGGAGAAGGAGGAAGCAAGATCTCGAAGCAAAACGACAAAGACAGACCAGGACGGTTGCTGCAATACCTCCCTGTCGCTGCATGGTGGTTCACGCTTGTAGTCTCAGCACTTTGGGAGGTGCAATACCTCCCTGTCGCTGCATGGTGGTTCACGCTTGTAGTCTCAGCACTTTGGGAGGCTGAAGTGGGAGGATTGCTTGAGGCCAGGAGTTCAGGACCAGCCTAGGCAACATAGTAGGGCCCCATCTTTAAAGAAAAAAATAATAGGAAATTAGTAGAGGGTGGGGACATGTACCTGCAGTCCCAGCTTCTTGGAAAGCTGAGGCAGGAAGATTGTTTGAGGCCAGGAGTTCAAGACCAGCCTGGGAAATATAGTGAGACATCATCTCTTTAAAAAAATTAGCTAGGAGTGGTGACGTGTGCCTGTAGTCTCAGCTACTTGGAAGGCTGAGGCAGGAAGACCACTTGAGTCCAGGAGCTCAAGGCTACAGTGAGCTGGGATCATGATACCGCGCTCCAGTCTGGGCAACAGCAAAGCCCCATCTCTATTTTTTTTTAAAAAATGGGGTAGAAAACATGGCATGAGGTTCCAATTCCTCCCTTGCTGACCGTGAGCCCTGGGGCGGCTGCCCCAAGGCTGAGTCTCTGTCCTCTGTCAGAAGCAGGATAACAGGTTAACTAACGCCTGGGTTGAGCAGGCAGGGAGCGCGGCAAGGGCGGTCACGTGGCCAGCCTCCCAGCTCCTTTGGGAGAACCTGCCTACCCTCCAGCTGGCATCCGGCCGCTTCCCCACCAGACCCACCCCGGGGCTTCCGGGTCTCCGTCCTTGGGGCTCCTGGTTCGGCTCCGGGACTCTCCGCCCTCCCTGGTGACTGCTCTGTGGCCTCTCTCTGTTGCCCCGAGCACAGTGCCAGCCACACAGGCAGGCTTGGCTACGCTGACGTCGGTGGAGACAGGTCTAGGAGGCACACCCCACCGACCCAGAGAGGCGGAGCAGCTGAGGCCTCCCTGGGCATCTGGGGCCAGGTCAGCCCCTGGCCTGAGGTCACAGCCTCCTGGGAGGAGGCCGGGCGG
>NW_007253377.1:201184-227637 GCF_000164805.1 Carlito syrichta | reverse complement strand
AGGAGGCCCTTTTGAGAGGAGCCCCTTGGTGAGACGAGGCGGTGGGGGGAAAGTCCGCACCCTCAGATCAGGACCCGCCGGGGCCGGGTGGCCAGGGCCGCGTCTCGGCCCTGGGGACCGCCGACCCGGTGCCCGTGTGGCCGAAGGACCTGCCTCGCCACTTGGAGTGGGCAGCGCGTGGACGAGCTGGAGCCCTCGTCTCAGGGTCGCCTCTCAGGGTCACGCTCGGGCTGGGGTGACCCCTCACCTCCCTGGGGCTGTTTTCCCTCCACCAACTAAGATGGGAAACCAGCTCTGACCTGGAGCCTGAGGCGAGGTCCCTGCATGAAAGCCCTTTAGAAACATGGGGCCCTGTGCAGCAGCGGTGCAGGCCTTGCCAGCCGCTGGGGCCTGGGCTTTCCCTGAGTCCCCACCCCGGGAGAGAGGGTGGGACCCAGTGGGTGGGTTTCCGAACCTTGCCCCCGCTTCCTTCCAGAGTCCCCAGGGTCTGTCATGCCACCCTCTTGCCCGTGTGTACCCAGCGTTCACCTCCCGCCTACAGGCTGGACCAGGTGGTCTTTGGGTTCCTGTTTCTGGGTGAATCTGATTCGAATAATGGTCTCCCGCTGCATCCAGTTTGCTGCAAAGGGCGTGATTCTTTTCTTTTTTTTATGGCTCTGCAGTATTCCACAGGGTACAGGCTCCATGTTTTTTGGCTCCAGTCCACCATTGACAGGCACGTAGGTTGGGTCCACATTTTTGCGGTTGCGAAACGGTGCTGCGGTAAACACTGAGCGCAGGTGTCCTTTTGGCCGAATGCTTTATGTTCCTTTAGACGATGGGATTGCTGGGTCCAGGGGCCATGCTCTTTTTAACCTCTGGTCACCGAGGACCCCCTCCAGGCAGGACAGTCCTGTGAGGACGTGGATGGGGTCTTCCTCATCTCCCTGCCCCAGGGGGCCCAGCACAGTTTGTACAGGTGGAGGGAGGGTGGTCCCTGAGTGAATGAGGGACACTGAGAGCCAGAGCTGCCCAGGCCTGCCCTGGCCCGAGACCACACATGCTCTGAGGGCAGCAGGTGAAGACCCTGGAGCTCCCCACGGGGGGGTCGCCTCTTCCCAGAAGCCCTCCAGGGGCTGATTCAACCCATTTCCAGCGGCGGCAGCCCCTCTGGCCCTGGAGGGGCGGAGAGGGGTCAGGGATGGCAAAAGTCGGTCAGGTGGGCGAGGACGAGGCTAGACCGCACACCTGTGAGCCCTCTTCCCCCCGGGACCCCCTTCCTGTGGGTGGAAATGCGGCTCGGGGTCTTGCTTGGGTGCGCGTCTTATTCCTGGAGAGCCGGTGTCACAGGGGGTCTTGCATTCCTTCACTCGTCTCTCTTCCTCCTGGAGAGCAGACACGTGTGGGCGCCACGGGCTCTGGCACATCATATTCCTGTGCTAATAAATATCCCTCCTCTCCTCTCTAAGCATTAAAAAAAAAAATCCAGAGGAAGAACAAGGCGCCAATTTGTCACCAGCTCCTTGTTCCAGCTCAGGGGACGCATGTTCCTCTCGCTTAGGGCCAGCTCGGAGACAGGGGTGGGAGATGGGCTTGCGTCTTGCCAAGGGGTTGAGTTCTGCTTGGAAGGGCCCGTCGTGCCCTGGACCCTGGAGACCTGAGGGCGGGGCGGGAGAGGAGCAGGGATGGGGCCAGAGGAGGTCAGGAAAGACAGGGAGGGCCGGGGAGGAGGAGCAGAGGCTGCGCCGGAACGGGGCCGGGACGGACGAGGGAGTCCAGGACAAGGCTTGCTCAGGGCGTCTGGCTGCCTGTGCCTGGGGACCGTGGCTGTTCCCTGGCAATGTGGGAAGCGGCAGGACTGCCCTAGACAGGCAGCCTCCAGCTATAGGGCTGGCCGCCGCTCGACATCCTGGGGCTGACGGCCGCTTTTTCTTTTTTGAGTAGGAGTCTCTCTCTGTCCCCCAGGCTGGAGTGCAGTGGCACAACCATGCCCACCGCAGCCTCCACCTGCTGGGCTCAGGCGATCCTTCCGTCTCAGCCTCCCAGGTGGCTGGGAATACAGGCACGCACCACCACACCCGGCTAAGTTTTTGATTTATTGTAGAGATGAGGGCTCACCCAGTTGCCCAGGCTGGTTTCAAACCCCCAGTGTCGGGCAGTCCTCTCGCCTCGGCCTCTCAAAGTGCTTGGATGACAGGCTTGAGCCACAGCGCCCGGCCCATACTTCGGTTTCCCCAGACCTCTGTTCACCTCGACTGAACGTGCCCTCCAGTCTTACAGAGAGCACGGACCCCTGCCAGCCCTGCCTCCCCAGAGCACAGCCTAATCAGGTGACGGGTTGGCACCAGGTGACACGTGGGGTCTAGCTCCAGGGGGTTGCCAGGACCAGCCCTCATGGCTGTGGACACCCACCCCCTCCCAGGACCCAGAAATCCTGGAGGCAGACGCAGGGCTGTGGTTCGTGACCTTCCTGGCCAGGGCCGTGGCCAAGGGAGTCCGGCTCCGCGGCTTCCAGGCTCTCACCGCAGCATGCAGGAGCTGCGCCTGCCCTCAGGTCCTCGGATAAGGTCGGTGGCCCGGGAAGATCAGTGCCATGTTGATAGGCTTATTCTTCAGGGAAGGCCAGTGGGTCTTTCCTCACCGTCCGTCCCCCGCATCGCCTCCTCGGCGACCTGTCCCCTCTCTGCAACACTCCTGGGTCCCCGTGGGGACCTGTCGTCAAGTTGAGGGAGGCCGGGAGGACGCCCCTCTGCCTGGGCCCTCTTGTGACATCAGCCCGCGAGGCTCCCTGGGGGCTGCCAGCAGGGGGCAGCCGCACCTTGCGCCTGGGCCTCCCTTCCTCCGTGGTCCTGGCCGCGGCCGGCTGGGGAAGGCCACCTGAGCGCATGGGTGTGCCTGCCAGGGTCACCGGTGTCTTAATGACCTGTGCCGCATGCAGTGGATTTGCCGGGCCGATGTGGCAGGGCCACCTGAGAGCAGGCAGGCCACCTGTGCTGTTTTCTTTTTTTTGAGCTGGTGTCTCACTCTGTCACCCAGACTGGAGTGCAGTGGCACAAACGCAGCTCACTGCAGCCTCGAACTGCTGGGCTTGGGCTTCTACCTCAGCTTCCCAGGTAACTGGGGCTACAGGTGCACACTACCACACCCGACTAATTTAATTAATTTTATTTTATGGTAAAGTTGAGGTCTCACTATGTTGTCCAAGGTGGTCTCGAACTCCTGGGTTCAGGTAGTCCTCTCGTTTTGGCCTCCCACAGGGCTGGGATGACAGGCGTGAGCCACCGTGCCTGGCCACCTGTGCTGGTTTCCCTTGGGGAGCAGGGGTCAAGGGGGAGATAGCCTGGATGGCGCCATTGGATGGGGCCCCCATGTGGCCCTCAGGGGCTGCTCGTGTCACACAGCGTCTCCCGCCCAGAGGGGGGTTGTGGGGGATTGTGGGTGTGGCACAGATGGGCACCAAGGATGAGATGAGAGGAGCAGGTGGGTGCCACTTGAGCCCCCTGCAGAGCCCAGGGTGACGCCAGCATGGTGCACCCACCCAGAGGCCTCAAGGTAGCTCCCCGCCCTGACCAGGCCCCTCCCAAGCTTGCAGAGACCAGAGAGGCTGTGCCCTGCGCCCACTGCTGTCTCTTTGCCCCTCCCTCCATGGCCCACCCTGGCGTGGACCTGGACCCCAGCTGGCCCAGCCCCCACGCAGCTTTCGCACTCAGCTGTCTCACCTTCTGGGTTTCTGGGCGCCCCAGGACACAGCCACAGAGCTGCCTCATGGAGGTCGGAAGGCAGGGCCGGCTGCCACTCTTAGGGATTCTCCGCCAGCTCAGCACCTGGGTGGTCACAGGACGCTGTCACAGGGTGATGAGTCCTGGCCACCAAGTGGTTGACCCAGGCCCCAGAGACTTAACAGGTTCCCGGAGAAAGATACAGTAGCACACATCTTGGGTTTCCGATGCTGGTTTTGGCCTGGAGGGAGGCTTCTTTTGGGCAGGGCTTCAGGCAGGGTGCAGCCCCCTCAGCAGTGCTCTCCCCCATCTGAAGCCACACCATCCTGCCCCGAGCCCTGGACATCACTCTGAATTCCTGAGTGATGGCAGGGTCTCTCTCCCCAGGAGGTAAGCACCGTGTCCACTCATGCCTGAGAAGTGCTCTCCCCTCAGAAAGTCCGGGGGCGAGGATGTCGGGGTGTCTTGTTTCTCCACTCCAGAGTTCCCCAGTATCACTCTGTTAACATGCCCGGCAGCACGTGTCCATCACCCACTGGCTCACCGCGTATCGCAGGTGTGTGTATTGAGCAGGTGCTGCGTCCTGAGCATGTGTGGCATCCCTGCGTGTATTAGGGAGGGGAGCCCACCTCACATGTCAAGCCCAGGACCAGTCTCCTCCTCCCTCCTGAAGAGGACCCGTGGTGGCCTCCATGGGAGGCAGAGGAGAGCAGAGCGGAGCCTGAGGACAGAGGGGCAGCACGGGGAGAGCTGGGGCCTGCGGAGAGGCAGGACTGGCTAGGAGAGGAGCTGGGGAGGGCAAGGAGGGTGCCGTCAGCTCTGGGGACAGGCCTGGAGAGGGGGAGCGGGGTGAGGGAGGGGCACATCGTGGAGAAGCAGCAGCGGGAAACTGGGACAGATGGCCGGAGATGGTGCCGAGGAGGGAGCTGGAGGGAGGACAGGGCAATCCTGAGCTCACGTCTGGACCCGGCAGCCTTAAAGGGACCTTGAGGTCACAGCTGCAGCCACGTGGCTGGCTGAGTGTCCAGAGTCTGTGCACACCTGACTCTGGGCCTGTTTGTGTGACCGGGAGCTCTTTTAGGTCCCAGGAGCAAAGTCATCCACGAGACGGAGCAAAGTCCTTCCTGGGAGCAAAGTCATCCACGAGATGGAGTCCCTGCCTTTGGGGAGCTCCCACTTGAGGGGACAGAGCCAGCCCGGAGCAGAATGAGCAGGGGATGGGGGAGGGGCTCCCCTCTGTCTTCTGACCCTTCCTGCTCCAGGCTGAGCCCCTCCAAGGCCACTGGTCTGTCCCTAGCACCCCTCCTCTTGACCCCCTCCGCTGGGCAGTGTCCCTGCCTTTCTCTTGTCCAGCATCAAGACACACTTGTCCCGTGTTCCTTTCCAGGGTGTTCTGCTGATTGACTGGAGCTCATCTGATGAATTATGGAGATGTTGATGACTACGGAGCCTTTGGGGCGGCACGTATCCTCGGCGGGGGGGGGAGGCGGGCAGCAGCAGGGCTGGCGGGGAAGACGATGTGGGAACTTGTGCCTCCCATGTGTCAAAGCCCCCTCCATGGCTGGCCAGGCCTTCTGCCCAGAGGCCAGCCTGTCTCCACCTGTGCACCTGTGTCCGGAGTCCACCCCCTCCCCGCGATGGAGGGCGGCATGGTGTCCCCTTCCAGCTCCAGTGGATGGGGACAGCACCCGAGCCCTTGGCTGGGTTTGACAAAGGTTGTTCTAAGTCTCTTTCAGTGCTTTCCCCCTCAAGTTCAAAGAAAATCCAACTCCTGTCACCTCTCCCAAAGCAGCCTGCTCTTTAACCTATGGCCATGTTTTGCAATTTCCATCCTCGAAATCTCTTCCAGTTCTTGCTTCTCAGTGAAATTATCAGGAATCTGGGGACTTTAATGGGGCGATTGCTTTTTGGTTTCCATATTTTTAAAAAGCAATATTCCAATACAATAATGATAAAGATGAATGTTTTAGGTTATTTTTTTTTTTTTTTAGTGTTAGGTTCTATTTTCAAGGCTTCGCTTATGCATTTTTTTTCTTGAGTTGAAGTTTCACTCTGCCGCCCAGGCTGGAGTGCAGTGGCATACTCACGGCCTCTGCAGCCTCAACCTGCTGGGCTCAGGCGATCCTTCCACCTCAGCCTTCCAAGTAGCCGGAACCACAGGCATGTGCCATCATGCCCGGCTGATTTTTTAAAATTTATGTAGAGACAAGGTCTTGCCATGCTGCTCGGTCAGGCGGGTTTTGAACCTCTGAGCTCAGGCCATCCTCTTGCCTCCGCCTCCCAAAGTGCTGGGATGAAAGGTGTGAGCAGCGGCGCCCTGCATCTTATGCATTTTAACTTAATCTTCCCAATACCCAACCTAAAAGGAAAGCATTTTAACTCTATTTTATCGGTGAGCAAAATTAGACTCTGAGAAGTTAAGTCATTTGCCCAAAGTTACACAGCTGGTGAAGGTAAGAGCCAGGTTGGGTGGGGAAGTGTACTGCAGGGTTCTAAGCTGACTTCTGTAAGGAGGAAGATTTGTCTCAACATGAATTGTCTTAACAACTCATGCAAATACTGTTCATTGTGCTTTATGTGAAACTGCACTTTTTTTTGAGTCGGAGTCTTACTCTGTCACCCAGGCTGGAGTGCACTGGCATGCTCACGGCTACCCCAGTGACCTGCTGGGCTCAGGTGATCAGCCTGTCTCAGCCTTCCAAGTAGCCGGAACTACAGGCACACACTACCATGTGCGGCTAATTATTATTATTTTTTGATTTACTGTAGAGATGAGATCTCGCCAAGTTGCCCGGGCTGGTCTCGAACCTGTGGGCTCAGGCAATCCACTTGCCTCAGCCTCCCAAATTGCTGGGATTACAGGCTGAGCCACCGAACCTGGCCGAAACTGCACTTGTTTTAATAGACGAATGACATTAAAAATTTTCTATGGACCTTGGAGTAGAATCAATGCTTTGGGAAACATACCACATCTGGGCTGTGGCCTCAAGACCCCAGGGTCCTGTGCCACCACCCTGGGCTTCAAATACCCAGTGGAAAAAACTACTCTATGGCTATGGGATTGGGGTTCTAGCCTCGCCCCAGGGACAGCTTGTTTGTGTCTTTCTTTATCCCTCATATTTGAATTTCCTGATATTTCCTAATATTCAGGGATGGGAATGATTTATTTCTTAGAGTCGTTTTGTGTGAAATCCAGGGATGGAGCCACCTGCAGAGTGCAGCAGCATGACATTTTTGGTAACAGTTACGTTTCCACGTCAGGAGGCCTTTGGATCCACACTGAGCTTACTACGATTTACTATGGCCCAGATTTATTTGACTGCATTCTCATAGATTTATTTTACCTAGAGCTTCTGTTTAGCTCGATCTCGATTTCCCAGGGCCCAATGGAGGGTCAAGTTCCCTGTCTTGATTTCTTTACCTGATTAATAGGCTTTCTCCTCATGTAAGGAGGGGGCATGGCTGGCAAGGGGGTGTCTCCACCCATGAGAGCAGAGGTGAGTGGGGGCTGCGGCTACCCCCAAAAGCGAGACTGTCACGGGCACTCACCTTAGCTGGCCATCCATATCTTTCTGGTGCCCACATAAGGGCTGGGGTGCAGGGAGGCTGCTCACAGAAGCAAGGGGTGATTCTGCATCGATGTCACAGTCATTTGAGACTCACACAGTCCTGCTCTGAGTTTGTGACAGGTCTGGGGTTTGAGAGACTTCAGGAAGACCCCTGACCCTGGGAGCTTAGATGCTGGTGAGTATGCACACTAGATGTGTACATAAGTACACGCATGAATGAGCAAATCGCAGAGAGGAAGAGAAAGCTATTTTGAAAAGGAGAGCATAGTGCAAAACAAGAAGCTTGAGAAATGCTGGGGCAGTGGGAGAGCTACTTAAACAGGACACTTGGGGACGCCTCGCCCAGGAAGGCAGATTTGCAGGGAGACTTCTCTAAGTCTCCATCTGGGGTGGTCAAGTGGATGGCTACAGGAAGGGTGGGCCAGGCACATGGGGTGAAGATATCAGGCAGGATGGATGCCTGGTGTGTCTCAGGCATGTCTAAGTGGCCTGAGGGGCTGAGGTGGAGAAGATGAATAGGAGAAGAATAAAGTTCAAGGTCAAAGAGGCAGCTGAGGTGGGGAGGGCAAGCTCTATCGAGAACATTCTAGGCTTCTCTCTAAGTGACAAGGGAGACTTTGCAGGGTTTAGGTGGGAGAAGATGTCACAGTACATCCTTCCAGCTTAGAGCTCCCACCCCCTACATTCCAGCACTGGTTTTATGGCTAAGGCTCCCAGCTCTGAACCAATTCCTAGCCCTGGAGTTGAGGTGGGAGTTAGTTTTGCCAGGACCACCTAGTCTGAGAGTGGGAGAGGTGGTTCCAGAAAGGAATGTCAGATGAACGTATGACCATGCTGCTGGATGGTAGATGGGGTGGTTAGAAGGCAGGAACATTGGCTGCCCTTCACCATCCTCAATTAGCTGCCAGTGAGCATAGGACCTGGACCCAAGTGACGTTCAGACAGAGGGCTGTGGGAGTCAAGAAAGGATGAGGTGAACACTGACTCCGAAGATTTGGGGGCTTAACTTTGGGTGGGATGTCGTTTAATTTGGGACTTAGAGAAAAGGCTGGAAATAACTCTGAACCGTGCATGCAGTAGAAAAGCAGGGACGCCGGGCGGGGGGCACACCTCCTCAACAAGGGCACCTGCATAATGAACATTTGTATACCTAACCCTGAATTGTACCCCACATCTTTAAAATAAAAAATTAAAAGTTTTTTTAAAAAAGAAAACCAGGGACACAAGTGACTAAATATCGGACTACTAGCAATGACGCCTTTTTCAACTTTGCTGGGCTATAGGATGTATGAGAGGAAGGATAGAAAGGCTGAAGCTGATTCACAGGGTCCTCGAATGCCATATTGGATGCTATGAGAAAATGAGTTTGGCATTGCCATTCTATGTTCAAAGGACCATCATGCAAACTGTTAGAACTCTATAAAGGTATCACTTGATAGGGAAGGGGATTAAGATAACTAAATTCACATGGGCTTGTTGGCTCAGCCTGTAATCCCAGCACTTTAGGAGGCTGAGGCAAGTGGATTGCCTGAGGCTGTGGGTTCAAGACCAATTTGGGCAACTTGACGAGACCTCTTCTCTACAATAACTAAAAAATGATTAGCGTGTATCTGTAGTTCTGGCTACTTGGAAGACTGAGGCGGAAGAATTGCTGGAGCCTAGCCAGTTGATGTTGGGGTGACTGTGAGTGTGTCACTGTACTCCAGCCTGGGTGATGGAGTAAGATTGCAACTCAAAAAAAAAAAAAGATAATTTCAGAGAAGTAGTGAGTGGAGCTAAGGGCCTAGTTTGGAAAATACCTGTGCTGTCATTGGACTTTTAGGATGTAAATCATCTCCAGAGGCAAAAACATGTGACCAAAATTACAGAGAAAAAACAGAGAGTAGAAATAGACCCATAGCTCTCAGGATGATCAGAAATGGGCTTCAAAATTAACAATTAACAGATTCTGGAAATTACACAAGATAGAGAATTTCAACAGATAAATGGAAACTGTAAATAAATTTTAAAAAAGGAAAATTCTAGAACTGAGCAGTACAACACAATATGAGTTAAACAACAGATTTAGCACACCTAAAGGGAAATTGAGCTGGAAGATAGACAAAAATATCCAGACTAAAGAAAAAGATGGAAAACTCAGGAATTTAAGAGATAGAAGGGACACGTTGAAAAGCTCTAACATTTGTGCTGGGATGTCTCAAAATGAGAGGAGAGCAATAAAGGGGCAGAAATAATATTTGAAGAAATAATGACTAAGAATTTTACAAAAGTGATAAAAATAAAGCTATGAGCTTGTTAAGCATCATGACCCTCAAGCAAGATAAATACAAATAAAACTATATCTCTAGGTCCACAATGATACATTAGCCAGAAACAAGAGAAAAAATATATCAAAACCAACCAAAGTGGGGGAAAATATACATTCCTTTCAAACAAGCAGTAATAAGATCAACAGCTGGCTTCTTGCCAGAAATGATGAAAGTCAGAAGACCTACTTGGAAGACTGAGGTGGAAGGATCACCTAAGCCCAGCAGCTCAAGGCTGCAGTGGCCGTGAGCATGCCACTGCACTCCAGCCTGGGCGACAAGGGTGAGACTCCAACTCAAACAGAAAATCATTGCCATCCTAGAATTCTATACCCATTGAAGATATCCTTCAAAAATTATGGTGAAATAAAGCATTTTGGGGCAAACAGAAACAAAAACATTTTCACTAACAAACCTAAAGAAACAACTCTAATTAAAAAAAAAATTCCAGATGGAAGCCCAAGGATGCAGGAAAAAGTGGGTACCCATGTGCATGCATCTGCATGAATACCGACCGTATACAAGAATAACAAGAATGACTTTTTTTTTTGAGTTGGGGTCTCACTCTGTTGCGCAGGCTGGAGTGCAGTGGCACAATCACAGCCACCAGAGCCTCGACCTGCTGGGCTCAGGCGATCCTTCTGCCTCAACCTTCCAAGTAGCTGGGACCACAGGCATGTGCCCCTATGCCCAGCTAATTTTTTGATTTATTGTAGAGGTGAAGCCTTGCCATGTTATCCAGGCTGATTCTGAACTCATGAACTCAGGCAATCCTCCATGCCCAGCCACAAGAGTTACTTTTTTTTTTCAGTTGGAGTCTCACTTTGTCGCCCAGACTGGAGTGCAGTGGCATGCTCCTGGCCACTGCAGCCTCGACCTGCTGGGCTCCGGCGATCCTTCCGCGTCAGCAAGAGTTACTTTTTATGAGATATGTATCATGTTCAAGGCGGAACTTGTGCATTATTTTTAATTATTTTTCATAACAGTCCTATGAGTTTGATACCATTATTCGTCCTATCTGGCCACACAAAGCTCAGAGAGGAAAACTAGCTTGTCTGGTGCCACCTAAGCAGTGAACTTGAATTGGCCTTACCACAAGCCTATGTTTTTCTCACTCAATTATTGTGCTTTTCTGAGGTGCCAGCAGCTGGTCCCCTTCACTTCTAGGGAGAACTGGCAAGCTGGAGTCTGACTGGATGAGCTGGGGTGGCTGCACCTTTATGCACTTCCCACTTTCGGTGAGAGGGCACTCAAAGTAGCTCTTGGAGTGGGCACGGCAGTGGTTGCACCACCCCCTCTCTTGGTGGGGGTGGCAAGTTCCTTATGCTTCAGACAGCTCCCATTCCCCTCTCCACTCACCCAATCACTAGCTGTCCTATGAGAGACAGCCAAATTCCTGCCCTGGCCAAGCCAGCTCTCCTGACACTTCCGTCTATTCTGACCACTCCCCTTTTAACTTACCTGCAGAACATAGACATCAGTGTGTTACAGAAGGTATTCTCAGTGGTCTCTTATGTGATAGCTCTTCCCCTACCATTAGATTATAGGATCGTGGAGAGCAGAGGCCATGCATTATTTGGCTTTTTCTCTACCAATGGGCTTGGTACAGTAACTGACACTCAGAGGGTGCCCAGGCAGTAAATACCCATTGATTCATTAACGATAGGTCATCCCATCCCATCCAACATGGGCAGTAAAGCCAGAGGCAAGTGTTTTGGCCATGAGTACTGTGTGAACAATTGTAGAGTGTTTCAAGCTGCCTTGAAGTTAGCAGAGTAGTGGAACTCCATGGGGTCCTGTCACAGATGGCTTTATTCACATAGTGTCAAGATTTCTGGATTGAAATGTGAGCGATTAGGTTTGTCAGTTATGTTTGGATCATCAACCCACAAAATTCCCAAGCACCGCTGAGAGCAGTGGTTTGATGGAATCTGGCTTTCTCGGAGGATCTTCTGTCACACTGATTTGTGAGGGACATTGCAAGGGGGCCCGCCTCGGAGTTCAGTGCCCTCCCTGTGGACTCACCACTGAGTTTTAATCTGATTTTTCCAGAGCTGGTATCCACGGAGGTCTAGACACATCTATGGGCAGAGAGGGCACTCACAGGGTGCCTGTGGCGAGCATTAATGCATGTTCCAGAATGTCCCAGGGGGCCTGGGACCTTGTGTGCCACTGGGAATGTGGCCCAGAGAACGATGGTTCGAAGAATAAATGGTGTTCCTGGCCAGGCAAGAGGTAGGAAAGAGGTGGTCTGAGCAGACATTGGATCTCTTAATTTGGCAGAGGCCAATAGAAAAACGTAGTTTAAGAGTCAGTTCTGGGCCAGGCTCAGTGGTTCAGCCTGTAAACTCAGCACTTTGGGAGGCCAAGGTGAGTGGATTGCCTGAGCCCGCAGGTTCAAGACCAGTCCAGGCAACTTGACAAGACCTCGTCTCTACTTTAAATCAAAAACTTAGTTGGGTGTGGTAGCACATGCCTGTAATTCCGGCTACTTGGAAGGCTGAGGTGGAAGGATCACCTGAGCCCAGCAGGTCGAGGCTGCGGTGGCTGTGAGTGTGCCATCGCACTCCAGCCTGGGCAACAGAGTGAGACTTCAACTCAAAAACATAAAAAATAAAAGAGCCAATTCTGGCCAGCCTTCCTTCCTCCCTCTTTCCCTCCCTCCCTCCCTTCCTCCTTCTTTCCTTTCTTCTTCCTTCCTTTCTTTTGACAGGATCTTGTTCTGTCTCCCAGGCTGGAGTGCGATGGCACAATCATAGCTCACCACAGCCTTGAACTCCTGGGCTCAAGCGATCCTCCTGCCTCTGCCTCCTGCATAGCTAGGACAACAACAGGTGTGTATCACCACACCCAGCTAGTTAAAAAAATTTTTTATTTTTTTTTGTAGAAATGTCTCACTATGCTGCCCAGGCTTGTGTCAAACACCTGGGCTCAAGTGATCCTTCTGCCTTGGTCTCCCAAAGTGCTGAGATTACAGGCATGAGTCACTACCCCCTGGCCAGCTCTGGTATTTCTTGAAGACCTCATCCGTGCTTAGCTTAGTGCTGAGAGGCAGCTGTGAGGGAGAGACATATCTCCCAAGTGGGTTTCAGATAAGAGTGAGAAAGAAAAGGCAAAACAAAGGTATTTCTGGACACGAGATGTAACAAAAGTGGTCCACACACTTCTTTGTTTCACAGGCGATTCTATTTTGTGTCTCATATGAACTGAACTTGATGGGAGAAGATTTTCAACTGGGTTGCCACCCATAAATAGCCAAGAACAACAGTGTGTTGTATTTCATTGAATTGAACTAAAGCCTGATTTTAGACTTACATACATAGGCATGTACACACATGCACATAGATATATATATTCTTTCAGTTAAATTCAGTAAAAACTATTATTTTATTAATGGGAGTCTCTCACTCTGTCGCCCAGGCTGGAGTGCAGTGGCACACTCATGGCCACTGCAACCTCTACCTGCTGGCTCAAGTGATCCTTCCACCTCAGCTTTCCAAGTAACTGGAACTATAGATACGCACCACCATGCCTGGCTAATTGTTGACTTATTGTAGAGATGAGGTCTCACCAAGTTGTCTAGGCTGGTCTCCAACCTGTGGACTCAGGCAGTCCTCTCACCTCGGCCTCCCAGAGTGCTAGGATTATAGGCATGAGCCACTGCTTCCAGCCTATGGTTGTTTAAAAAAATTTTTTTTTTGAAAGAGACAAAGCCTTGGCTGGGCATGGTGGCTCACGCCTGTAATCCCAGCACTTTGGGAGGCAGAGGCTAGAGGATTGCCTGAGTCCAGGGGTTCGAGACCAGCCTGGGCAACTTGGTGAGACCTCATCTCTACAGTAAATTTAAAACGTTAGTCAGGCATGGTGGCGTGCCCCTTTAGTCTCTTCTACTTGGAAGGCTGAGGCAGAAGGATCACTTGAACCCAGCAGACTGAGGCTGCAGTAGCTGTGAGCATGCTACTGCACTCAAGCCTGGGCAATAGAGTGAGATTCTGACTTGGGGTGGGGAAGGTTGGAGTGCAGTGGCACAACCATTGTTCACTGTAACCTCAAACTTCTTGGCTCAAGTGATCCTCCCACCTCAGTCTCCCAAGTAGTTGAGACTACAGGTATGCAGGCATGGATACCTGCATTAAAATTTTAAACATGGAGGTCTCGCTGTGTTGCCCAGACTGATGATTTAACACATTTTTATAGATTATAAAACACTGAGATGAAAATTCTTGCCGAGATTTTGATAGCAATTACATTCAGCCTGTGTATCAGTCTGGGAGAACCGACATCGTTACTGTGTTGAGACTTCCAATCTATGGACACAATATGTCTCTCCACCTAATTAGAGCTTCGGTTTCTTTCATTAGTGTTTTGCAGCTTTCAGCAAACCAGTCTTGTATGTCCTATTTCTTTTAGATTTGCACCTAAATATTTTGCTTACTTTTGAGCAATTGTAAAAGGTGTAGTAATTTTAATTTTGGTTTCCATATGTTCATTGGTAGCATATAGAAGTATAATTTCTGTATGTTGATGATCTATACCTGTGACCTTGTTGAACTCACTTACTAGTTCTAAGAGTTTTGTTGTAGATGCCTTAAACATTTCTGCTTAGATAATCATATCATCTACAGGAGGGATGTTTTAATTTCTTTCTTTCTAATTTACATGCCACCTGGTTTTTGAGAAAAATGCAAAATAAGTCAATGTAAAAATAGTATTTTCAACAAATCATGCTGGAGCAATTGGATGTCTGTAGGCCCTCTCAAACCAAACCAAAACATAACTAAAAAACAAAAATATCTTAAATTCACAACCATGCACCTCGTACAAAAATTGGTTAAAATGGATTATCAATTTAATGTAAATTACAAAATTATAAAACTTATAAAAGAGAGTGTAGAATCTGGTAGAGTTCTTAGGAATGACGACAAAGCACTATCCATTAAAATGGAAAATTGAGGCCGGGCTCGGTGGTTCAGCCTGTAATCCCTGTATTTGGGAGGCCGAGGCGAGTGGATTGCCTGAGCCCATGGGTTCAAGACCAGCCCAGGCAAGTTGGTGAGACTTTGTCTCTACAATAAACAAAAAATTAGCCGGGCATGGTAGCATGCGTTTGTAGTTCTGGCTACTTGGAAGGCTGTGGCGGAAGGATCGCTGGATGCTGGGGTGGATGTGAGTTTGCCATTGCACTCTAGCCTGGGCGATGGAGTGACACCCCAACTCAAAAATAAACAAATAAATAAAAATAAAAATGGAAAATTGAGAAAGTGAGCTTTATTAAAATTCAAATCTTTTGCACTGTGTAAGACCTTGTTAGGAGAATGAAAAGACAAGATACAGACTGGGGGAAATGTTTACAAGCCACACATCTGACAAATAACTCATTTCTAGATTACATAAAAGAATCTCAACACTAAAAAACCAAACACAGAATGGGCAAAAGACATGGAGTGACTTCTCATCAAAGAGGGTGTACAGAAGGCAATTAAGCACATGAAAAAGTGTCCAACTTCACTGTTATTGTGTCACAGAAGCACAATTAGGAGCACGATGAGTGTCACGATACACTTATCTACAGCGAAAACAAAAAAGAATGATAACACCAAATGCTGGTAAGGAAGAAGAGAAAACAGGTCTCTCATATGTTACTGATGGGAAAAGAAAATGGGAGAGACACTCTGGAAAACGGTTAACTTCTTTAAAAAACTCGCATGCTTATTGGGTATCTCAATTATGTGTTCAGGCACCTATTCAAGAGAAATGAAAAAAAATTATTCACCTAAATTGTCTTCATGACTGCACATAGCTGCTTTGTTTTTAATAACCCAAAATTGAGAACCATCAAAATGTTTTACAATAGTCCGGTGGCTAGATAAATAGTGGTGTATATATTTCATGAAATACTATTCAGCAGGGATAAGAAACGAGTCATATAGGAAAGAACTTGGATGGCTCTCAGGGGCATTATTCCACGTGAAAAAAGACAATCCCAAAAGGTAACCTATGTATGACAATACTTATGTAACGCTTCAAACTGACAGAAGTATACAGTTGGAGTCAAATTCGGAGTTAGGGATGGTGGGAAGTTGAGGGGAAAGAAGATGTGCTTCTAAAGGGGAAGGATTAGGGAGATCTTTGTGGTTATGAAATAGTGCTGTGTCTTGATTGTGGTAGAGGGTACCTGACTACACAAGTGGTAAAGTCGTACAGGAGTGTGCACACAGGCGTACCTGTGCCAATTGCCTTATTTAGCTATTGTGCCATATTTGCGTAACATGTAGTCAGTAGGGGAATCTGGGGGAAGAATAAGGGGACCTCTCTTCTTATATAATAATTTTGCATCCCACAACTTTGTTAATTCTGTTCTCAATCTTAGTGACTTTAAACATCATCCTTGGTCTTCTAACATGAATATAATATTATCTGTAAGTCATTGCAGTTTTATACTTTTAGAAAAATGCAGTATAGAACAATAAGAGTGGCCTCTTTACCTTGCTCCTGATTTAAAAAATAAATAATTCTATTTCACTGTAAGAATAAGGCTTTTGGTGGCTATTGAGAAAATCCCTTCTATTTCTACTTTGATAAGTCCCTAATGCTTTTTTAAGCAAACGATTTTCTGTCTCTGTTGCATTAATGGTGCAGTTTTTCTACCTTCTTCTGTTAATGTGATTTATTGTATTAGTAGATATTCAGGTATTGAACTTTCTCTGCCTTTGTGGGATACATCTTACATGGTCTTAATTGTAGTATTATGGTTTTAAACACTATTTGATTAGGTTTGTTAAATTTTTTATTTAACATTTTATATCCATTTCCATAAGTAAGATTGGCCTGAAATGCTTCTTTCTTATACTATCCTTGTCTAATTTTGAGATCGAAGTTTGTAAAGCCTTATATATTGATTTTTTTTCCTTTCTCTTTTCTTTGAAGCAATTGAAATAATAATTTTAATAGCAATTAAAATTATTTCTTGAAGTTTTGATAGATGTGCTTGCGGGGTGGGATGGCCCAGGGGTTCCTCCTCTTACCCTCCTCTTCCCCAATGAGTTTTAACCACTGATTTAATTACTTTAATGATTAGTGTACAGTCTACTTTTCTTGGGTCGGTTTTTCTAAGTTTTTCTAGAAAAATGTCTATTTTATTTAGGCCTTCAATTTTGTGGTTATAAAGTTTTCATCCTCTTTTATTATCTAAAATATGTACTTAAAATTAGAAATGTTCCTCTGGCATAGTTTCTGAAGTTTTAATTTGTAGTGTTCTCAAATATTGGGCTGATGCATAAGTCCGTCGCATTTATTTTTGGCATGGCAGTGTTGGGAGTGTGTTTATCATTTGGAGTGACAACCTTGCATTTTGCAGGGTTGAAGAAAGGGCTATTTGTGGGCTAAAGAAGATGGAGTGTCAAATGGGAAAAAACGAACACTTCCACCATGTTCTTCTATCCGAGTTTAACAGAGGAGTGAAAGCAGCAGAGGTGGCTCAGAATACTTGAGCCATGTGCAGGGAGAATGTCACTGGGAAAGCGCGACCAGGACATGGTGCGGTTGTTTCCAAGAGGCCATGCTGACCTGAGGGATTATCCACATTCAGGAAGGCCATCGGGCTTTTATGAAGACCATTTAAACGCTTTAGTTCACAATGACCATGTCAATCAACCAAAGAATTGACAAATGTGATGAACTGCAACCCATCGACCGTTGTGTGATGTTTGCATTCTATGGGCAAGTGAAAAACGCTACAAACTTATGCATCAACTCCATAATTTGAATATTTTCATTTCAAATGATTTTATTTCAGAACATTTTCTAAGTTATATTATCATTTATTTTTATCTATGAGTTATTTAGAACTTTGTTTTTTAATTCCCCAACATTTAGGACTTTCCTAGTTACATTTGTTTTATGTTGACGTCTAACTTTTAACACATTTTAATCAGTGAACATGCTCTGTATTATTTCAATATCTTGAAACATAAAAATATACTTATGACAAAGTATTTGGCCAATTTTTATAAATGCTCTGCATATGCTTGAAAATAGATGTATTTTGCATTTATTGTTATATATGTGTTCATTAGGTCAAGTTGACTAATTTTATTGTTCACTTCTTATTCTTGCCAATTTGTTTGTCTGCTTATTTTAAGTTATTGAGAGAAATATGTTAAAATTCCTTATTATGTTTGTTTATTTGCATGTTTTTCTTTCTGGTTCTGTCAAATTTGCTTTTCATAGTGTATATTTTTGTTATTAGATTCATACAAATCTAACACTGTTATAGTTCTCTCATAAATGTACTCCTTGTATTATAAAATGATTTACTTTTTCACTAGAAATCCTATTTATTATAAGTTTGTTTTGTATGATATTGGTAGAACTGCAATAGTTTCCTTTTGGTTGACATTTGTATGATATACATTTTCCATTCTTTTCTTCTTGCCATGTGTGTAACTTTACATGTCAGATGTGTATCTTGAAACAGCTGAGTTTTAAAAATGTTCAGTCTGGCAGAGTGCGCTGGCTCAAGCCTATAATACCAGCACTTTGGGAGACTGAGGAGAGAGGATTGCCTGAACCCGTAGGTTCGAGACCAGCCTGAGCAACATGGTGAGACCTTGTCCCTACAATAAATAATAAAAAAAAATTAGCCAGGTGTGGTAGCACATGCCTGTAGTTCTGGCTACTTGGAAGGCTGAGGCAGAAGGATTGCCAGAGTCCTGCAGGTTGACACTGGAGTGGCAGTGAGTGTACCACTGCACTCCAGCCTGGGTGACAGAGTGAGACTCCGACTCAAAAAAAAAAGCTCAATCTGATCATATTTGACTTTTAATTGGAGCATGCCATTTATTTACATTTATTGTAATGCAACATATTTGGATTTATATGCATTTTTATATTTTGTGCTGTTTTTTCCTACTTGTCAATGATTTCTTATTTCTCCTTTCTTGACTTCTTATAGATTAATTGTGTTTTTTCTTTAAAAATATAACAAACAGGCCGGGCTCAGTGGCTCAGTCTGTAATCCCAGCACTTTGGGAGGCCAAGGCGAGTGGATTTCCTGAGCCCATGGGTTCGAGACCAGCCCGGGCAACTTGGTGAGACCTCATCTCTACAATAAGTTAAATATTAGATGGGCATGGCGCCTGTGGTGCCGGCTACTTAGAAGGCTAAGGTGAAAGGATCGCCGGAGCCCAGCATGTAGACACTGGGGTGGCCATGAGTGTGCCACTGCACTCCAGCCTGGGTGACAGAGTGAGACTCCAAATCAAAAAGAAAACAAAACAACAACAACAACAACAAAGTATAATGAACTCCTATACACCCATACTTAACTTGACTAAGCTTCTTTCATTTATACCTTTATCATTTTTCTGTCTTTTCAGATTATTTATTTACTTTTAAAAGCATCATATCATTTCTTTCTTAGTATTTCAGGATGCATCTTTTAGACAAGAATTGTTTTTGTGGGCTTGGTGTGATGCCTCACACCTGTAATCCCAACACTTTGGGAGGCTGAGGTGAGAGGATTACTTGAGGCCAGAGATTTGAGACCAGCCTGGGCAACTTGGTGAGACCAAGTCTCTCCAACAAATCAAAAAATTAGCCAGAAGTGGTGGCACATGCCTGTAGTTCCAACTGCTTGGAAAGTTGAGGCAGAAGAATCACCTGAACCCAGCAGGTCAAGGCTGCAGTGGACGTGAGCATGGGGAATAGAGTGAGACTCCGACTTAAAAAAAAAAGATTCTTTTTCTAAAAACAACACTATTATTACACCTAAGACTCAATAATTCACGAATATTATCAATATTTAGCTTCCAGATTTTTCTGATTCTCTCCCCCTCTTTTCACAGTTTCTTCATTTGAATCAGGAGTCAGCAGAGGTCCATTGACTGCAAGTCATGCATATGCCCCTTAAATCCCTTTCTCTCCAGTTTTCCTTCCACCTCTTCTTTTTCTGTGATTGTTGAAGAATCAGGTAGTTGGTTCTGTGGTTTCCCACAGTCTGGACTTTGGTTATTTCATTCTTATTATATTAGCCAGTGTGCTCCTCTGGTTCATCTATTACCTGCAAATTAGTAGTTAGGCTCCGAAGCTTGATTTGAGATTAAGCTTTCTTTTCAAGAACACCTGACAGGTAATTTTGCATACTTCAATCAGGCTGCACACAATACCTGCTTTTTTCTTTCTCTTTTTGTGATATTAGCTGACATTGGTGATCATTACCTAGATGTATTAATTCATTAGGGACTCCAAAATGTGGTGATAATATAATTCTATTGTTCTCTCTTCCTTTATTAGCTGGAATACCTCTACAAGGAGAAACTTCCCCGTTACCTATTGGGGTTATGCTGGAGTAGAGTGAGGCAAGATAAATCCTTAAGTCTTTCCCTTTGTTACTTTTCAAAATAGCAAGTTGGTACCTTAGCATCCTCCAAAGGTGGCCAATGAATTCAAAACTAAACTCCTATGAACCATATATCTGCAAACACATTTGATGTAGTTTAATTAATTGCTGTTATTTTCCTTATTCACACACAAAGTGTCCCACCTTTGGCCAGTGTCATCCTTTGGGGGTTGGCTTCCAAGTAATTTTTGGCATGAACCTGGATGCTTGATAGATGTCTATTCCATCATGAAATCTCTTGCCCTGATTTGGAGTCAGCAACTCCTTCAAGGGGTTTCTTTTAGTGAGAACTAGTGTTTGAATACCACAATACAGATGCTAGGATGCCCATTGCTACTGGGTTGTTTCTAAACCTTTTCAGTAGATAGAGCTAGGAAATATGTAATTAAAGAAAAATGTGTAATACATCATGAGTTCATACTGGTGTTTTTAATTCAAATTCAGAGTTACAGACTTTTACTTAACTTCCTCTATTCTTCCACACCAAAAATCCTGGCTCACAATACTTACAACATTTCTCATTTGATTTTTCCATAACATGTACAACAACAATAGTTTAGGATTTTTTTGGTTTTCTTTTTATTTGCAATTACTTTATAATTTTCTTTCTTATTTTTTTGAGTTGGAATCTCACTCTTTCACCCAGAATGGAGTACAGTGGCATGCTCACAGTCACTGCAGCCTACACCTGCTGTGCTAAGATGATCCTTCCGACTCAGCTTTCCAAGTTAGCTGAAACTACAGATGCATGCAACCACACCCGGCTAATTTGTGTGATTTATTGCAGAGACAAGGTCTCACCGAGTTGCCCAGGCTAGCCTCGAACCTCCCGGGCTCAGGCAGTCCTCTCGCCTTGGCCTCCCAAAGTGTTGGGATTACAGGCTGAGCTCCTGTGCCCAGCAGATATAGTTTTCTTATAATTATATAAACTGTTTCATAGTTTCACGTGTTCAGCCAAATCCCACTTTTATTCCTTTTTCCTCCTTCATATTTCTTTTCTCTCCTTATGGAAAACAGTTGAAATATTTTTATGTCTTATCTTTCTATTACTTGTTTTTCATGTAGGCAAACATGTATATATGTTCATAACCTATTTTTTCATAGATAAAATGTTAGCATATGTTCATAAAAGGTAGGACTTTTTCTTAGATAAAATGTTAACACACACGTTTTTCTCTACCTAGCCTTTTTCACTTAGCAATATATCCTGGTGATCACCACACAAGATCATGTCTTTTTGCAGGTGCATAATGTCTATTTGTGAATGCACCTTAGATTATTTAACCAGATTCCTGCTGATAGCTATTTGACTTTTTCCAGGCTTTTGCTGCTATAAAGATTGTTACAATGAATAGAACAGTGCATATGTCTTTTGTATTTTTACCAATCTCTCTTTGAGATGCCTAGAATAATGACTTCTGAAAAGATAAATGCACATGTAATTGTGCTAATTATTGACAAATTCACTTCCAGAGGGGTGTGCAGTTTTGCATTCTCTTCAGTAATAAATGATATTGCCTATTTCTCCACAGCCTCACCAACAGGATGTTTTGTCAGTCTTTTGGGCTTTTGCCAATGTAATAGGTGAGAAAAAGTATCTCAGGGCAGTTGAGTTAACATTTTCTCTTTTGTCAGCAAGGCTGTTCATCCTCCTAAATAGTTAATGCCATTTTCATAGTTTCCATTTTTAAAATTAGGGAAACTCATACATAATACAATCCATCCTTTTTAGTTTTTGGCTCTGAATTTTGACAGATGCAATGGGTTGTGTAGCAACTATCACAATCAAAATACAGATTCCATTCGTCACCCTTCATGTTCCCCCGAGCTTCTTGGACGTCAAGTCTTCCCTTGCGTTCTACAACCACTGAATGCTTTTTGTCCCTGTAGTGTGTTTTTGCAATGTCATATACATGGAATATTACAGTAAGTAGCAGTTTGAATCTGGCTTCTTGCACTTAGCTCAATGCATTTGAGAATAGCATGTGCATTACTGGCTCATCTCTTTTCAAGGCTGGGCAGTGTATCGTTCTATGGATATACCACAGTTGGCTTACCCATCCCCTAGCTGAACGGTATTTAGACAGTCTGGGTTTGGAATATTATGAATCAAGCTGCCATAAAAAAACTGCAGGTTTTCTTACAAGCATAGGTTTTTATTTCATCTGGGTAAATACATAAGAGTTGGATTGCTGGGCTACACAGAAAGAGAATGTTTAACTTTATAAGAAAATGCCAAACTATATGTGGATGCGGTGAAAAGGGAATACTTATACATTCTTGGTGGGAGTGTACATTAGCATAACCTTTTTGGAAACTGAGATGGAGATTTTTCAAAGAACTAAAAGTAGATCTATCATTTGATCCAGTAATCCCACTACTATATATCTACCCAAAAGAACAGGTCATTATATTTAAAAAGACACCTGCAGTCGCATGATCATTGCAGTGCAACTCACAATTGCAAAGATGTGGAATCAACCTAAATGCCCATCAACGGATCAGTAAATGAAAATGTGGTCTATATACACCATGAAATACTATTCAGCCATCCAAAAGGATAAAATGATGTCTTTTGCTGCAACCTGGATGGAACTGGAGAACATCATCCTAAGTGAACTAACTCAGGAACAGAAAACCAAACACCACATGTTCTCACTTGTAAGTGGGAGCTAAACTAAGGATCTGCAAAGGCAGAGAGATGGTGTCATGGACACTGGAGACTCAGAGGGGGAGGGGGAAGGGTAGAGGGATGAAAAATCACCTATGAGTACAATGTGCACAGGCGGGTACACTTAAAGTTCAGACTTCTTTGTCATTGTACAATGCAACCATGTAACCAAAAAGGGTTAGTACCCTCTAAAACTACTGGAATAAAGAAAAAGAAAATGCCAAACTGTTGTAAAGTGACTATTTCAGGATTTGGGGAGTTTATTTGTCTTTTTGTCATTGTAATAGGTGTGCAGTGGTATGTCCCTGTGGTTTTAATTTGCATTTTCCTAGTGACTAAAAGATGCTAAGCATCTTTTCAACGGCTTTCCTGATATCTATCTTCTCTGGTGAAATGTATGTTTAAATATTTTGCATTAAAAAAAAATTGGGCTGGGCTCGGTGGCTCAGCCTGTAATCCCGCGCCTTTGGGAGGCTGAGGTGAGTGGATTGCCTAAGCCCGCGGGTTCGAGACCCGCCTGGGCAGGCAAGACCTCATCTCTACAATAAATAAAAAAATTAGCCGGGTATGGTAGCGCACGCCTGTAGTTCCGGCTACTCGGAAGGCTGAGGCGGAAAGATCGCCGGAGCCCAGCAGGTCGAGGCTGTGGTGGCCGGGAGCGGCCACTGCACTCCAGTATGGGCGACAGAGTGAGACTCCAACTAAAAAAAAAAAAAAAAAAATTGGGTTGTTTGTTTGATTATTGCTGAGCTTTATATATTTTAGATGCAAGTCTTTTATCAGGTATGTGTTTTGCGAATATTTTCTCCCAGTATGTGACTTACACTTTCACTTTGTATAGTATGTTTCATAAAGCAAAATGTTTTACATTTTGATAAAGTTTGATTTATCAACTTTCTCCCAAGGATTGTGCTTTTGGTGTTAAGACATTATTGTGTAATCTAAGGTCACAAAGATTTTGTCTTATGTTTTATTCTAGAAGTTTTATGCTTCTAGTTCTTGCATTTATGTCTGTTGTTGATTTTGTACATGGTGCAATGTATAAATCACAGTTCTTTTTTTTAAAATATGAGTATCCAGTTGTTCTAGCAGCATTTGTTGAAAAGACCATTCTCTTGCCACTGAATTACCTTTGCACCTTTGTTAAAATCGGTTCAGCCCCTATGTGGAAATTTATTTCTGGGCTCTACTTATTTTACTGATTTACATGTCTATATTTCCTTCAATACCACACTGACTTAATTCCAAGAACTTATGGTAAATGTGGAAATCAAATAATATAAATCTTCCAACTTTGTTCTTCTTTTCCAGAATTGTTTTGGCTATTCTATTTTCTTTGCCTTTCTGCATAAATTTTAGAATTTGTTCATGGAGTCATACAAAAAATTATGCTGGGATTTTATTGGAATTATGTTAAATCACTAGATAAGTTTGGTAAGAACTGCCAAGCTACCGATATTGAGTCTTCCAATCCATGAACATATATGTCCTCCATTTATTTAGTTCATTGTCTTTCATGTGTTTGTGGTTTTTAGCTCCACTTATTTGGTAAGATTTATATCTAAGTATTTCATGTGTCTTGTTGTGCTTGCAAATGGCACTTAAAAATTTAATTTCTAATTTCTGTTGATAGTATTTACAAATAGATTGATTTTGCAGCTGGGCATGGTGGCTCTCTCCTGTAACCCCAGCACTTTAGGAGGTGGAGGTCAGAGGATTGCCTGGGTTCAGGGATTTGAGACCAGCCCGAGCAAATTGTTGAGCCCTAATCTCTACAGTAAATAAAAAAAGTTAGCTAGGTGTGGTGACACATGCCTGTGGTTTCAGCTACTTGGAAAGCTCAGATAGAAAGATCACCTGAGCCCAGCAGATGGAGGCTGCAGTGGCCATGAGTGTGCCACTGCACTCCAGCCTGGGGACAGAGTGACACTCCAACTCAAAAAAAAAAAAAGATGTATTTTGCAGACTGACCCTGTATTCTGCAACCTTGCAAACTTTCATTATTTCGGGTAGGTTTTGGTTGATAATTTGCTCCAAAAACTGTTAATGTTGATAGTAAAGAGAGAAAATTCCTTCCTCTCCAAGCTGTATGCTTTTAATTTTATTGCCTTTTATATTTCTTAGGGCTTCCAGTATGATGTTGGGTAGGAGTGGTGAGAATGGACATCTTTGCCTAATTTCTGTCTAAGAGTAAAAGCATTTCTGTCTAAGAGTAAAAGCATTTGATCTTTCACCATTAAAATATGATACCACGAAGTCTTTTACCATCATGCATGCCACTGGCTGTAGAGTTTTGATGATGCCATGTGTCAAGTTGAGAACGCTTTTTGCTATTCCTAATTTGCTGAAATTTTTAAAAATAATAAATGGATGTTGAATTTTGTCAAAGGCTTTTTCTATTAAGATGATTTACTCTATTGATAATGAAGAACTGCATTGATTCACTTTGGATTGTTGAGCTATCCTTGCATTTCTTGGATAAACTAATTTAATTAAGATGAATTATCCTTTTGATAATTTAGAATTTGACATGCCAATATTTTGTTAGAAATGCTTGCAGGTGAGCTCATTGATTTAAGATCTTTTTTGTTTTTCAAATATACACATTTAGAGCCTATGTGCACTGTCTCAACTGTTTTCCACAAATTTTGATATGCTGTGTTTTTAAATTTTTTTTGAATCAGAGTCTCACTCTGTCACCCAGAATGGAGTGCAGTGGCATACTCATGGTCACTGCAGCTTTGACCTGCTGGGCTCAGGCGATCCTTCTGCCTCAGCCTTCCAAGTACCTGGAACTGCAGGCGCACACCACCACGCCTGTCTAATTTTTTGATTTATTGCAGAGACGAGGTCTCACCAAGTTGCACAGGCTTGTCTCTAGTCCCTAGTCTCAGGCCTCTTGCCTTGGCCTCCCAAAGTGCTGGGATTACAGGCTTGAGCCACCATGCCCAGCCTGATATGTTGTGTTTTTATTTTCATTTAAGTCTAAATATTTTCTAATTTTCTTTGCGATTTTCTTTTTTAACTAGTGGATGTTTCAAAAGTATGTTGTTTAATTTCCAAACACTACCATATTATCTATTTGTAGTTTTATTCCATTATGGCCCTATGACATATTTTATTTCAATTCTTTCAAGAATTCTTATCCTAGAATTCCCCTTTCCCAGGCCTGCATCACAAGGGAGGTTCTCCAGGGATTTTTACCTGCTCCCTGTAGTTCTTGTGTGTAGTCAGCATAGGGAAGAGAGTCTGCCAGGGGTGTGACTCTCTTGTGTCTGAAGTTCTCAGAGCTTATATTTCTCATACCAGCTCACCACTTGGTCCTTGAAATTAATTAAACACATCGGCTGGATTTGTCTTATCTGCTCATGTGGCATATGAGAGTATCTGCCCCAGAACTCATGCCCCATGTATTCTTAGAGGTCCCCGACTTTCCCTGGTAGCTCAACTGTCCAGTGGGCTCAAGAAAAATTGTGTAGATGGCTTGGGGATTTCAATGGTGAATGTGGGAGGATGTTCTGTCCAACCATCTGTATCCTTTAGAGGCCTGAAGTCCTTTCATCTCTTGTTCTATAAACTGTCCCCATCCCTTTTTCATTTTTCCATGGAGTTGTTTTCTACCAATATGTCTTCTGCTTTTTAAATTCTTTTTAGATTGTTTTAACTGCTGTTAAATCCACCTTCTGAGTTTTAAAGTATAATTAATATTTAATTCTGAGATTTCAGCTTTATTATTTTTTAAGCCTGGTTGGCTGTTTTGCAAATAGTTTTCTGTTAGCCTGCGGTTTTTTTTTTTTTTTTGTGTTGGAG
>NW_007253377.1:199254-201164 GCF_000164805.1 Carlito syrichta | reverse complement strand
CTACACGCCCGGCTGATTTTTGATTTATGTAGAGATGAAGTCTCGCCAAGTTGCCCAGGTGGGTCTCAAACCCACGGGCTCAGGCAATTCACTCATCTCAGCCTCCCAAAGGCGCAGGATTACAGGCTGAGCCACCGAGCCCGGCTGGGTCTTTTTTTTTAAAGCTTATCTTTTCTCTCTTTAAATAAAGAACACATGACTATTTTATAATCTAACACTATAATTTCAATATACGATGCCTTTGCAGGTCTGTTTCTGCTTCAAGACGTTTCTACTTATTTTTATTTATGGTGCTTTGCTCGCTTTTGTGCTTGGTTATTTTTTACTATAAGCTACACTTTCTTATGGGCAATTATTTGTGATATTTCTTTGAGATCTAGAATATAGATTCATTTTTCTGGAGAATTTTGTTGACCTCTTTCTCATGCTTAAGGACACTACTGGTACTGACCCTATTTAAGCTGAATTCATTGTTTGGGTATTTGGACCATCCAAATGGGCTAAAAAATATGACACAAGGTTACAATTTTTCAGTAATAGAGTCGCTTATGTTTTAGTTCCTGCTTTCCTCCGTGCTAAGGCAAATTTTCATGTAGTCCCTGGTAGTTTTTTTGGGGTGGGAGGCATTCAGGCTTATCTATGCTTAATACATATTTGTGTAAATTTCAAGATGAGGTCTTGCTCTGTTGCCCAGGCTAGGGTGCAGTGGCATGATCATAGCTCACTGAAGCCTCGAAGTCCTGGGTTCAAGTGATCCTTCCACCTCAGCCTCCTGAGTAACTAGGATTACAGGGTATGCCACTGCAGAATAAAGTCTTGCTATGTTGCCCAAGTTGGTCTTGAAGTCCTGGTCTCAAGTAATCCTCCTGTCTTGGCCTCCCAAAATGTTGGGACTACAGGTATGAGTCACTGGGCTTTATATCTTAAGGGTATATAGCATTTTGGGTTCCCAAACTTATGGGAAGAGGTCTACTATGAGATTCCCCATGTTGGGCAGGTTTTGGGCTTTTCAAAAAAAATCTCTCAAGCCTCATGGGCTGAGTAAATTTAAGACTGAAGTCATGATACTGGTACTAGAGCATATGCATGGACCAATGGAACAGAATCGAGAATCCAAAAATAAGCCTGAATACCCACAACCAACTTTGGTTGCTTTGACAAAGCAGACAAAGACATAAACTGGGGAAAGGACACCCTATTCAACAAATAGTGCTGGGAAAAGTGGGTAGCCACATGCAGAAAAATGAAATTTGATTCTTTTCTCTCCTTGTATACAAAAATTAACTCAAGATGAGTTAAATACTTAAATGTCAGACCTGAAACCATAAAAATCCTAGAAGGAAATCCAGGAAAAACTCTTCTGGACATTTGCCTAGGCAAAGAATTTATGACTAAAACCCTAGAAACAAGTGCAACTAAAACAAAAATCAATAAGTGGGGCTTCATCAAACTAAAAAACTTCAGCACAGCAAAATAAATAATTAACAGAGCAAACAGGCAACCTACAGAATGGGAGAGGATATTTGCAAACTATAGATCTGAAAAAGGGCTATTCTCCAGAATCTACAAAGAATTTAGACAAATTAGTAAGAAAAAAGCAAATGACCCTATTACAAAATGGGCAAATGACATGAACAGACAGCTCTCAAAATAAGGGATATAAGCTGGGCTTGGTGGCTCAGCCTGTAATCCTGCACCTTGGGAGGTTGAGGTGAGTGGATTGTCTGAGCCCGTGGGTTCAAGACCCACCTGGGTAACTTGGTGAGACCTCATCTCTATAATAAATAAAAAATTAGCCAGGTGTGGTAGCATGTGCCTGTAATTCTGGCTACTCGGAAGGCTGAGGTGGAAAGATTGCCGGAGCCCAGCAGGTCGAGGCTGCAGTGGCGGGAGTGACCACTGCACTCCAG
>NW_007253377.1:175531-199234 GCF_000164805.1 Carlito syrichta | reverse complement strand
GCACTCCAGTCTGGGTGACAGAGTGAGACTCCAACTCAAAAAAAAAAAAAAAAGAAGGGATATAAATGGCCAACAAACACGAAAACATACCCATATCACCATCATCAGGGAAATGCAAATTAAAACCACCACGAGATACCACCTTACATCAGTCAGAATGACCATTATTAAAAAAATTAAAAAAACAGTAGATGCTGACATGGATGTAGAGAAAAGGGAACCCTTATACACTGCTGGTGGGAGTGTAAATTAGTACAGCCTCTATGAAGATTAGTATTTCTCAAAGAACTAAAAGTAGATCTACCATTTGACCCAGCAATCTTACTACTAGATATCTACTCAAAAGAACAGAGGTCATTATATTTAAAAAGACATCTGTAGCCACGTGCTCATTGCAGCGCAATTTGCAATTGCAAAGATGTGGAATCAACCTAAAAGCCCATCAACAGATCAGTGTAAATGAAAATGTGGTCTGTATACACCATAGAATACTATTCGGCCCTCCAAAAGGATGAAATCATGTCTTTTGCAGTAACCTGGATGGAACTGGAGAACATCATCCTAAGTGAACTAACTCAGGAACAGAAAACCAGACACTGCATATTCTCACCTATAAGTGGAAGCTAAACTCAGGACCTGCAAAGGCATAGAGATGGTATCACGGACACTGGAGACTCAGAAGGGGGAGGGAAAGAAGTGGAGGGACTGAGAATCACCCATCGGGGACAATGTACACAGGTAGGAGTGGAGAGTGCACTTAAAGCCTTGACCAAAAGTTACTTGTACCTCCAAAGCTATGGAAAGGAAAAAATAAGCCGGGCTCAGTGACTCAGCCTGTAATCCCGTGCCTTTGGGAGGCTGAGGTGAGTGGATTGCTTGAGCCCGCGGGTTCGAGACCCACCTGGGCAGCGAGACCTCATCTCTACAATAAATTTAAAAAAATCAGCTGGGCGTGGTAGCGCATGCCTGTAATTCCGGCTACTTGGAAGGCTGAGGTGGAAGGATCACCGGAGCCCAGCAGGCGAGGCTGCGGTGGCCGGGAGCGGCGAGTGCACTCCAGTCTGGGCGACAGTGAGACACCAACTCAAAAAAAAAAAAAAAGGAAAAAATAACACAGAAAGAAGTTATTTTGTTTGACAAATGTCCTCAAGGCAAATGTAACTTCAGGATTCTTGGTTTTTTTTCACCACGTAGATTTTGATCAGGTAATTCCCTAGTTTTCAGCTCTTTGAGAAAGAAAATTAAACAACTTTTTATCTAGCATTTTTAGTTTATTTTTTCTTTTTAGAAGAAAAAAAAATATATCAAAGTTTCTTTCAAGCTTTTGTATTAGAAACAATAGATTTCAGTGAACTTTAAAATTTAATAATGGCCGGACACGGTGGCTCAAGCCTGTAATCCCAGCACTTTGGGATGCTGAGGCAAGAGGATTGCCTGAGCCCCTGGGTTTGAGACCAGCCTGGGCAACATGGTGAGACCTTGTTTCTACAATAAATCGAAAAATTATCCAAGCATGGTATCGCATGCCTATAGTACTGGCTACTTGGAAGGCTGAGGTGGTAGGATAGCCAGGGCCCAGCAGGTTGAGGCTGAGGTGGCCGTGAGTGTGCCATTGCACTACAGTCTGGACAACAGAGTGAGACTCCAACTCAAAAAAAAATTTAATAATGATATTATCTCTTTATAGAAATTTAATCACTTAAAAAAATCTTGTTCTTGGTTGGGCGTGGTGCCACAGTCTGTAATTCCAGCACTTTGGGAGGCTGAGGCGAGAGGATTGCCTGAGCCTGGGGGTTTGAGACCAGCCTAGGCAACTTGGTGAGACCTTGTCTCTACAGTAAATCACAAAAACCAGTCAGGTGTGGTGGTGTGTGTCTGTAGTACAAGCTACTTGGAAGACTGAGGCGGAAGGATTGCCTAAGTCCAGCTGGTTTAGGCTGCGATGGCCGTGAGCCTGCCACTGTACTCTAGCCTGGGCAACAAGAGAGACTCCAACTAAAAAAAAAAATGTTTTCCTTTTTGACCCTTTCTTTTATATTAAAAACATATGTGAAGTTTTGATTTTATGGTCTGTATAGAATAATTCTATTAGCTGAAAGTCTTTTGGGTCAAATTTTGTTGTTTGTTGTTTCTGATGCTTCCTGTTTGCTCTGGATCCTTGTGTGTCTTGTGAGTTGAGCTTACTAGTTTTGATTTAGGGGAGCTATTCTGTGCTATTTTTATTTTTTATTTTTATTTATTTTATTTTATTTTTTGAGTTCGAGTCTCACTCTGTCACCCAGACTGGAGGGTAGTGGCCGCTCCCGGCCACCCGCAGCCTCGACCTGCTGGGCTCTGGCCATCCTTCCGCCTCAGCCTTCCAAGTAGCTGGAATTACAGGCACGCACTACCACACCCGGCTAATTTTTTTGATTTGTTGTAAAGATGAGGTCTCACCAAGTTGCCCAGGTGGGTCTCGAACCTGCAGGCTCAGGCAATCCACGCACCTCAGCCTCCCAAAGCGTGGGATTACAGGCTGAGCCACCGAGCCTGGCTATTCTGTGCTATTCTGTGCAACGGATGCAAGAGTGCATCCTTCAAGAGATAGTTCACATTTGTTTCTGTCTTGTGTCAAGGTATTATTACGAGGGGTCTCTTCTACGTAAGATTTTCTTAACTGGGAGGTGCTGAGTCTGAGGGTGGTGTAGTACTGACCTGTGTTTATAAACTCTCAAGAAGTGTTTTTGGTTGACTGATTCCAGCTAGGTGGGCTTGTGGGCCACCTGCCTTGGACAGTGAGTGGATGCTTTTCTAGACCACCGTTGCGTAAACCCCAAGGATGAAGTTTTCAGGCCTGACTCCCCATTTCATCGGGTCCCAAGGCTTTGTCTTTTATCCTACGGGATTATTCAGACCCCAGCTTCTTTCCTTTTGGAAGCATCTGGGAATCAGTGGGGGAAGCCGAGCTGCCCAGGCTGCAGGCCTTGCGGGTGGAGGTGGGGGAGTGGGGAGAGAGGGGGAAGGGCGTCTTCTGGCCAACAAGCAGGACTGCGTCGACTGTGGCTGTGGCCATGGCTGTAGCCAGATCGAAATCATGGCAGGTCCTGAAGCTGATGCCCAATTCCGTTCACTGGTATTAAAAAATATTTCAACTCATACACCCTCATGGGTAGAATGAATTTTGTATTGGCCACATACGGAGGCATTGCTTTGATGGTCTTATACTTCAAGTTAAGATCTAAAAAAACTCCGACTGTGAAAGCAACATAACTAAACTGTTAAGTTCTCATGCTTGGAGAAGCTGATGTCAACTTATCACATGATGATTCAACTTGTACAATAAATTATGAACTTGGGAGAAAAAAAAAGAAAAGATCTGGGCCAGTCGATGCTGAGCGCAGCTGTGGCATGAGCACCACTCACCACAGTGGTTTTTAGCTTCCTTTTGTTTTTGTTTTTTTTTTCCTAGAAAGTTTCCTTGCCTTCCTATGAGATCAGTCATGCATCTAAAGGATGTTTATTTTAGCCAGTATTTTAAGTATTTGGCAACAGTAGGCCTTTTAGCTATCTCATCTGCCACACTGCTACAAACTGAAGTCAATTCATTCATTTTCTAGGGAAAATCCACATGGTGTCCAATATCTGATTTGAATATTTTAAAAACAAGTTTTGATGGATGTTTTTGAAGATCGAAAATAGTGAAGGCAAGGGACTTGGCTATACTTATCTTTATATTTCTCATGCATAAAGCATTGTTATAAATTAAGAAGCAAGCCGATAAGAGTGTATGAATTGTTGTTCTCTCAAGCCTGCACTCACTTCTTTTTTTTTTTTTTTTTTTTAGTTGGAGTCTCACTCTGTCACCCAGAATGGAGTGCAGTGGCCGCTCCCGGCCACTGCAGCCTCGACCTGCTGGGCTCCGGCGATCCTTCCGCCTCAGCCTTCCGAGTAGCCGGAATTACAGGCATGCGCTACCACGCCCGGCTGATTTTTTGATTTATTGTAGAGATGAGGTCTCGCTGCCCAGGTGGGTCTCGAACCCGTGGGCTCAGGCAATCCACTCACCTCGGCTGAGCCACCGAGCCCGGCTAATAAAATGTCTCAGCCAACCTGAAAATTTGTCCTCAAGCAAACATTTGATTAGAGGGTTTCTCTTTGTCCAGAAAAAGTTTCTTCAGACTGTGTTAAGGCTTTTCTTACACTCAGGCTCATGTTGGCATATAGGATAAAAATCAGGTGGCTAGCCAGGATTTTTTTTTTCTGTTTTGGTGACTGCTGTCCTGAGCCATGTCAACATGCAGACGCCTTTAAAGAATCTTTTTAAATTTTTAATCCTTTTTTTACTTTAGAGTTGTGGGATCCGTGTGAGGATTTGCTACATATGTAAATTGCGTGCAGGTGAGATTTGGGCTTCTAGCGCGCCCCCTCTGCCCCTGGTGATGGACAGGTGCCCAGTGGGTGGCTGTGTGCCCCTCATCTCCCCCAACCCCCATCAATAGGGCCTAGTGCCAGTTGCTTTTTGACTATGTCAGACACTTTATTCCATAATGGCTTGTAAGCTGGATTGTTCCCAATGCTGTATGAGTACATCAACCGATGTTGATAACAACGTATAGTCTCTCCTCCCACACCAGTGTGTCCACATGCATGAACACACATAGGAGCACATACACATGTATCAGAAGGGCACTTCACACCTATACACATATACACATATACACGTGTATCAGAAGGGCAGCACATGCCTATCCGCACACACATGTGTATTAGAAGGGCATCGCACACCAATATGCATACATGCATGTGTTAGAAGGGCAGCACACACCTATATGCACACACACATGTATTGGAAGGGTGCTACCTCTCTGGGTGAGAGGTCACGGCTGGGCTCAGGAGTCATGTGCCCAGGAGTGTGCATACTGGGTAGAAAGCCTCAGGACTGGTCCTCTTGTGCCTTGCTGTTGACCTGCATCTGCCTCCAGGGAGGTCCCACCCCACCAAGCAGAGCATGGCTTGTCCCAGAGCTGACCTGTGAATGACTAGCTAATGCAGGCACTGATCAGAGACTTCAAGGTAGCTTGAGCGGGGACTTGGAAAAAAAACAGAGTGAGTGGCTGCCAACCTGCCCCTCACTCTCCTTTTCACGACACTCTTGAGATGAGGATGTCCAGGTGGCTTCTGGATGAGGTGGTGCTGACCACATACTGCCACTCTGAGCAGTTCAAGGAGCAGCAGTAGAGGGTGGAGGATGGAGGATGGGGAGGGAGGCGGGGGTGGAAGTGGGTTGGAGGAGGCCCCTGGAGCTGAAGGCGGGAGCAAAACGCACTGAGATGTTCTGTGGATGGTGCTGGCGGTGGGCGTGGGGAGGTGACGACTCGCTCAGAGGCTGAGGGACTCCTGGGAGCTACGGTCTATCGTGTCTGTGTATTTGCATTTGGGGCTTCAAAGAGGAGTATAAACCATGCAAATGACTGTGGTGCTGACCGCCAGACAGAGAGACCGCAGACTCACTCTCCACCGTCTCGTTTTCTTTTTTTTTTTTTTTGACTGAGAGTCTCACTCCACCGCCCAGGCTGGAGTGCAGTGGCACACTCACTTCCACCCCAGCCTCAACCTGCTGGGCTCTGGCGATCCTTTCACCTCAGTCTTCCAAGTAGCAGGAACTACAGGCACACACTACCATGCCAGACTAATTTTTTGATTCATTGTAGAGATGAGGTCTCGCCAAGTTGCCCGGGCTAGTCTCGAATCCGCGGGCTCAGGCAATCCACTCGCCTCGGCCACCCAAAGTGCCAGGATTACAGGCTGGGCCACTAAGGCTAGCTTCGTCTTCTAGTTAGATAGGCAGGCAGGCCAAACACTCATGCCTTACACTGCAAACCTTAGTGTATAACTCCAGAGAGGAGCTTGCCAGAGTGCCAGATGACATACCACCCTGCCAGATGCTGTGGGACGATGTGTGCTGACTGTGTAACTCACAGCATGCTCGGTTTGCTTCCACTGTGGGGATGTATAGAACCCAAGGCTCAGTGAAGCAAGCTAGACTTCGTATGGTGGTCCGTCCCCTGCAGCCAGGCCCAAGCTTTCCTGCCTCAGTCTCCTGTTAATTGGCCCCACTCAGGTTCCTATGGGGCCTAGAAAAAGGGATGAGGAAGTTGAGGGCCCATTTTCCTACACCAGCCCTCTCAGAGGGCCGAGAGACAAGAAGGTGCAGCTAGCAATCTGGCTTGGTTTTTTTTTTCTAGTTGGCATCTCAGTCTGCTGCCCACTGCCACCGTAGTCTCAACCGGCTGGGCTCAGGTGATCCTTCGGCCTCAGTCTCCCAAGCAGCTGGAACCACACGTGCACCACCACGTCTGGCTAATTTTTTGATTTATTGCAGAGATGAGGTCTTGCCAAATTCCCTACGCTGGTCTCAAACCCCTGGACTCAGGCAATCCTTCTGCCTCTGCCTCCCAGAGTGTTGGAATTACAGGTGTGAGCCACTGTGCCTGGCAATCTTAAAGCAAAGACCAGGAGGCCCAGACGCCTCATTCCTGAGGGATGAGGCAGCCCTCCTGATGTCTGTCCCTTAGTTCTTCCTGCCTTGTGGCCTTCCTGTCACCTTGGCATGACAGCATCTTTGGTCTTTGTGTAGATCGTGGCCCCTAGAACCAGTCAGAAGAGCTTGGGTTCTCTGCAGGGTCAAAGTAAACGGACAGCAGAGGCCCGGGCTTCTGCCTGAGGTTGTCCGGGCTCCCTTCCTCTCCGTGTTGCCCTCCTGCCGCTGGGAACCCCACGCCCGGGCATCGGAACTATCCTGCCCGGAACATCCGACCTCTCTGCCTCGGCCTGTCCTTTACCAGCGGCCACTTGGCTTCTGCAGAGCTGCTTGTGCTCCTGGACCAGAACTGCCCTCTGGACAGAGCCCTTCCCACTGGCCCTGCAGCAGGAATCTTTCTCCAGGGCCTATCCTGCTGTCGGATGGGTTTAGTGTGAGGTCCAGGGACCTCCCACTTTGCCCAACCATCTGCAAGGAACTGGCCACTCTTGAGATGTGACATGCACCCCGTGGGTTCTCTCTGGCTGCTGTGTTAGAGGCAGGGGTGAACGCAGAGAGACCATCACAACAATCCGTTTGACAGAATGGCAGCAGGTTGGACTCAAGTGGCTGGATTCTGAATATGTTCTGTAGGGTTTCTCCACAAACTGGATATTGGGTGTGAGAAAGTGTGTAGTCAAAGATGGCTTCAAGACTGGGCATGGTGGCTCAATGCCTGTAATCCCAGCACTTTGGGAGGTTGAGGTGGGAGGACAGCTTGAAGTCAAGAGTTCAAGACTGCACTGGGTAACGTAGTGAGACCCTGTCTCTACAAAAAGCTAAAAAAGTAGCTGAGCAAAGTGGTACACACCTGTGGTCCCTGCTACCTGGGAGGCAGAAGGATGGCTTGAGTCCAGGAGCTTGAGGCTGCACTGAGCTAAGATATCATGACTGCACTCCAGGTGACTGAGTGAGACTCAGTCTCTAAAAGAAAAAAGGAAAGACTTCAAGGTGTTTTTCTAGGCTTGTGCAACAGAAAGGATCGTGCTGTCATGAACCGAGATGGGGAGTTTACATGGAGAGCAAATTTACAGAATGTAGGAGTGTAGTTTTGAATTTGAGTAAGATGTCTATGAAAGGGTAAACTGAGGCAAGGTGGGCCGGTGCTGCGGGAATAACGCAAGATTATAACAGGAAAGTAGAAGGAAGTAAAGTTTCTTATTCACCTTTCATAGATGGAAAGGGACCCGACACTCAGGTGAGTGTGGTGTGGAAGGCTGGAAACTGGGTGTATTTAAGGGCCTTTAAAGCAAAGGGGGGCCTAGACCTAGAGGATGTCTGGGTCAAAAAGAATATCCAGAGTTGTATTCTTTGGTTTCCATAGTAGTCACATGAATCTAGTATCTTGACGTCGCCAGGCATCAACGTCTCAATACCTCACGTGGTGGGTTGGAGGTTGTCATGGTCCTGTGATAACAATATACCAATAAATATGCCTCCTGGTAGTGTGCTGGAAGTCTTCATGGGAGGTCAATAACAATGTATCAATAGGAATGCCTAAAAGATAGATTGTTAGCAAGACTGGACATGCTTAAGGGGTTCTGTGTAATTATCGGTGAAAGGAGGTACTTATAGAAACCAAGAAGAAATTTAGCTTATTCTTAGTTTAGTCTTTTTGCCTCAAGCATAGCCATTAGAAAGCATTTAAACATTCTACTACAGGCCAAGCGGCAGCCTATTCCATTCCCTTGGCAAATCTCCATCAGATGGAAAGACCAGGACAGCCCAACCTTTCAGTTCATGATCTAGCATAATAATCTATAGTAAACTTTCAGGTTAAGACCACCTGTGGTCGAGGACTTTGTGGGTCGCAAAAGTGTAACAAGTCTCTTGCAAGAAAAATCTTCTGGACCCAAACCCTCAAGTTAACCTAATCAGCCCTTTGTGACCTACCTGACACAGACAGACCCCGCCATGAGAGCAATCATGTGACTAACCCACCCATCTGCCTGCTGTCCATCGCCTGACATCTGTACCTGTGCTTACCTGCCCCTTTGTGATGACGTGAGCAGACTACCACCCAATTGCTTTCATGACCTTCCCCCATCAATGGGAATGGTTGAAAAATTCAATCACGGGCAGTCATTCTCCATTGCCTTGCTCGACGCTGGGGTGGCCACGTGCTCTTTGAGCCATGGCTGCTGCCATGCTTCCTGGTTTTGGCCTCCTTCCCCACCTTGGGGAGGTGAAACTTCTCTTTCTCTCTCTCTAATTTGCTTTTAAATAAACTGTTTAAAATCTAACTTCTGTGCAATTCTTTGCATCTTTCATGTGGCATCAGATTGCACCCTAGATACCCACACCACAAGCGGGCCTGACCTAACATTCTGGGGGCCCCACTGGGAGAGTGTGACCCTAGCAACTGGTTTCTAAAACTAAAGTATTTTTCTTGTTAATTATTTTAGGGTAAAAGGATGTGTAGGCCGTGCAAGCTGTATGGCCAGGGAATGTCAAGATGTGAGGCCTAAGCAAAATGGTTGTGCTGATTCAAAATGGCTACATTATATTCTAAATTTCTAAGGTTCGCTCCTTTCAGTCTGGATAGCCAAGTGGAACTGCAGAGAAGACATTTGGCTATGTGTCTGAGTACTGAGACAACCCCTAGGCTAAGCTGTGTGTGTGGGACTCATAGAAGAGGTCTAGGGAGGGCCGCTCCACCCTCAGGGGGCCAGGAAATGAGACTTTGCTTACTTAGGTCCTTGTTATTTCCTTCTGTCTCCCACTAGAATGCAAGCTCTGTGACAGCAGTGACCTTGTCTCTGATGCGGAAGGGGAGTTGCAGGTCTACTTGGGTGCCACCGAGCCAGCCCCACGGTCACAGGCTAGTGTAGTGGAAAGAGAGAATTTGGACATCACCCCTTCTTACTGTACCTTGAAACTGCTTCCAGGAGGCCAGAAGATGAGGGAGGGGCTGCCGGAAGGAGCCAGGAGCCCTGCGGTCAACTGCAGAGGCCACAGCTTTGCAGGTGGCAGCTTACACATCCCCATGATCTGGAAAAGGGTGTCTGCCTGGAGCTCACCGTCCTACTGTGATTCTCTGCATGCGTGTGTTGAAAACCCAGGAAGTGCTGTAATCCTGTTAGCTCCATGCTTTCCAGCCCAGGAGTCGAAAATCCAATTCCCCAGAAACATCAGCAAACATAATGAATGCAGATGTCAGAGGAGATGCCAGAGGGCTCGATAGAGCCCGGCTCACAGGCCCTCAACCCGGGTGCTGAGCTTGGAAAGGCTCGGCTATGCCTCAGGCCTGACCCAGGGCTAATCGCCTGATCTCCCGTCAGGTCCAGGTACCCTGCTTTTCCACAGGAACCCCTTTCATTGGGTACCTCCCTTGCCTCTCCATACATCAGAGTGTCTTCCTAGAAAGAGGGACGGTTTGTCAAGTGGAATTTCTCAGATCGGCGTTGTACATTCCTGGCCTTCTTGGCTACTTCCTGTTCTTGGCAAAGTCTTCACTCCTTGGTGTTATTTCCACCTGTGGTCTCCCGGTGCCAAGGACTGGGCATGGCTCCAAGGGTGTCGAGCGACTGACCCTATCAGCCTCTGTCTCCAAGGGTTTGTCTGGAGCTGTTCCTGTAGTTACCACCTGCGCCTGCCCTCCCCTTACTCTCTCATGGGAATTATTGACAACGTGCTTTCAGGCTGATCATTTCACACGCAGCAAGAGCCTGCGAGCTGAACCACTGGTAGCACACAGGCTCTCAAGAATCATAAGGTAATTGGGAGGGTGTGCTGATGGGGAAAAACACAGACAATGTAAAACAGGAAACTGAAAATCACCCATGATTCTGTGATCCAGAGATGGCATGGTCAACACATAGGTGCGGCTCCTTCCAGGGTCTTTTGTGCAAGTTTGTAAAGCAGTGCTGTGATGGCACCGGGGAGTCCCCTTCTCCCCAGCCAGCTTCCAGGTGGGCATTGCAGGTGTCTAGGAGACACATGGCATCCTGCGCACGGAATCCTCAGATCTGCAGTGATGGTCCAGTGCCCAAAACCCGCCTGGTCCCATCTCAGATGAGTCTTGCTTCCTGGGCTGCATCGAGGAACTGGCGACATTTTTGGATTTCTGAGCCCTGATCCAAGCTGAACTCTCCCTGCCCTCACTTGTCCCCTTAGAGGGCTGAAGTTCCTCCATTCTGCAAGCTTATTCTGAGCTTGGCAGCAGCAGGCATTGAGGGGCGAGGGCCACCTCAGTCCCACCTCCTGGCGGGGGGAGAGAGCGAGCCATTCGTCTCCAGCTCCTGGATGCCCGCCCTGCTTCTGATCTGTTTTTCCATCTGGGATTCAGAGCACTTTTCTGCTTTTCTCCCTCACAGAAAGGGCCAGAGGCTGTCGACTCTCCCACGATTAGGGAAAGCTGGCATCTGTCAGCAGCCCCTGCTCATTAATTGAGAAAGAGCAGCCGCCAGGCCCAGCAAAGTCACTTGAGGTGGGTGAGGGCTTTTCTTTGCAAAGTCATGTCTCTGCCCCAGCAGTGACTGGGGCAATTGAAGACGTCACAAAGGAGACGGCTTTGTCCTCTTGCCCCACTGTGTGGCCCCGTGACACTTCCTGGCATAGGATCTCACCTTTCCCTGCCCTCCCCCCCCAGTGAGCTGATGATGTCACATCTGTTTGATGTTTCTCCCTTGGCACCAGCTGAGCCTTTGGGATGTCTCCATGCCTCTGTCTCTCTGGGTCCCACCCACCCATGCACACCCTGCTCAATTCTCCCTCCATCCAGAAGACTTGTTCTCATCTTCCTGAACCTCGGTTCTGAATCCCTTCAGCACATGCCATGCCTATTGGCACTGCCCTACAGCCAGGTTGCCAGGACCCTGCTCTGAGATTGCCCTGAGAAGATCTCTCTCTGGCCCTCCTCACACCATGGGGCGCACAGGGCATGGTGTATTTCTGGACTTTGTTCCTATACCTGAGACACCAGATTCCCCACCCAAGCCATGCCTGGCCCCTGCCATACCCTGAGTGTGAGGCAAGCAGCTGGTGGGTAACCACAGAAGACGGCTATTTGGGAGGAGTGAGGTGGGGTCTTGGATGTGTGAACTGGCTTGTCTACACACATGTGCCAAGCCCCATCACGTTGTGAGAAAAGGCAGGACATGGAAGAGAAGGGCTGGTCCTAGAGAAGGGGCCTTTATTTGTGCGTGTCTGCACTCTTGCCTTGTCCTCTGCAAAGAGCAGGGTGTGCCTGGTTCCCCTCAGTTTCAACATCCACTCCTTCCAGTTTTGCTCTATCCTCCAGGCAACACGAGTGGAAGCTTCTGGGGGCAAGAGTCATGGCTATCATTTTTACATCTGCCAACCTATCAAGAGGCTCTGAGCTGGCATGCGAAGCTGGCTGGGTCCACCAGCGAGGGCTTGGCTAAGTGGGTCCCACCGAACCTGCTCCTGTCCCACGCAGCCCTGGCTCAGGTAGTCTACTATCCTGGAGTCCCTGGCCACCCTCTTCCTGACCCCAGAGGCACCCGGGGACAGCGGCTTTCAGAGAGCAGGGCTGGTTTGACTTTGGTGTTCCTTGTAGAATTGGAAAGACAGCCACAGGCAGTGGAGCTTGGTACATACTGGGTGAGTGACACAGAGCAGAGTTCTTTCTAGCTAGAGGAGCAGGACCATAGGCCATATCCCCAGTGTGTGTGAAGGGTGGAAGGGACATTTTCTTAGGGACTATTAAGCAAGCCAAGGAGGAGGAAGCCCTAACTTAGTCATAATGCTCTGGGCAAATTCCATCATAAAATGCTGTGACCCAGATCAACAGAACTCCAGGGCAACCATGGGAAGGAAGCATAGAAAATGAGTGTCCAGGGGGTAAACTTGGCCAGGGGCTGGGGGCTTCCCCTCAGGGCTGGGGTTTTGAGGCTAGCCCCCTGGCTGGGCTGTAAGTGGTGGAGTCTGGCCTGTCTGTGGGGCATGGAGACACTCTTGGAAGAAGGGAATCCTTTCTGTGTCCTGCCTACTGCCTGGCTCTGGCCCCAGAGACGCCATCAGGCTGTGTTTCCTGAAGTGCAGCGGATGGAACTGCTAGAATTTGAAGGTGGTCAAGTTCTGTGGCCAGTTCCCTGGGCTTTTGGGTAGCTGCTGTTCTCCCTCCCACCCTCTTCCTTTTCCTAACTTAATGCACAGGGCTAAATTCCACTTATTTAGGAAGATTATATGTCTTATAAATTTAATAGTTGATGCTCAGGCCGAGTCCCTCCTCTTCCTGCATATTTATTAAAGATGTCCTGGGAGGAATGTCAGTGAGTCATGACATCATACATACTTAGAGAGAAGGAGCTGGAGGCTGGGAAGAGGGAAGTGGGGAGAGAGAAAACCAGGCCGTTTTAAAACCAGGAAGGAATTGAACATTTCTTTTGGGTTGGGCTTGTGGTGGAGGCTGCGTGGGCTTTTGGGATGGGGCAGAGAGCTGTGAGTGGCATTTCTGCCCCAAGCCATATGGGGCTGAGGTACCATGTGTGCTGGCGAAGTCAGACTTCTTTTGAATTTGGGTACACACTATGCCTTTGGGATGCGAAGCACACGTTTTAATCAATAACGAAGGAAAAAATCCTGGCCAGATGTTGTATCTTCTCTGGCTAGTTGGAGGAAGTATTGGGGTAGAGTCAGCGTTCGGATGCATGACTTTCGTGCTAGACCTCCATCTAAAGGCTGCTTTTTTTTAAATCGGAGTCTCACCCTGTCGCCTAGGCTGGAGCCCCGAGCTGCTGCTAGGCTCAGGGGATTCTTCTGCTTCAGCCTTCCAAAAGCCAGAACTACAGGTGCATGCCACTATACCTGGCTAATTTTTTGATTATTGTAGACGAGGCCCCACCAAGTTGCCCAGGCTGGTCTCGAACCCCGGGGCTCAGGCAATCCTTTTGTCTCAGCCTCCCAAAGTGCTGGGATGACAGGTGTGAGCTACTGCGCCCAGTCTTAGGTTATTTTTATTTTATGTCTGTAAAAACATGGGAAGCTATGTGTGGTGGTGTGCGCATGTCATCCAGCTACTTGGGAGGCTGAGACAGAAGGATCACTTGAGCCCAGGAGTTCAAGGTCAGTTGAAATGAGCAATATAGAGAGACTCCAACTATTTAAAAAACACACAGAACTGCCAAACCATAACCATATACAAAACCCAGGCAACAACAAAATAAATGGAGAGGAGTGATGGGGTGGAGACAGGAGGAGGTGGACAGTTCTCCCAGAATTCTGCTGAAGCCTAAAGCTCATCTCCAAACATCAGGAAGACATTTTCTTTTTTTTTCTTTTTTGAGTTGGAGTCTCACTCTGTTCCCCAGACTGGAGTGCAATGGCACGCTCCCGGCCACTGCATCCTCGATCTGCTGGGCTCTGGCGAGTTTTCTACCTCAGCCTTCCAAACAGCTGGAACTACAGGTGCACGCTACCACGCCCAGCTAATTTTTGATTTATTGCAGAGATGAGGTCTCGCCAAGTTGGCCAGGTGGGTCTTGAACCCATAGACTCAGGCAATCCACTTGCCTTGGCCTCCCAAAGTGCTGGGATTATGGGCTGAGCCACTGAGCCTGGCCTGGGAAGACATTTTCATGGTTCTCCTCACCGACGCCTTTATTCTCTAGGTGGAATCATTCACAGATCCCTCTTTCCTGATGGAATTGATTTTTTAAAGTCTGAACTGAGGGGGACACATTTCTGCTTAGCAGTGCTGTAGGAGTTCATTCTTTCTGCCTGTGCCCTCGGGGAGGGGAGAGGGAATGTCCACACAGACCCAGGACTGATCCCTCTGACCCCCTTGCTGGCTTGGCACCCTCTTCACCTGACTTCAGTTCTGCGCAGCATCTTCCTGCCTTCCTACGAAGTGGGCAACCCGAGTCCTCTCCCACGTAGGATATGACTGTATTTCTAAAATTCTTTGACCTTCTCTCTTGTCTGCTCTTTATATAAAGTAGGCTTGGGGATGGGGGTGGACTATAGTTGGAGGCAGAGCTTTTCTGTAAGTTTCTGGAAGTTTCTTTAAGAATGCAGGGGAAGCCGGGCTCGGTGGCTCAGCCTGTAATCCCGCGCCTTTTGGAGGCTGAGGTGAGTGGATTGCCTGAGCCCGCGGGTTCGAGACCCGCCTGGGCAGCGAGACGTCATCTCTACCATAAGTCAAAAAATCAGCAGGGCGTGGTAGCGCATGCCTATAATTCCGGCTACTCAGAAGGCTGAGGCGAAAGGATCGCCGGAGCCCAGCAGGCGAGGCTGCGGTGGCCGGGAGTGGCCAATGCACTCCAGTCTGGGAGACCGAGTGAGACTCCAACTCAAAAAAAAAAAAAAAAAAAAGAATGCAGGGAGACTTCATGCCTGTTAATTTCAGGTTTGGGATTTTTACTGCGATTCTGCAAGCCGAGGCAATTGGAGAAGGACCACTCGGCAAACTTCCATGTTAACTCTCTGTTGTTGGAATGATATACTGACAGTCACACACAGAGATGCCCCTCCCATCCTCTCACTCATTCATTCACACACTAACTCCCGGGCTCTTGTGTCCTGCAGGGGGCTTCGTGGGAGGGACAGGGGTGTGAACAAAAGCAGCCGTCCTGGCCTTCCAGACCTTACAGTTGGGGCGAGGCAGGATAGCCAGCGGAGAGTCACAGTGTGTGTGACGTGGCCTCGGAGAGGGGAAGGAAAAGGGGACCACGTGGGGCACCCAGCTTAGCCGGCGGGGGGGCTGTTGGGGAGTGCTTTCTAGGTAGCTAAGTGAGGACCACGCTGAGTCCTGAAGGCCGAACAGAAATGAACTAGACTAAGAAGTAGAGCAGGGCCGGGCATGGTGGCTCATGCCTGTAATCCCAATGCTTTGGGAGGCTGAGGCAGGAGGATGACTTAAGGCCAGGAGTTCAAGACCAGCATAGGCAACACAGCAAGCCCTCACCTCTACAAAATATAACAACAAATTAGTTAGGCATGGTGATACATGTCTGTAGTCCCAGCTACTCAGGGGACTGAGGTAGGAGGATTACTTGAGCCCAGGAGTTCAGTGATGCAGTGAGCTATGATCACACTGCTGCACTCCAACGTGGGTGACTCAGCAAGACCTCGTTTCTTAAAAAAAATAATAAAAAAGCCGGGCACAGTGGCTCTAGCCTGTAATCCTGGCACTTTAGGAGGCCAAGGGGAGAGGTTGCCCGAGGCCAGGAGTTTGAGACCAGCCTGGGCAACATGGTGAGACCTTGTCTCTACAATAAATCAAAACATTAGCTGGGCATGGTAGTGCACACTTGTAGTTCCGGTTACTTGGAAGGAGGTGGAAGGATCGCCTGAGCCCAGCAGGTCGACGCTGGGTGGCCATGAGTGTGCCACTGCACTCCAGCCTAGGTGACACGAGTGAGACTCCAACTCAAAAAATAAAAATAAAAATAAAAAAGAAGCAGTGGCTGGAGCACGATCATATGGTAGGCATCCTGGCGAGAGTTCCAGTTTCCAGCTGTAGAACAACTCTTGGCTGGAGACGGAGACTGGAATGTGGGGGCCGGGCCTTGAGACAGGGAGACCCCTGGGCAGCTGCTTCACTTTTCACTGGTCCTGTTTGCCACTGGCCTGGTCTAGGGAAGTGAAGATGGTGGCCTGGACTGGACTAATGACAGACAAGACCTGAGAAAAGTAGAGAGATTTAAGAAACATCTTTCTTTTTTTGAGTCAGGGTCTCATTCTGTTGCCCAGGCTGGAGTGCAGTGACACGCTCATGGCCACTGCAGCCTCGACCTGCTGGACTCAGGCAATCCTTCCATCTCAGCCTCCCAAGTAGCTGGAAACACTGGCGCATGCCACCATACCTGGCTAATTTTTTTTTTATTTATTGTAGAGACAAAGTCTCACCAGTTTGCCCAGGCTGGTCTTGAATCCCTACTTTGCCTCAGGCAATCTTCTTGCCTCAGTCTCCCAAAGTGCTGGGATGACAGTTGTGAGCCACCACGCCTAGCACAAATAGCATCTTGTTTCTTATTTGCTTACTCCAATTTTTTTTCCCGCAGAAATAGCGAAGATGTCCCCAAGAGGGCAAGTGCTCCCTCCATCTGTGACATTACTTCTGTGTCCAGCCTATCCGCCAGCCCCGCTGGTGGCTACCCCCAAAATTTGCAAGCCCCAGGACCAAGGCATATATGATTGTAAAGTGAGTTTCCATGGCAACCAAAAGTCAGCTTGGGTTTGGTCTAACAGATTGGTAGGGATGGGGGAGCTAAAGCTCAAAGACGTTGTGACTCTGAGCAGAGCTGACGAAGAGGGTACTGGTCTTGTGGGCCTCGCTGCATTACCCTGCTAGGCTGGACAGGGAGTCCTGGGAGGAGGCAGATCTGAGTTCTGACCAAGTGGAAGTCCCTGGAAGGGGTTGCCTGGGACCCGTGGCATATACAGGAAGGCTCCAATATACGGATGCATTGAGTTCCGAGAGTGTGTTTGTAAGTCCAGTTTGTTCCAAGTTCAACAAAGTCAGTTCAACAAAGTCAGTCAATTCCCACAATTGGCTATACATTACTGAATGTATTGAAAGTTCTATACTGACCCCTGGTGGAGAGAAATAATACACTAAAAACACAGATGTGCATCATTAAAGTTCATAACTTGAAGGTTTGTATGTAGAGGACTCATTGTATATGGCAGCCTTGCTGTATGAGATCTGAACAGCAGGTGGCTGCTGAAGGTATGGTGGGGTAGACAGCTGGGGAGTGTCACTGAGGACCAGGAGAGAGTTTTCTGGGAGGGGCTGGGAGGCTTACAAGGGGAGCCCCAGTGCTGTCCCCTGAGAATGCTGTGGTGACACCCTGGGCTCTCAGCTCTGTGAGGTTCCAGGGCATTGCTGGGATTTTCCCCACCATAATTAGACCCCCCTTCCCCCAGTTAGTTATTGGACTCCTGTAGGGCTTTGGTGACATCATGAAGGGAAGACTTTGGAGCAATGTTCAAAGCCTGAGAAAAAGAGTGGGTGTGGTGGTGTGTGCCTGTAGTCCCAGCTACTTGGGAGGCTGAGGTAGGAGGATTGCCAGAGCCTGGAAGTTCAAAGTTGCAGTGAGTCATGGTTGCACCACTTCATGCCAGCCAGGGCGACAGAGCGAGACCCTGTCTGAAAAAAAAAAGAATCCTGAAAAGCAGCAGCTAGAAGGACCTCTGAATGTCTTTCCTCTGAGCATATACCTCCCTCCTTGTTACCTGCCTTCGATATCTGAAGAATGGAAGGACAGACAGAGTCGCAAGTCAATTCCTGAAGCTGCTCCTAGCCGCCCTCTGTTGAGTGTTTGCCATGTGCTGGCGCTTGAAGTTATTCCCATTTCAAAATAGCAGCCCATCATCACCGGTGGGGCAAGCACTGTGCTATCCCCGTTTGACAAGCAGAGAAGATGGTGCCCAGGGAGGTCACGAGCACATCCTAGATCACGCAGTGAGGAAGCAGAAGAGAGGAGCCGAGTGGTGCAGTGGGCCCTCCTCCCCACCTTGACCTTCATGTATTGGGTGTTGCGGGCCATGCTGTCTCTTCGACATGCTTCAGTGGGCTTCTGACCCCCTGCCTCCCCGGCAGCTCCTTTGCAGATTCTGCTATGGATTCCTCCTCGCCTTCCCAGCTCCCAAGAAGGCTCACCCTGCTTCCGTCTCCCTCTGTGCTTGCCTCAGTGCTCACCTCGTTGGTCTCATGCCTCCAAGCAGCATCTTCAGGTTGATCACCGCCATATTGCATCACTTGTCTGTTTTGTGTCCAACTGACTATCTGACACCTTCACAGAGTGACCTACAGGAGTCCAAGCTTGGATTCTTCACCTTCCACGTGTGCACCTCCGCCATTTCCCGACTGCAGTAGACGGCGGCTCCATCTTTCCACTGCGGAGGCCAAGCCACCTCGCGTTGGCCTCGGCTCCTTTGGTCATTCCTCCACATGTGGTTGTGCAGACTCTGACCGCCACCACTCACCTGGTCCGAGTCACACTCCCCTCTCGTCTGGCTGCCTGCACAGCCTCCCAGTTTTCCTGTCTTCCTCCCGCATGGATTTCCAACACAGTAGCCAGAGTGATTTTTCAAATACAGAGCTCAGAAAGCACATTGTTTCTCTGCTCAAAACCTTCTAGTGGTCTCCATCTCACCCAGGGAACAGCCAAACCCTTCAGGATCTCACACTGGTCTCCAAAGCCCAGCGTGACTCGGTCCCATTGCCCCTCACGGCTATCCCTGCTCACTCTGGTCCAGCCGCTGCTCCTTGGATGTGCCAAGACTTTTCTACCTCAGGGCCTTTGCTCCTGCTGTTTCCTCTATCTGGAAGGTTTTTCACTCAAATAAGTGAATAGCTGTTGACTGTACGAGGGGCAGCTGTTTGAGGGTCCATGGGGGCTGGAACACTGACCCCATTCTGCTTTCACAGGGCTCTGTTCCCTCTCACAAGGCCCCTTTTTCTAATTTGCACAGGTGGAGGACCCTGCAGCTTGCTGGTCCTGTTGGCAGCCAACAAATACTCAGGAGGCTGGGATGGGAAGATCACTGAGTCCAGGAAATCAAGGCTGCAGTGAGCTGCGAGTGCAAAATCATCACTGTTATTATTATCAGTTCAAAAAAAAACTATTTTAAGATGAAAAGGGGACTATTCCCAGGAAGGGAATACTCTTAAAATAAAGAACAATTTTCCCAAGAAAAGACAGTTGCACACACACACACACACACACACACACACACACAGAGAGAGAGAGAGAGAGAGAGAGAGAGAGAGAGAGAGAGAGAGAGAGAGAAGGAGAGAGAGAGAACCCTACATTTTCCTTTTGCTTAAGTCTGATGGAAACTTTCCCATAAATAGGTCTGATCTATGTGGCTTTGGGCAAGTGACTCTGGGGCTCAGCATGCTGTGAGATATGGAGAAAGCCTGGGAGAGGTTTGGCTAAAGAAATGATGAGGGATGGTCAGCCTTGCTGCAGGGGCTGGTAGAACTGGAATCTTCTAAAAGCAGACAGGTGGATTCCTATAACTCAACACACTTTAGACTCAGCATTGGAGAACTAGGGGAGGGAGGAAATAACGGACCCTCTGAAGGCCAAGTTCACTGCTCCCCTAAGGAACTGCCTTCCTTCTCCCCTCCCTCCTTCTCAGACCCGTCCAATCTTTGCTGATCCAGCAGGCACTGTCCCCTCCGCTGGATGGACTGGATATTCCTCTTCAGGAGGAGGCTCTGCCAAGCCAAATGCCCGGGTTCACCTTTATTATATCTAAGTGGAGTTCAGCTGGGACACTCAATGCCAGGACCCCGGGATCCAGTGGACAGGACACGTCTGTGAGTTTACTTGAGTTGGTGGATGGCTCGCTGGGGTCCCAGGTGACTGGCCATTCACAGCTCCCCCGGGGAGACACACATGTTCAGTGGCATAACCTTCGGAGACTTCCCATCAGTTCAGTGTTTCTATTTGTTGTTCTAAGCTGCTACCTTACACTGACTTTATCTGCTCTTACGTGAGTTCTGGCCACCTCTCAAGTGGGAACATGTCTGACAAAACACCAATTTCCTCTGAATGAAGATTCTGAATTGTCCATGAAATGAAAGCTTGTTCCTTGAAAAAAGACTTAATAGAGCCACAGCACAAAGGTTACGGCTGGGCCACTTGGATTTTTTTGGTGGTGCCAGGGACAAAACACTTCAATACTGAGATGGATGGCGTTCATTTGTGTTGGGGCACGCGTGTGGCCATGCCTATGTATGTGCGCATGCCTGCTGAGCTGGGGTGGGGAGGTGGTACTGGAGGAGGAGGGGAGGGACAGGTTCACGCCTGCCATCCCAGCACTTTGGGAAGTTGAGGAGAGAGGGTTGCCTGAGTCCAGGAGTTCAAGACCAGCCTGGGCAACTTGGTGAGACCTCATCTCTACAATAAATCAAAAAGTTAGCTGGGCATGGTGGCATGTGCCTATAGTTCCAGCTACTTGGAAGACTGAGGTTGAAGGATTGCCTGAGCCCAGCAGGTTGAGGTTGCAGTGGCTGTGAGCATGCCATTGCCCTCCAGCCTGAGCAACAGGCTAGAGTGAGGAGAGTGAAGTCTGCTCCCATTTTGGTCCTCTCAGTTGCTGCCTTCTCTGTGACCTTGGGAAAGTCACTTCATTTGCAAAATGGATATGAACCATTTTTTGTCCTGTACCGGTCAAGATTTAAGGCAGGAAGCAGAAGCCACTCCGAGGATGCCAAGCAGAAAGGGATTTTATATGGAGAATGAGATCCTTACAAAATCACTCGAAGAGCCAAAAGAGTGAAGTCGAGGGCACCAGGTCAGGAAACTGCTGTCGTCACGGCAGCCTCCACTGACATCATCATGGCTGCCCCACACCCTTGCAGCTGGGGACAAGACCGTAGGCCCTGGAATCCAGTCATCTCCTTCACTGAGTGTCAGGCCACAGCTTTGCAGAGAGATGGTGTCTCCTGGGGTTCAGTCCCCAAGCCTGGCACAGACACATCTAATAGGCAGAACCAGAGCTGCCCTTCAAGACTGGGAAGTATCGTTTTTAGCTTTGCAAGCTCTGGAGACAGAAGGGTAACACGGAAATTGAGAATCCATCTGTGCATTCAGCAGAGTCTATTTGCTCCAAAGTTCCACGATCCTGCTGGGGAGATTAGACTGGGAAGTTTCAACAGAAGTGCGAGCCTTTTCAAGTTTTCCTGGGTTTTGCTAAGTCTCCCCAGCCCTTGTGCGTGGCCTGCAGCCCAAAGGGGCGAGGCGCCCTGCATGCTGGGGCAGTGGAGCTTGATGTGCCTTGGAGTCCACTCTGGACATCCACTCTGTGGGGGTGGGAGCATCCGGAAGGGCTGGCCAGTTGCCTTCCTATAATTCCCCCTGTCCCAACTCTCCACCTTGTGTAAGGTTGAGAAACAGAATTCAAAGGACACAGAAAAATGAAGTTCAGGAGAAAACCAAGCATTCTCCTCGAGTCACATGGCCAGGGTCTTGTAATCTAAGCACAGATTCCACCCCCTAACCCCCACCAGTGAGGGACCCAGGGGTTCTGGCAGGGTATGGGTTCAGCAGGATTCCTATTGGGGAGCAGGGAGAGAGGGTGGGGCTCTGCATCTCTGTTCTGCCTTCCTTCCCACAAGGGCAACTTGAGGTCATGAGCAGAATGAAGGGCAGGAGGCCGCCTGGTGGAGGACAGAAAGAAAGAGTAGGATTTCCACCACCTTTTGACGGGACATGTCTCTCTGCTTGCATCACCCCTCTCACCTGGCACTCATTGGTGCCCTCTTGCCACAGCATGGGACGAGGAGCCACCTTACCTCCCAAACCGGGTTCTAGATCCATGTGGGGAAGACTGAGGAGGGTGGGGGGAAACGCAGGGTGATGAGGTGCCGCTGGGGAGGTGGGAAACTGAGGGTTCCAATCTTTTTCCCCTGGTGCATCCTTAGGACTTTGTCCCATGGAGACTTTCAGAGAAAGTCCTGGGACACAGGTTGGTTTGTCCTAGAGGCAGCATCATTCAGAAACAAGCAGACAATGAACGACATGAGCCCCTGGGTGGCACCGTGTCAAGCTGCCACCCTGCTTTGGTGCCCTGGAGCAGTGTTGCTACTTGTGGTTGTCAACATGGGACGTTCTGGTCTACAAGGAGAAGGCATTGGAAGACCAACCCCCTCCTTCAGAGAAGGAACTTTATGGACTTTGTGGAAGCGTCACAGGTCTTTCTGGATGCAAATCCCACGAGCATCCAGAGTGTCCCGCACATCCACAGACAGTATGGCAGCCGCTTGGGTAAGAGAGCAAGCTGTGTCTGGGCCCCACTTTGCCTGTTGCCAGTTGTTGTCTCGCCTGTAGCAGGAGGGTGATGTCCACTCTGTGAGCTGGGGGTGGGCCTCTGACCGTTTGTGGCTCCAGGTCTGCGGGGCACCTTGCTCCTTCCTTTTCCACAGGACGTGGGCTCCTGCTCTCCCAGCCTGCATCTCTTTCTCAGCAGGTGGAGGGTGGGCTCTGAGTGCCCAGAGGACCCCCTTTGGCTGTCAGGAAAGGGCTTGGATGTGCGCTGAATACACTCTTCGATGTTGTTATTCAGCGGGAAGAAAGAAGAGGAAGAAAAGCAAAGGGAGAAGATATTGTTTGGGTACAATCTCTGTTTGCAATTTTCCACATCGGTTCTTTTTATGAACACTCCGAAAACAAGACAACAGCAGCGGCTGATTCAATATGCGCCATGCAGGAAAACAATAAGGAAAAAAATAAGGGTTTTTAATAAGCACTTGGAAAGGCTGTAATTAAATCTCGGGCTCTGTTTGGAAAACAAGAATCTCATTTAGTGCTTTTGCCCTGGCGCTCCCTAACATCTGCACCCGTGTTTTCTGCTGGGCAATTACTGCGTCCTCGGCGGCTTGATTAACAAATACAGGTGCGGACCAGCTCAGGAGGGAGCTCCCAGGGTGGAGGGAGCGGCGGCTGCAGGAGAGGGGAAGCAGGAGAAGATTTGGCCTGCACCCCAACAGGTGTCGCAGGGATCAGGGGCTGCGGAAGGAAGAGTCACTGGCAGGGGAAGGAGGAGTGAGGGGAGGCCCACCCGTCTCTGCTGTCTGCTTTCCTTGGAGTTGGATTCCGCCAAGAGCCAAAGGATTGTGGGAACACAGAGGGCCCCTCTGGGCTAGGATTCAAGGACTTTAAAGAAGATGACCAGAGGAAGAAGGGAATGGGAGCCGGAGTCAGTGGGGTTGTGCGTCCACAGGGATTTAAAAAACCCTTTCATGGACTGGCAGTAGTGGGAAACTGCCTGGTGGGAGGGTGTCCCACTTCATCAGTAAGGGTGCCTGATCTCAAACCAGTGATGTGGGGACCAAAGTGAGGCCCAAACTTTAACTGTGCAATGATCATTGGCATACCGAACCCAGGATTGTACCCCATATCTTTAAAATAAAAATTTTAAAAAGTTCTTTCATACAATCGTTGGACATATTTGTGGGGTACAGGGAGATATTTCCATACATATCTTTATCATGTCTAATGATAAAATCAGGGAATTAGTATCTTTGTCGCCTCAGATGTTGATCATTTCTCTGTGCTGGGCACATTCAAAATCCCCTTCTCAATGCCAGTAGTAGGAAACTACTGAGGGCAGGGGACGGGAGGGGGATTGGCAGTAGTGAAAAACTGTCAGGGGAGGGGGGTATACCTCATCAACAAGGGTACCTGCATAATAAACATTTGTATACCTAACCCTGAATTGTA
>NW_007253377.1:158362-175489 GCF_000164805.1 Carlito syrichta | reverse complement strand
GGCACACTCATGGCCACTGCAGCCTTGACCTGCTGGGCTCAGGTGATCCTTCCACCTCAGTCTTTCAAGTAGCTGGAACTACAGGAACGCATCACCACGCCCAATTAATTTTTTAAAAAATTTGTTGTAGAAGTGAGGTCTCACCAAATTGCTCAGGCTGGTCTCAAACCCGTGGGCTCAGGCAATTCTCTCACTTCGGCCTCCCAAAGTGCTGGGATTATAGGCGTGAAACACCACACATGACCTACCCCACATCTTTAAAATAAAAAAAAAAGAAATCACAAAAAGCAAACCCCCCCCAAAAAACCCCACCATAAACAAAAATAACCCCCCCCCCAAATCCCCTCCCCAAGCTACTGAAAAATACACAATACATTACTGTTGACTGTAGTCATCCTATGGTTCTGGTGAACATGAGGCCATATTCCACCTGTCCAGTTGTAACTCTGTACTCCTCCCCGGCCTCTCATGGTCTCTAGAACCATGATTCTACTCTTCTCTTCTATGAGATCAACTTCCTAAGCTTTTGCATGAGAGTGAGAACAGGCAGTATTTCTCTTTCGGTGCCTGTGTCCTTTCCCTTAGCATGGTGTCCTCCAGACTTATCCATGTGACCACATGGCAGAATTTCATTTTTTTTTGTGGCTGAATAGTATTCCATCATGCACATACACCTTGTGTTCTTTATCTACCAATCTGTTGATTGACACGTAGGTGGATTTTGTGTCTTGTCTAGTGTGGATAATGCAGGTACCTCTTTGACATACCAACTTCCTTTCCCTTGGATATAGACCCAGGGGTGGGGTTGATGTAGCATATGATCATATGATAGTTCTGTTGTTAGTTTAGTTTTTTTTTTTTTTTTTTTTGAGTATCACTCTTGTCGCCCAGACTGGAGTGCAGTGGCACACTCATGGCCACTGCAGCCTCGACCTGCTGGGTGTAGGTGATCCTCCCACCTTAGCTTTTCAAGTAGCTGGAATTACAGACACACACCACCATGCCTGGCTAGTTTTTGTGATTGATTGTAGAGAGATGAGGTCTCACCAACTTGCCCAGGCTGGTCTCGAACCCTCAGACTCAAGCAATTCTTATGCCTCAGCCTCCCAAAGTGCTGGGATTACAGGCTGAGCCACCACGTCTGGACTTTTTTTTTTTTAAGAATCCTCCATGCTATTCTTCATAATGGCTGTACTAATTTATTAGGTTGATGCAAAAGTTCGTTGCGTTTGTTTTGGGCATGGCAACACTGCAGTGTTGGGAATTTATCATTTGCCATTTGAAGTGACAATGTCACACTTGTGAAACGCCTTGCTTTTTGCAGGTTTGAAGAAAGTCAGTGCTATTAGTGGGCTAAAGAAGATGGAGTGTCAAGTGGAAAAAACCAGCACTTCTGACATAGTCTTCTGTTTGAGTTTAACAGCAGAGTGAAGGCAGCGGAGGTGGCTGGAAACGCTTGTGCCATTGGGAAGGCATGGCAAGAAGATAGTGTTGTCATTTCAGAGGCCACTTTGCCCTGAGGGATTTTCCACGTTCAGGAAGACCTGGGCTTTGATGAACACGATTTAAAACAGCGAAAAATTACTACAAACTTATGCATCAATCCAATACATTCTCACCAACAGTGTATAAGAGTTCGCTTTTCTCTGTGCTCAAAGATATTTCTTGGCAGGAAACTTGCCAAGCTGTATAGGATGGGCTTGTCCTCTACACCATCAATAGTTTAAAGGGCTGCCTTGACTCTGGGCCAGGCACTACGCTGAGCACTCTCCCTGATCTACTGAGCTATCATCAGCTCTGTTTCCTGATGAGGAAGCTGAGGCAGAGAAGTCAAGTAGTGCGTCCGAGGCTGATAGCAGGGGGGAATGGAGCCAACTTTTGAACCCAGGCTGTCTGGCTTCAGCCTTCACTGTTCACTCACCTGCCTTGATTTCTCTGCTTGTTTGTCAGAGACACTTGCTCTGTCTCTTTCTGTCCCTTGTCCTGGTGGTACTCAGGTATTTTAACAGAGTGCCTGCTGGGGGAGAGGAGGGGACCTTGCCCGGTGTGGGTGAGGGAAGGGTCCTAGGGATCGGCATTAGGGCTTGCACTGAGAGGAGCAGGGCCTTCTGTCTTGCGTACAGTTCCGGAGACTTAAAGCATCTTCTAGAAGGTTCTTTCAAGTTTTAGTGCGTTATCCAAATGTCATGGACTATGAGGACGTGGCATATCGGTTGAGGCTTCGTCTGGAAGGGTTGGACCTAAAAGATTGTGTGGAAGTCCAGAGAGCAGGAGAACTGTTGGCCTGGATGTCTTATATGTGTTTACAAGCTGCCTCTTTCTTCTGCTCTCTGAAGCAAAGCTTGAATCCTTCAGAAGCGTGTGGCCTTTTCTTTCCAGACCCCTGTGACCTTCAGGAAAGGATTCTCCCTCCCTGAGTCTCAAGGACAGGTAGGTTTCCTTGCTAGAGATTGTGTCCAACTTCACAGTGCTGCCTTATGGCTCTGAGATCCCCCACTCCTGTCACGGCTGTGTCTCGGTCCTAGCCAGGAGCTGGCTCTGCTCTTCCTTCCTCGGCTCCTCCTGACGTGCTGAGGATGCGACTCCTGGTGCCAGCTGGAAGCCACACTGTTTGGCATGTGTGCCCATGGCAGCGTCGTGCCCAGCACCAGGCTCCTGGAGAAGAACTGAGATCCTGGAGCCGCCAGGCCCCCCATCACTTGGAGGAGTGCCGCTCACTTCCTGGTGAGGAGGAGGAGGCTCTGGTTGCTCATGGCGGCGTCTTCTGTGGCTGCTGAGGCTGCTGTTGCCTGTTGCTGCTGTGGCTGAGAGGAAACCGCTTTGGAGCAGTTGCTGCCTGCATGGACTCAACAAAGAGAAGGAGGGAGAGCCAGAGTGAGAGTGGGAAAGACAGAGAGAGAGAGAGGGGGAGAGAGAGAGAGAGAGAGAGGGAGGGAGGGAGAGAGAGAGAGAAACAGAGAGACAGAGACAGAGAGGCAGAGAGAGACAGAGAAAGAAAAACAGAGAGACAGGGACAGAGACAGACAGAGAGAGATACAGAGAGAAAGAAAAACAGAGAGACAGGGACAGAGAGAGACAGAAAGGGAGAGACAGAGAGACAGAGCGAGACAGAGAGACAGAGAGAAAGACAGAGAAGAAAAGCAGACAGACAGAGACAGAGAGAAAGAAAAACAGAGAGACAGACAGAGAGAGAGAGATAGAGAAAGAAAATCAGAGAGACAGGGACAGAGAGAGACAGAGAGAAAGACAGAGAGACAGAGAGAGAGAAAAACAGAGAGAGAGAGACAGAGACAGGAGACAAAGAGAGAGAGAGAGAGAGAGAGAGAGAGAGAGAGAGAGAGAGAGAGAAACAAAGAGATAGAAAGAAAGGAAGACGAAATTAGAGAGAGAGACAGAGACAGAGAGAGATAGAGGTAGAGGCAGAGAGAGATCCAGACAGAGAGACAGAGACAGATACAGAGAGAGAGAGTTAAATAGAAAGACAGACAGACAGAGATGGAGAGACAGACAGAGAGGGAGAGAGAAAGAGACAGAGAGACAGAGATAGAGAGACAGAAAGGGCAAGAGAGAGACAAAGACAGAGATGAGCAAGAGAGAGAGAGAGAAACAGAGAGAGGAATAGAGAGGGGGAGAGAGAGAGAGAGAGAGAGAGAGAGAGAGAGAGAGAGAGAGAGAGAGAGAGAGAGAGAGGAGCCAGCGAGCATCACCAAGTTGGGAAGTCAATCGATATCCTTGAAATGAGCTCTCCTAGCGCTGTCTCCTGTCATCAGATGTTGATGTGAGAGGGAGAATCCTCCAAATCAGGCGGGAGCAGCCGGTCTTGAGCCAGGACATCCTGCTTGGTGTAGTCTCGGAAAGGTGAAGCATGAACACTCACCCTTTAACACTGATTGCAAACATAGAAAGCGCCTGAGTGTGTCATCAGTAACACACTGGTGTGCATGGTGTCCTTGCTGAACTGGGCGCTGCCACCTTCCCTCCAGAATTTTTCACATTCAGATTCAGAGGCCGAGAAGATCACAGTGTATATTAATGGCTATATCAGATTCCTTAACTCTGAGCCATTGCTCTTTCATTGAAAGTCCTTAACACCAAGATCTTGAGTTTAGGTCTCTTTTGTGAGACACTGTGTAGGGCATGGTGGGTAAGACATTTGATGCCCAGCAGATGGCCATCCTTCAGGGAGGTTGTAAATTGATGACTGTGCTGGATGGCTTTGTGTGGGTGTGAGTGGTCGAAGCCAGGATGGCACCCACAGCCTGCCCCCGTGGCCCAGATGGGAAGCCAGTCTTGAGGCAACAATCAAGATTTGTCTCTTGGGCTGTTGCCATGTGTAAAGGATCCAAGCATGACTTGTTATGATGTATGTAAACAGACATGGCCCTGACCTAGACCAAAGGGCACTGACTTGGATGTCAGACGCACCTGCGGCCATGTGGATCGAGGGCGAAGGAAAGGCTAGACTCCAACCTCCCCTTCCATGCTGCCTCACCCCTGTTCATACCAAGACCAGTGACCCTCCTATGATCCTGTAATTCATGAAGGAGAATTATGAGCCAAAAATGACTTTGCCCTTTGTATGAATACCTTCTGGGAAGCAGATTTTAAAAGCAAGATTAAAAGATATCAAAATAATCCAAAAAAACACACTCTGGGTGGCTGGACTCCCATGTAGTTTTTTTTTTTTTTGAGTTGTGGTTTCTGTCACCCTGGTTGAGTGCAGTGGCATGATCATGACTATCGTGGCTCATGGCAGCCTCAACCTCGCAGGGATCCTTCTGCCTCAACCTTCTGAGTAGCTACAGTTATGTGCTACCATGCCTGGCTAATTTTTTGATTTTTTAGTAGAGATGAAGTTTCTCTTTGTTGAGCTCCTGGACTCAAGCAATTTGCTCACTTGGCCTCCCAAAGTGCTGGGATCTTAGGAATGAGCCACTGTGCCCAGCTCCTATGTAGTCTTTTGAATCCTAAGTGGAGAAAGCTCTTCCAGGCTTTTAGGTGCCAGACACTGGAAAGACCAGGTCCTCACTGTGGCTGTGGCTGTCTCTAGAATATAAACAAACAAACTTTTGCTGCTGGGTGACACAAACAAGTGTGTATCACATTTGGGTGGCCCTGGGCAGATCTCACACTTGGCAGAGATGTGCATTTTTGACAAGTTCTCTGGTGGGTGTTGTGCACATGGCCTCATGCCCTTCTGTGTGATGTAGCATCTATGATTTTTGGGCCACAGAGGTTCTCCTTCCACTTCTTCATTAGTGACACCTGCTGTGTCTGGCCTGACGTGGGCATAGTGACCTGGTTGGCGACTCAGTGCTCCTGTTCCGTTTCCTGACCTGAGCTTGGTGTTCAAGGCCCTTTTGCAGCAGAACCAGGGTTTGTGATTTCTGACTTACTCCTTACTTATGTTCGTATTTCACCCCCAAGCCTCAGTGTTTGCCCACACAGCAATTCACCTGAGAGATCTGTCCCCTGGCAGGGCACTTCTTTATCAGGACAGCTATGGTGCAGGAGGGTTTTGGGTGACCTCACCCTGAGGCCATGTCACTCTGCCCATGAGCAAGTCAGGCCCAGCTCCTCCCTCACTCCTGGCTCTGAGGCAAGGGCTTCATAAATGGGTGAGATTGCAGATTTCAGCCCCTTGAGATGCAAATGCCTTTTGCAGGAGATTCAAGGTGATGCTGCACTGCACCCTTCACTTTGGTCACCTGATGGCAGAGCTGCGAGTCTGAGCATGAGATGCTCTTGGCTGGAGAGGAGGCTGAGATGGACCAGAATGTAGTGGTCTGGCCTTCTTTGTGCTGTGCGTTGTCTAGCTTTAACCAAGACCCTGTGTCAAGGATCTGAAGCCAGGCAACCCCATGGGAGCAGGATTCTTCCATCATGTCCGGTGGACCAGGGAAACCTGACACCTTTGCCAGTCTTTAGTAGGCTCCTCAGGGCCCCAGGCTGGCCTCTGAGTGGGTGTGAAAGGCATGAAGACCTGTTCCCCAAGGACTCTCCTCAAGGCATGGGGACCATCCTCAGCCTGTCTTAAATACCACATTGGCTTCTGAGCTGTTCTAATGAAATAGCCTGAAGGGTTGGCTCTCAAGTCATTATCTGCCTTTCTGTTGCCTTGCATTCCATAGGTGGGCCACATTGCTTAATGTCTCAGCATGTTCCTGTATCAAAGAGAGAGAACCATCCCTGAACAGTCGTTTGATGACAATAATAATACTGCATTCAGCCATTATTTGTGAGCACCTGTGACATTCCAGGTGCTGTCTGAGGACACTAGGGATACAAGTGAACAAAACACAATTCATGACCTCATGGAGCTTATGTTCTAAAGGGAAAAGAGAAAATAAAAATACAAAAATAACATTTGGTATATCAGAATGCGATCAATTGCAGGAAGAAAGACAAAGCAGGAATGGGAGACAGGGAGTGGTGGAGGGGGAGGTGTTATATGGTGTGATCAGGGAAGGTCTAACTGGTGATCTGAAGAAGGTGAGGAAACAAGCCATGTGGCTATTTTGGGAGAAGCTTTCTTAGCATAGGAAATAGCAAATGCAAAGGCTTTGAGGCAGGTGTATGTTCACACAACAGATAATAATCACAATCGCAGCAGAAATAACAACAAAAACCAATGAGTAGGTACTGTTTTTTTACTCTCTGTCTTGCAGATGACTTGCCCAAGGTTACACAGCTGCCAAGTGGTGGAGCTTAGGCCAAGTGGCTTGACTGCAGGGCTTTTCCTCTTGGTCACCAAAAGACAGGTCAGTATTTGCCAGATGCAAGCAACTTCTTAGAGAAGGAGGGAATCTATGTACATATGTAGTCGGGGGTGGGGTGCTTCCCTTCTCTTCTACCCGTTAATCTGAGAACATGTTGGTGCAACAACGTCCATTTTTATAGACACCTGGACACAGGGTGTCTACAAAAGAGGCCTGAGCGTTCACAGAGGGAAGAAGTATCAGAAACAAGAGAAAGAAACAGGAGCCCTGAGAGAATGTTTCTATTTTCTGGCGGCCCCTTCTGGGTGCTTTTCCCTTCTGCTGCCGCAGGCGCTGGCCGTGGTGCTGAATGCTGATGTGCTGCGCGCAGGGTGAAGTCATCTGTGCCGGGTGATTTTCGAGAGTGCAGCAGTCTGCATGGGGGGCGTTTGCGTGTTTGACGCAGAATAGTAGGATGGACAGGTGGTGGAAGCTGAGAGGAGGAGGATGTGTCAGGAGAAAGATTGGCTTGCCCTTTTCTGGTTCTAAGATTGGTCCATGGTGCACTAAGCATCATGGTCTCCGTGGTCCAGTCCTGGGTGATGCTGGCCAGGCGGCTGTGCCAGGACAGCAGCTGCAAGTGTTCTCCAGCTTCCTACCACCAAAGAGTATCCACTGCTTCCAGCAGCAAGCCTGCCTTTTCTGTAATCTTAGACCTTTTATATTTCCACCTTTGTGGGCTACCCAGGGATGTTTAAAACCTGCCTTAAATCACCTCCAACTTCAAGGAACGACACTAGCTACCTCGCTCCTAAAGTGCAGTTATAGCATTTCACATGATCTATCAGCATTTTCTTGAGGTCACAGACACAATTCTCTATCGCCTTTGTATTTCCCACTGCACAGTTTTGGGTATGGGATAGATTTGCAAAAATCTCAGATACTTTGGGTCTTGGTGCTTTTCAAAAGCTTCTTGTACCCTCTCCTGGATCACTTTTTCATCAGAGCCATGATAGCCTTTGTAGGTCTAAAGTCTCATTGGGTAAGCCAGTTGATTTTGGGGGATGTCAAATGGCTCTGTGTGTGCTGAGCATTATAGAACAGGGTGGGGAGGCGGCAAGGGGATATAAAATCCAAGTGACAGTATTATGTTCCTTAGCAGGGAGAGTAACTGTTTTGCATTTTGTGGATTAACTATAATATGAATTGCTTTGGCTTGTGTCAAACTGCTGCCTCAGATGGCAGCCTGCCAGGTTATTGGTCTTTTATAGATGCATTGATTGAGTGCTTGGGTTATTATCATTTGGCCACATTTTTTTAGGAAATATTATCTTGTCATTCTGGATGTTTGGGAAGAGCCAGTAAGCATTATCCTGCCTTGAGGGAATCCAGATGTCCACTCTCCTGGAGTCACAGAGAAAGGACAAGAATAAAAGCAGGGCCGCTGATCAAACATGACCCCTTCCTTCAGATCTGGCCCACATGGCAATTCAGGTAAATGCTGTCAATATCTTTCTCCACCATCTCTCTCAGGGACTTGACAGCTGCTTTTGTAACTTAGACAACAACAAGTCACAGAACTTATTCTCAGCTCTGGGAGAAAGTTGCAGATGTTTGATGACTGTGGGGATATCACAGAAAAAGCATTAAATTTCCCAGCATTGCTGGGCCCAGTATTAATCTTCTGTCAGCCAGGCATCTTGGTGAGCAGGAAGGAGAGAATGAACTGTTTGTACGTGTGTGGGGAGGGGAGAAGGGGAGAGGCTGAGAGACAGTGCACTGGGAGCTAGGCAGCATGAGGAGAGAAAAGAAGGGAGGAAGGAGTGATGAGAAGACAGTCTTGTGGAGGGAGAAGCAGATGCATTGAGGAGGAAAATGGAAGAAACTAAAGAAGGTTTGTAGAAAGAGGAAGGTTTTGAGCAGTGCAGCATCACCCCAGGTAGGCACACGGAGGCACAGGAGAGGAGATGGCATAAAAGGTGACAGAGAAGAAAAGCCAGGACAGGCAAGAAGGATGTGGGGAGATTGAGTACAGACCGGCACAGAGAGACACACAGACAAAGAGGAAATGAGTATTCCAGGGTTGTGACAAACCAGGGAAGAGAGCTTGTGGCATCAGCAGACGGCAGAGATGGCAAGACAAAAGACAACTTAAGCCATTTTCTGGTCTGTTAAGTCACCCACAGCAGCACAATGTACTGGGAAATGATGTCTGCCTGTGATCATTGTTTACTTAGAAAGCTGGCTGACATGAGATGAAATTAACACAATAGGATGGAAAATTGCTAATAAAACAAAAATCCCTGCCGTTAGATTTTCATAGCCTAATTATTCAGCACGTTACTCACTAATGGCATGAGACATTACCATGCTAATGTGTAGCCTGCATATGTCAGAGGAGGAAGAATGAGAGGGACTTTTAGTCTCTGCACATGGAGAAATTACCTACTCCCAGATGGAGGACGTTTGGGATGAGTGGGGTGCTGGTGGCCAGGAAAGAGACAGACATCGACTTTTCTAGGCCTGGGCAGGAATCAGAGCCCTGGGGTTTGTTCCTCTGAGCTAATCAAAGCGCCACAGGCCTTTTCCACCCAAGCTGCTCTCTGCACTCACTTGTGTGTCCTTCCCACTCAAGAGCCACATTACTGACATGAGTCATATTTGAGCCCATTGACAAGAAGCAAAAGCTGTCTCTACATATACTCTGTAACTGTGGAAACCTGAACTTGTTTACTCTTTGACTTGGCATCCTCTGATCACTACCTGGAGCAAATTTTACGTTGTTCCTTACTCTTGTGGCTTTTATTTGTAAATCTGTTATGTTAAGAGGTATACTATCCATTCCTGACAAAGTAAAAATTCCTGGAGTCAGGGGCTGTATCTTCTACTCTTGTAGAAGCTCACTATTCTGTCCACCCATGGATCCAGAGAGTCAGGCATCCAGTCAATACTGGCTGATTGCCTATTCCTGGGCCACATGATGGGACACAACACACACACACACACACACACACACACACACCATGATTTTCCTTGAGATACTCATGGACTCTTGTGGGAGACCAGGTGGTGTGCACATTGCAAGGGGAGGTGTTCAACCAGAGAGGCTGGAAGAATGTCCACAGGCTGGAAGAGTCCAACGTTCATGGAGGATGGTAACAGGACTGAACAGGACACCCCTAGAGCTGTCACCCATTGCTAGGAGGGGCGGTCTGATGATGGAAGGGCTGCCTGAGTGTGTCCACATGTCTGTGTGCTTGCCTGGCTCTGTCCCCCTCCTGCGGTATGCTCTGATAGCTCTGTTCTCCTTTTCATTTCCCCTGGAAACATCTTTTCTAACAAGGAGCCCGCTCCATTTTGATGCTGTGAAACCAAACTACAGTGACCATGCAATTGGTTCAAGGATGACCATTGACCTAAGTGGGATCAACTAGCATCCTCGGTGTAATTTGGGTACTTTGCTGGAGCCATTGGCAGAGGTATTCTCTCTGTCTCTGTGTTTCTGTCTCTCTCTCTTCCCAAAGAGGTAGCTTAGTTTGGGGTAGATTTAACTCCCTAAGCTAGCTTTGAAGTGTATGGGGGAATATTACCTAAGAATAAAATCAACCCAGAAAAGCAAAACTGGGGACGGGGGGAGAGAGAGAGAGAGATCTGATGATATTTTTCAAACCAATCCCTTAATGTGGACAGTTCTTTGGACTTCTTGATTATACAGATGAGCTCATTCTCTTTGTACTTAAGCTGGTTTGATTTAAATTTTTGTCACAAGCAAATCAAGTTGCCCTTAGTAAAACTTCATCTTCCTTGTAGCTTTAAATTCTTAAGGTACTCGGCCACTGTGAGCAGAACAAGACTTTATAACTCTTTATAGCAAAGGTGTCCTTTTGTAGCCTGCCATCTGCTTTTGTGGTGGCAGGTGGAGACAGGTCGAGTTGCTTGCTGAGCAATGCTGAATGGAGTCAAAGCGGATTGGAGGTCCTTGATCTTCTTACCTGCAGAGGCTCTCTGAGGCACACTATTCCCAACCTCTCTTCTGCCTCCCTTTGGACTTTTTTCTCTTGTAAATTGATACTGAGGGAATGAAGCCAAGGGAGGACTTCACCACAGAGCTAGGGTTTTCAGGAAGGATTTTGGAGTGAAGAAATTAAGTAGGTGGAGCTTGCTTGAGGTATAGTGATGCCATGCACAGGAGTCAGTGGGTTCGCAGGGCCCCTGTCTCAGCAGCAGTGAATTTCTTCACGTGGCAGCCCCAAGGTTTCCTGTGCACAAATGTCCTGGGTTGGTATTGGAGCAGGAGAAGGGATGCAGAAACAGGGGGTGGTAGGCAGTAGGACTCATGACTGGCATTCTGATCTTTCACTTTCTGGACTCTTGATACAATTGCATTCCTAACCAGGCATGGTGGCTCATGCCTGTCATCCCAGAACTTTGGGAGGCAGAGGCAAGAGGATTGCCTGAGCCCAGAGGTTTGAGAACAGCCTGGGTAACTTGGTGATACCTCGTCTCTATAATAAATAAAAAATTAGCTGGGCATGGTGGTGCATTCCTTTAGTTCCAGTTACTTGGAAGGCTGAGGCAGAAGGATCGCCTAAGCCCAGCAGGTTGAGGCTGAAGTAGCTGTGAGTGTGCCACTGTACTCCAGCCGGGGCAACAGAGTGAGACCTCGACTCAAAAAACATTGCATCCCTGCTCCCTTGAAGGTAAGGCTGGCCAGATGTCTTGCTCCTAATGAAACATGGGCAGAAGCAAGGAACCTATTGTGGGTGCATCATCTTTAAGTCCATTGCGTGGCTTTCTACACTCTCTCATGGTGACAGTAACCTTCAAAATGGAGAGGTACCATCGCCAGGCTGTCCCAGAACAAGAAAGCAGTCAACCTGGCTATGGACATGCAACGTGAGCAAGAAAGAAACTATTGTTGTTTGAAGTTACCAATTTTTTTTAAATGAGTGGACTTTATTTTTATTTTTTTTAGCACAGTTTGAGATTCACAGGAGAATTGAGCAGATAGTTTAGAGTTCCCATATATCTCTCCCATTACAGCATCCACTACCATTAACATCATGCATCAGTGTGGTATATTTGTTGAAATTAATGAACTAATTTTTTATATTTTAACTTTTATTGAGGTATAATTGATATAAAAAAACCTGTGCATATTTAAAGTACACAATTCGATGAGTTTTGACATATGTGTGCAACCGTGAAATAATCACCACAGTCAAGGTTGTAAACATCCATCACCTCCAAAAGTTAATGAACCAATATTGATACATCATTATTAACTAAAGTCCACAGTTGACATTAAGTTTCACTCTTTGAAGTGTACGATTCTATAGGTTTTGACAAATGCACGTCACGTATCTGTCATCATAGCATCATACAGAAGTTTCATTGTTCTAAAAATCTCCCGAGCTTCACCTGGTCACCCTTTCCTCACCCCTTCCTGGCCACTGATCTTGTTAATGTCTCTACAGCATTCCTTTTCCAGAATGTCATGTAATTGGAGTCTTACAGTGTGTATCCTTTTCAGAGTATCTTTACTTAGCAATGTGCATTTAAATTTCCTCCATGTCTTTTCATGGCTTGAGTTCATTTTATTTTGTCACTGGAGAATATTCCCTTGTGTGGAATATAGTTTGCTTCTCCATTCACCTGTTGGATTACATGTTGGTTGCTTCCAGTTTTTGTCAATTATGAATAAAACTTCTGTAAACTTTTGGGTGAAGGTTTTGTGGGACCATAAGTTTTCAACTCAGGTGGGTAAATCCCTAAGAGTGTGATTACTGGACTGTAAGGTAAGACTATGTCTAGCTCTGTAAGAAAATGCCAAACTGTCATTCAAAGTGACCATAGCAGGTTGCGTTGCTCTGCATCCTTGCCAGTTTTTGGTATCTGTAAGGTTTTTTTCCCCCATTCTAATTGGTGATATTTCAACATAGTGATATCTCATTGTTGCTTTAACTTGTAATTTCCTAATGATGTATTATGGTGAGTATCTTTTCATACACTTGTTTGCCATCTGTGTATTGTTTTAGGTAAGGTGTCTGTTCAGATCTTTTGTCCATTTTTTCTGAGTCATTCTGTCAGCCAAGCTGGAGTGCAGTGGCATGTTATCATGGCTCACTGCAGGCTCGACTTCTTGGACTCAGGTGATCCTTCCATCTCAGCCTCCTGAGTAGCTGGGACTACAGGTGCACACCACTATGCCTAGGTAATTTTTAAATTTTTTTGTAGAGATGAAATCTCACTTTGTTGCCTAGGCTGGTCACGAGCTCCTGGGCTCAAGCTATCCTGCCACCTCGGCCTCCCAACGAGCTGGGATTATAGGTATAAGCCACCACACCCAGTCTTTTGGCCATATTTAATGTGATTGCTTGCTTTCCTACTTACCTATTATTGGACTTTAAGGGTTCTTTTTACATTTTGGATACAAGGTCTTTATCAGATATGTCTTTTGTGAATGTATTCTCCCGGCTGTGGTTAGTCTTTTCATTCTCTTGAAAGTATCTTTTGAAGAGAAGTTTTAAATTTCAATAAAGTCAGTCCAAGTTATTGATTTTTTTCTTTCATTTTGTGCACTTTTTTTGATATCTGAAAATTCATCTTCAAACCTAAGGTCATCTAGATTTTCTTCTATATTATCTTCTAGAAGTTTTATAGTTTTACATTTAGGTCTACAATCTCTTTTCAGTTAATTTTTTGTGAAAAGTAGAAAGAAAGTCTGTATTTAGATAAATTTAAAAATAAGGATGTCCAATGTTTTAGTACCATTTTTTGGAAAAAATAATTTCATTTCTTAATTGACTCTCTTTTATTCCTTTGTCAAAGATAGATTGCCTATTTTGTATTATTTTATGTTCTATTGATTTACTTGTCTAATTTTCTTTTCTTTCTTTTTTTTGAGTTGGAGTCTCACTCTATCACCCAGACTGGAGTATAGTGGCACGCTCACGGACACCCCAGCATCGACCTGCTGGGTTCAGGCGATCCTTCTGCCTCAGTCTTCCAAGTAGCCGGAACTACAGGCGTGCACTACCATGCCCTGTTGATTTTTTGATTTGCTGTAGAGACGTGGTATCGCCATGTTGCCCAGGCTGGTTGTGAAACCACAGGCTTAGGCAATCCTCTCACCTCGGCCTCCCAAAATGCCGGGATTATAGACTTGAGTCACCATGCTGGGCTCCACTCTTTCTCTAATTCTCAAGATGAAAGCTTAAATGATTGATTTCATATCTTTCTTCTAAATCTATGCATTCAGTGTTAGAATTCTTCCTCTAAATTCCACTTTTACTGCATCCTATACATTTTGATCAGTTGTATTTTATTTTCATTTACTTCATATATTTAAACATTTATCTTGAGAAAATTCTGTTAACTTGGGATGCACAAGAAGTATGAGCCAGAAAGAAATTGTTGTTTTAAGCTATTAAGGATTTTTTTTTTCTTGAGTTGTAGAAAATCCAGCTATCCTGCTGGTAAAGGGGGTGGAGGAGTGAAACAAAGGAATTTTTTTTTTGAGGTGGAATCTCACTCCTTCACCCAGGCTGGAGTGCAGTGGAACGCACGCTCATGGTCACCCCAGCGTCGACATTCTGGGCTCCAGCAATCCTTACGCCTCAGCCTTCCGTGTAGCCGAAACTACAGACGCACGCTACCACACCCAGCTATTTTAAATTTTATTGTAGAGATGAGGTCTTGCCAAGTTGCCCAGGCTGGTCTCAAACCTGCAGGTCAGGCATCCACTTGCCTCGACCTCCCAAAGTGCTGGGATGACAGGCTGAGCCACCAAGCCTGGCCAACAAAGGATTTTTGTAAGTGTAGCAGTCATGATTCTTAGTTTTAGGCAGCAAAATCCAAATCTGGTCAATTTAAGAAAAAAGGAATTTATTAAAAGTAATGTTGGGTAGTAAAGAACATCTTCAGGGGGTCTGGATTGTAGGCTGCACACCTGGAAATGATGTTAGTAATTGTGCAACAAAACTAAGGTGGTGAAATCACCATTGTTACTACAAACCAGCAGTAACGCTTGCCCTGCCATCATGACCCACATCGGAGGATGGTGTCCAGGGAGCCACACAGGAAGGCTGAGATAGAAGGATCGCCTGAACCCAGCAGGTCGATGCTGGGGTGTCCGTGAGCGTGCCACTATACTCCAGTCTGGGTGACAGAGTGAGACTCCAACTCAAAAAGAAGAAAGAAAAGAAAATTAGACAAGTAAATCAATAGAACATAAAATAGTACAAAATTCTGAGTGAGAATTCTCTCAGCTCCTGCCTTTTCGCAGTTGTTACTTCCAATACAAACTCTGGGAAGGCTCACATGGGTTTGTTTGACAGAATGAAAACATCTGCTGTGCTAAGCAGCACAGTGAAAGGGCTGTAGACTGCAGGATGACCTAGGACGGAGTCAGACTCTCAGCTCAGTGAACCTGAGCAAACCCCTTGCCTGTGAGAGTTTGTAGGATGGCAGGAGGGTAAAGGAAGATGAGGGCTTTGATGGCAGTAAAACTCTTTATCAGTGTTGGGGAGGGGGCAAAATACCCAGAATTTATTTATAACAACTATATATTTATTCTTACATGGTTACACTTCAGCCACCTTCCAAGTATTCTTTGTTGGATGCACTACGCCTATTGAGATGCCTTTTCCACTGCTTGAAAGTTTTTTTTGAGTTAGAGTCTCACTCTATCACCCAGGCTGGAGTACAGTGGCATGCTCATGGTCACCCCAGCATCGACCTATTGAACTCTGGCAATCCTTCTGCCTCAGCCTTCCAAGTAGCTGGAACTACAGGCCCACGCTGCCACACCTGGCTAATTTTTTATTTGTTGTAGAAACAAGGTCTCGCCAAGTTGCCTGGGTGGGTCTTGAACTCGTGGGCTCAGGCAATCCACTCGCCTCAGCCTCCCAAAGTGCTGGGATTACAGGCTGAGTTCAAAACAGTTTTTAAACTCATTAATTTGGATGTCTTTGTGCTTCTACCATTTTTTGTTTCTCCTCTTCCACATGGGCAGACTCTTTTCCTTTGAGGACTTTTTCATCAGGGAAACAAAAAAAGTCACCCAAGGAGAGATTGGGTGAATAGATATTACGGGGCATAGGGGTCATGCTGTTTTGGGCCAAAAGTTGCTGTACACTCAGTGCAACTGGGCAGATGCATTGGTAAATCATCCATCATGAAATAGGCAAATGTGTCGAAACAGTCTCCAAAAAAATTAACTGAAACCAAACGTAGCCTCTCATAATTCTCACAGCTACACGAATGCTGATGGATTCCTGGAACACTCACCAAGCAGGGGAAGACTGTACTACAAGGCACCTGCCCTCAAAAGATAATTCTGGGCTTTTTTGGTATCCTCCCTCATATGTTAGTATCTGTTCTCATGCCAAAGTGTGGTCAGTGCTATATTACACAGCAACGAACACAGCACTAGCCATAGATTGGACACTCAGTATTTGGAGCAGATAAGGGATTCACACTTGTTCTTGGCCTCTCAATATCTGTCTAGATATTACACCTGCTGGAACGTAAGGCTTTTTCTAGGGGCTTTTTCTGCTTTGTTTAGTGATGTAGACCCAGCAGTGAGAACAGGGCCTGGAAGAGCGGGCCTTCATTAAATAGCTTGAGGAATGAGCAAATAAGCAAATGAAATGAGTGATGATTGCTTTTCTGTCATATGCGCCCAGAGTATTTTTCACCCAGACCCATGGTCCCGTATTCCTCCAAGAAGTTTCTTCCTAACTTGGTTCTGCCCTTTTCTAGCCTCAGTGAGAGGGCTTCGAAAGTGCATCCAGCTGTCCAAGCAGGGTCTCCTGTCATTGCTTCTTCCAGTCTTGTGACAAGGGCTGCTGGTGCTCTGGAAGGAAGCTGCCCAGGTGTGTGCAGTGCCCTTTACAGCCAGTTCGCCCCACACCGATGCCTCGGGGCCTTCAGCTGTACCCCCGTCTTTCCACTCTTGGTCTGACTTCCCCCTGCTCAGCTGGACCCCAGCCTAACTGGTCTAGCTGCATCCCACCACTCTCCATCGCTCAGTGACAGCAGCCAGCCCACAAAAGGACTGCCGTTTGACTTATTCTGGTATCATACCTGGAAGTCACATCCTGACCCCAGAGAACATAGGATAGAGGCAGCTGGACCTAGAAGGACTTTGGAGGTCACTCGCGCTTGTTTCTTTAGGAGGGAGCTCTGCACTTGCATGGCATCTCCTCTTGATCCTCCAATGGCTGTCTCCTTCTTGCCCCTGGAGGCCTCAGCATCAAATTCACCTCCGCACATAGGTCTTCGGTGAGCCCTCCGTCTAAAGCAGCCATCCAGGACCTCTCTTTCTTTTTTTTTTTGAGTTGGAGTCTCACTCTTGTCGCCCAGACTGGCCGCTCCCAGCCACCGCAGCCTCGACCCGCTGGGCTCCGGCGATCCTTCCGTCTCA
>NW_007253377.1:0-158341 GCF_000164805.1 Carlito syrichta | reverse complement strand
CTGATTTTTTGATTTATTGTAGAGATGAGGTCTCACCAAGTTGCCCAGGTGGGTCTTGAACCCACGGGCTCAGGTAATCCACTCACCTCAGCCTCCCCAGGACCTCTCTTTCATGTGACTACATTTTAGTCAGCAGTCTATTGCTTACCACTATTTCACACACATATTTATTTATTAATTCTAATTTTTATAGAGACAAGGTCTCGTGCTGCCCAGGCTGATCTCGAACTCCTGGACTCAAGCAGTTCTCCCACTTCGGCCTCCCAAACTGCTGGGATTGTAGGCATGAGACACCACACCCAACTGCACCCATATTTATTAATTTATTCATCATGCAGGCAGATGAACAGCTCCTGGCACGTATTGAGAGCTCAATAACATTTGTTGAATGAATGAATCTAGTTCAAGCCCTATAGAAAATTCCAGCCCAGAGAAGTGAAGTGACCTCAATAGGGCCACACAGCTCCTTAGTGGAAAAGCATGGATTAGAACCCATGACCCTTGACTCTTGCCCAGTGCTTTCTCCACCAGGTTTCCATAGATAAAGGTAAAAAGGAGGGACATTTCCTGAGTCTCCAGTATGTGTCAGTTCCTGTGCTGGCTGCTCTATACATCCCAGCCCAGCCGTCCTTGTGGTCACCTACAATGTGGGTAGAGTTTGCTTTTATTGTATTTTATCTTTTTTGAGTTGAGGTCTTACTCTGTTGCCCAGGCTGGAGTGTAATGCCACTATCACAGCTCACTGCAGCCTCTAGCTGGGCTCAGGTGATCCTTCCACCTCAGCCTCCCAAGTAGCTGGGACTATAGGCATGCGCCACCACACCTGGTTAATTTTTGGATTTTTTGTAGAGATGAGGTCTCACTATGTTGTGCTGGCTGGTCTCAGACTCCTAGGCTCAGGCAATCCTCCCACCTCAGACTCCCAAAGAGCTGTGATTACAGGTGGGAGGCCCCACGCCCGGCCTGCATTCTTATGAATGAGGATATGGAGTCTCTGGAATGCTGAGTGATTCACCTCTTCACACAGCTTTGAAGCGAGAGTGGGGCTCCGACCCCAGATTGGTCTGACTTTCAGGTTGCCGTGCCATCTTAGCTGCACGGCTCTCCTGATGACACCTGTGCCTGATGAGTCTTTCTGTGCAGTGAACCCAAGCGGTGAGTAACAGGGGCATTTCAGGTGCTGGGGAAGACTGGCAGAAGGCATGGGGTGGGAGACTGCACAGCTTTTCTGTTGCCCTTCTGAACTCACTATGGAGATGACATCTGTCTCCCTGTTTCACGAGTCAGGCTTGCCGCTCTGAGTCCTGCAAGGCGATTGTCACATTGGTGAGTAGTCCCCCAAGGTGTGGGACACAGGGGGAGGTCCCACCCAGCTCCACTCAGGGAGGACAAAGAAAGTTGGAGTTTCTGTAACTGATGCCCAACTGGCTAGAACATAAAACGTCTCATCAAAGATTTGCATATATCAAGATATAAATAAAACGTGTGGGTCAAATGACAAGAGTCCACGCAGCTCTTGATTTCCCCCTCAGTTTACAGCCGGGATCCCTGAGTTCGTTCTGGCTCCGCCCCTTCTTTCCTCCTTTAGCTCACAGCATGGAGGTGACATTCTTCTCCCAGTTGGAGGCTTATGCTGTACCAATTTGACTGACTCCTAACCCCTGGTAAACGCAACTTCTCCCTCTCTCCCGCTTTTCCCAGGAAGCCACACAGCTCTCTGACCAGTCTCCTCTGCCGTGCATGTTCTCTGGCCTCATGCGATCCTTGGACGCAGCTCGATGAAGTCTGAGGCAGCCCTGGTCGCCCGCTCTGTCCTGTCCTCACTGCTGCAGGTAAAGCCATTCACAATGGGATCAGGGTTGCCAGGCTAGAGGTGCATGCCTGGTTGACAGTGTAGAGGGAGGGACAGGGCCGGGGAAAGGTGCTTTTAGCACCTAGCACAGCCTCTCAGGTTGTGACAGAGAAGAGTGGTGAGGAGATTCTGGTGGCTTCTTGGGCTTGTGTCTCACAACCCAAACGCGACCTCATGGACTCATACCCTGGTCCCTACACATTTGGTGAAAGTTTTTTTAAAAATTTGTCTTTATTTTAGACTCAGGAGGTATGCAGGCATGTTTGTTACATGGACATTTTCAGGTGATCCATTCTCCAGATGGTGAACATTGTGTCCTATAAGTCATCGCTGAACCCTCCTCCCCTTCCCCTCCACCTTTTTGGTGTCCCTAGTGTCTATTATTGCCATCTTTGTGATCATTTAGGTCCTGCACACGAGTGACAACATGCGGAGTTTGGTTTTCTGTTTCTGAGTTCGTTCACTTGGGATGATGACCTCCAGCTGCAAAGGACATGATTTCATTCTTTTTAATGGCTGCGTGGGATTCCATGGTGTAAGTGTTTCAAGGGTCAGTGTATTAGAGAATGTGGTCTTTTTTCCCATCCTTGATATCTCACATTTCTTCTTTCTTTCCACAAACATCAAGCACCTGCTGTGAGCCAAGCACTATTCCAGGCTCTGAAAATGAAAGGCTCCACATCACTGAAATCCTGGAACTTCCATGCAAGTCATGGTTGGCTTCTGTAGCATGTCTACTCAGGGTACCCTGTGTCTGAGACCCCGGCATCCCTCACCCCATGCGTTTCTCTCCTCTGTGAGTGTGTCATTAAGCTTCGTTATATTCTTGGTCTGAACAACCTCTTGAGGCTCAAGTCTGGCTCACTAGATTTCTCTTTCTGAGACAGGGAAGAACAAAGGCAGAGGCAATAGCGATACAAGGAGAAACTACACCTGTTCGAGACAGAAGCCCTCAAAGCAACTCTTGTAGCGAACCAAACATTCAAAGCCATCTTGCTGGAGCTGAGATCTCCCTGAACTCAAAAGCACAGGTGTAGGGAGATGAGAGGAAAGACTTATCTGGGAGATACAGTAATAAGCCAATACAGCATGCATGACAACTCAGGGACTGAGAATTCATAAATATATTCATGCCTTCTTCTCAGTCAGATTGATTAAATACCCAAGCACCAAGTTAGACTGAGAGAGATGGAGTGAGCCGGAGCGAGAAGGGGGCGTGACCACAGAAGTTCTGGTGAAACGTATCAACTCAGGAACAAAGAATACTTCATCAAGTACATAAACAGTCCCTGCTGGATACATCTGAATCGGGAAGTATCATAAATTAACCTGCCAAGAAACTTTGCAAAAGGTCATATTTAACATGAGTCAGGCTCTGGGAATGGATATTTTCATGGCTGGAAGAAAGAAAAAGAAAGGTTGCTTTCTTGGTGTTGCATTTTCAAAATCGCTTCCTAATTTTTCAGCAAGAGAAGAAAAAAAACAATTTCTAGCCGATTTAGTGGCAAAGACTTGACTGGGCATCCCTTGAATGTGAGCGCCGAGGAGCCCAGGGGAGAAGACGTTGCCTAGACCCCACTCTCTGGTCCCTGTCACAGGAAGTCCTTCCACCTGCTCTCAACCACACGGTGGTCTTGTTGGAAGAGGACCCAGTCAGTCAGAGCCACAGAGTACGTGGGCAGCTTGGGAGAGGGGACACAGTCAACAGAAAGTCGAAGGTGGAGAAAACCAACAGTGGTCTTGCTGGTGACTGGTTTGGAATAGGAGCCTGCTTTTTCTCAGGCCATGGGACCTTGAGCCAGGTCTAAGACCAAGTCCCCTAGTGCGGCCATGGGGGATAGTGGCCTGGCCACTCCTGGGACTTAGCTTCCCCATCCACTGAGTGGGTGTGTTGACACCCACCTGGAGAACAGGTAGAGAGAGTGTTTATTCCTCCAGGGGGGAGAGCTGGGCCAATCCATTCCGATCAGGGGTTTTCTGTGTCCCCCAGATGCCCATTTTCTTGGCTTGCCTTTCTATGAATGCTTCTGTTTTTATTGCTGGATGCTCCTGACTCTCCTCCTTTCTTCTCAACTGCCTTTCTCGCCTGGAGAATCTAATTTGCCCTGAGATAGAGCTATATTCCTATGTGTGTTTATTCAGTAGATACGAGGAATGTGCCGTGTGTATCAGGCTCTGTCCTATGTGATGAGGGTGCAACTATGAACCAAACAGATGCAAATCCCACCTTCACAGTCAGTAAATAAATGGGCATAAGGCACAACACAGCACAAGGCACCATGACACACACAAACAGGTGCGGCGCGTGTAGAGTTAGGAGGGCAGGGGAGCCCTGGGGAGGGAGAGGAGGCAGGATGACTGCAGGTTGGAATTGCATGGTCCACGTGGCCTCACTGAGAAGATGACATTTGTTTTTAGATATATTTGTTTTATTTTTTGTCACATTTACAACAACCATCTGTGGCAAGTGACACCGGCTTTACATTTTCAGTAGGGACACCAAGTGTCCTCTAAAATGAATTATAGTTTGAACACTGGACTCAACTTCAAAAAAATCAAACAGCAAAAAATACATTCTAGCTGTATATATCTAGATTATTCAGCACAAAACATTCTGAATATACAGAAAATAAACCCCTCAAAGAAAGAGAAAATATAAGAAGATGAGAAACCCCAACCAAACCCCAACTCAATCACCTAGCCAACCCAACCGCAGAAGTCTCAGAGCAGATGAGGACATGGATGACACGGGGTTGGAGAGGGCATGCACGATCACCTTCAGGGGTTCTTAACCATGCAAGAACCAGAGCAGCAAAACAGGCTGGGAGTCCTCACTACCACGCCCCTGTCCATGCCCCCCCCCCAACTTTTGTTCCTTCTTAGCTAGTCCCTGCTGGAAAGTCTCAAAGCACTCAGCATTCTTCATCAGAAGAACTGCCCAGGTGTGGGGCCTTTATGCTCTGACATTAGAGAAGGTGACATTTAAGCAAAGCCTTGCAGGAGGTGAGGGAGGAGCCCCTTGCATGCCTGGGGCCAGAGCATTCTAGGCAAGAGAACAGCGGGTGCAAAGGCTCTAAGGTTGGAGTGCACCTGGTGTCACTGGGGAATCGCAAGGAGGCCGCAGAGGCAGGAGTAGAATGATGGCAAGGGGAGCCAAAGGGGCGCCGGGGAGGTCTTCTGGGATTGGCAGGTCAGTGTAAGGACTCTGGCTCTCACTGCAAGAGAAAAGGGGCAAATCTGGCGGGTTTGAAGCAGAAGATCCACAATCTGACGACAGAATGACTTACAAAATGTCAGCTCTGCGTTTTTCAGATCAGCTCTAACCAGAGAGATTAAAAAAAGGAATTCAGGCTCTAAATTCACAGGCACCAAGGACAGTTGCAGGCAAGGCAGGGTTCACCCTGCAGTCTCTGTGCCTTCCACAGAGTCATTGTCAGCAAGCAGCAGTGAGGGGTAGGCCAGGAGCTGTGGGGCGGCAAGGTGCTGATCCTGGACCAGGCGGGGCCCTTGGCAGCCACAGGCATAGGCAGGGACATCCAGAGATGCTTCCAGAGGTCCTGGGTGGGAAACAGATGTGAAGGGTGACTCACCCAGTACCTTGGGGAGTGTCGAGATTGTTCACGGCCGTTGCAGCATTCAGTCTGCCCTTCTTTGTAAACAAAACCCTGGCTCTGTCAGGCATTGGCCGACCTCCCTTGCAGCCAGCAGTGTCCAGCTAGAAGCAGAAGTCACAGAATAGGATTTCCAGGACATCTTTTTATGGGGCCTGACTGTACTTGAGGCCACCCTGTGGCCTCCTTCCATTCCATTTCCTTCTGATGACTGGAGCCCCGGCAACTATCTTGTGACCTTGAGGACAATGGCCAAGTGCTCAGGACAGCAGAAGAATAAGAGAAGTCTGGGCTCACAAGGCTTCCTTCCCAATGTTCTACTACTCATCTTTGGCCTTATTTTATATGAGAGTGTGAGTTGTCAGAATCAACATGGGGTCACTGATATTAAGAAAACCCTCACAGATAGAGCCAGGGAAGACCATGAAAAGAAGGTTCTCATGCTTGTGTGCCTGATAACAAAAGCTGTCACAAAAGGCTGCAGAAACTGCAACCTTGCACAAAGGCCATTGCAACCTTATGCCAAAACCCTCCTGCAAGGACATCTGCCCGGCAACTGCCCGTCCAGCCTCAGACTGACGTCACATTTGTTATTGGTCTTTGTAGCCAAGGATAATGACTTCAAAACAATTATGTAATTCTCCTCTTTTATTTTTTTTCTTTAAGAACCCTTGTCTCGCTTGACCTCCCTGAATGCTCCCATGTTTTTCCAGGATGTGCAGATTCTCATGGCAAGCCTCGGTTCCTGAATAAGTATCTTTTATTTTAGGGAACCTCTCTCTGTTTGTTATTTAGGTTGACGAGAGAGCACAGCCTCATTCCTTGAAGTCCCTGTTAAGAGGAGGTGAATGAAATTCCCAACCGATGCAGAAAAGTGACTGACTTGAAGGCCCTTTGGGTCATCTGAAAGTAGATACTGAACCAAGAGCTGAAGGAACCACATTTTAATTAAATTTTAATTTTAAGAGTTGAGGGTACATGCGAGGATTTACTACATAAGCAGACTGCGTGCAGGTGATGTTGGGGTTTCCAATGGGCCCTCTTTCCCCCAGTAGTGGACAGGATGCCCAGTGTGTTGCTGTGTGTCCCCTGCTTCCTCCCCCTCCCTTCTCCTCCCTCCCTCCTCCCCCCCCCTCCTTGCCCACCCTCCTCCCCACTCCCACTCCTAGCATAGTCCGGCGCCTGACTGTCCCACCCTGTGCTCATGTGGTCAGGGATCAGGGCCTGCTTATGAATGAGAACATGCAATCTTCAGTTCTGAAAGAACCCGATCTGAGTCCTGTGTCTGATAAGAATTCTCTAGATGATTTTGGTCAAATTATGCAATAATAATGGTAATATTTACTATTAATCGTGCAATCACTGTGCTAGGTTCTTTATTTACTTCACTATCCCATGTGAGCTTCACAAACCACCCTATGAGGCGAGTTTTAGTACATGCATTTTAGAGACGAGAGAACAGACTCACGGAGATCAAGTCCAAGGTCTACAGAGCAAGCGAGTTCTACAGAGGTCAGGGGTTACAACAGAGTTCAGAAAGGCACTAAAGCCCTTGTTCTCGAGGACTGTAGAATACTGTTATGATTTTCTCTGAAGCTCAGTTTTCTCTTCTGTATGATGGGTGGTAGAACTAGGTGGTCTTTGAACATCCCCTCTAGCCCCGAGACTCTTGCATGACAAGTCCTTTGGATGCAGTCCTGCCTGCCCGAGCTTGACCTTGAAGGTCCTACACCTCTTCCACCCTATGCATTTCCAAGTGGTGCCCTTGTCAAGGATGCTAAGTGGGAGCTGTCATCTTTCCCTTGACCTTGAGAAGAACAGCTCCATCAGGCTGCAAGAGGAGGCAGCCCCAGCCAGGGGGTGTTTGGAGCCGGGTGCTGCTGGTCCCAGCTCGCTCCTGCAGGTTGGAGAACCTTCTGGCAGCCACTGAGTTGCCTCGCCGGGGGAGGCTGCATCTCACCTCCAGACAGCCTGTCTGTTCTGACGATCAAGGAGGGATTTGGTGGAGCAGCAGTGCAGGCCCTCCCAGGTGATGCTCCCTCCCCAGGGAGCTCAGGAGAGTTGCTCATGTGACACATGGAGAGCAAGTCCTGTAATGAGCAGAAGGAACGGGCCTCAAGAGATGTACAACTCAGAGCCGTGGTGTCTTCAGATCGAACACCTTTTGTTTTCACTGTGTGCCATGTGAACCCTCTCTGCTTCTCCACATCCAAGTTCTCCCTGGGCCAGGGCCGGAGGACCTTCCTTGCTCTTGTGGGGCACACAGGAGACACCCTTTAGGACCTGTCTGGGCCAGGGTGATGCTGCTTGTCTTCTGCAGTGAAGGAGCCCCACCCCCTTCTCAGTGCCTGACCTGTCCCCCTGGTTCTGTGGGGGTTTGTGGGGGATGAAGCCATGGAGGTGAGGTGGTGGTGCTGATGGAGACACCAGTGATAGCAGCCCCTCGGATGAAAATGGTGATTCTGGGTTCTCTGTGGGTGTGGCTCAGCTGCCCAGAGCTCCCAGAAAGTCCCTAAGGGGGGACGTGGCCCCTCAGCAGGTGAGGGACACTGTTTTAGTCCATTCTGGCTACTGTAGCAGAATACCATAAACTGAGTGTCATCTACAACAGAAATTTATTTTTCACAGTTCTGGAGGCTGAGGTCAGGGCAGCAACCAGGCCGGGGTCTGGGGAGGGCCTTCTTCTGGGCAGAATGCCAACTTCTTTTTTTCTTTTAAAGATGTGGGCTACAATTCAGGGTAAGGTATACAAACATTGATTATGCAGGTACTCTTGTTGATGAGATATGCCCCGCCAACTTCTCTTCGTACCCTCACAGGACAGAGAGCAGAAGCTGAAGCGAGGTCTCTCATGACTCTTTTTTAGAGGCAAGGTCTCACTAAGCTGCCCAGGCTGGTCTCAAACTCCTGGGATCCAAAGATCCCCCTGTCTCAGCCTTCTAAAGTGCTGGGATGACAGGCGTCAGCCACCGCACCCAGCCTCTCTCATGACTCACCAGGGCACTCATCCTAGATTCCGCTCCCATGACCTCATCTCATCCAAATCAACTCCCAAAGGCACTACCTATTAATACTAGAATATCAGGGGATGGGTAGTGTTTCAGAATGTGAATTTTGGGGGTACACATTCAGTTCATAACTGGCACTCAGCGGGGCCTGCCATGACTGAGATGTTTCAGATTCAGCCAGTGCGTCTGGAAGATGCAAAAGCAGCTCTCCAGCTCAACCTGGAGATGGAGAGGAGTTAGGGCATGGGCTCCCGAGAGCCAAAGGTGTTGGCATGTAGAGTCTCTGAATTTATCCCTGTCTCCTTTGGAGCCAAGACCATGTTTCATCTCATCATTGCCCAGTGGCTGGTCTCGAGTCTTTCTCCGGGTAGATTGTGACCTCCCATTCCTTGGCATCTCTCTTTCCAGGGTGGGCTTTTGGTAAGGGTTTGGGCATGGGGAGAACGTAGCTCTCAGCAAATCTGCATAGATGCTGGGAGCCAACCGCTTGGCGGAGAGACTGTGGTTCTGGTGGCTGTGGTGCTGGTGGAGGGAGGGGCCGTGGTTCTGGTCTTTCCTTTTGGAAGAAGCAACTCTGTCATCTTTCTGTTTAGTGTCCTGGGGATGATGGATTCCTGGCACGGAGACACAATCGTCTGAAGAACTGTGTCCTCCAAGAGGAGGAACCAGGACTCAGCTTTTGGGTGGATCAGAGCCGTCCCTGGAGATGGGTTGGAGATGTGCTCCTCTGCCAGCCTCCCCGGAGACCAGGCACCTGCTTCCCTGGCTGTCTCCTTGAGTTTCTGCAATCCCTCACTTTGGTCTGTAGAGGAAAGAAGCCAGACAGCTAGGACTTCCTGAGCCGCGTCCCCTGGAAAGCTCATGCTGAGACTTTGGCATCTTCATTTACAACTTTTCAAGACTTCGGCCTTCTGAGCCCTCAGCTTCCCACTTGTCTCTCAGCCCCAAGAATAGCTGGTGTGCAGAGCTGCGGGGCCTTCCTCTTGGGGGTGGGGGATGGGGGAATGAGGGGGTTGGGATTCTTGGAAAAGGGTCTTACTCCAAACTGCAGGCCCGGCTCGGACTTCTTCCAATTTGGAGAGGAGGGATCAGAATCGGGAACGTTGTATCTGGGTGGACAGATGTGAGAACGAGGAGGCTGTCCAGGGAGCAAGTCAGCGTGAGAAAAGGGCGGGACCGTGAGCCTGTAACACCTATGGCAATGAGGATCTTTCTCCCGCCTGCCCACCCCAGACCAGCAGGCAGCATCTTGCAAGCCTCTGACATGGAAACAGGCTGGCTTGGAGGCCCCGCAGGCGGGTCAGGATGAGGATGCAGAGATAACACACAGCCCCGGGAATGAATTCCCACCCCAGTTTTTCATTAAATAGGAGCAAAAAAATCTGGATAACTATCTGTATTCAACATTCTTATTTTACAGAAAAGGAAACTGAGTCCTGGAAATAATAATAATGAGGGCAGCAAATACCTTTTATGTTGCTTATGAGTGCCCATTACTGTTCTAAGCACTTCCTTCTTTCATCTTCACAAAACCTTGCCAGGTAGATATTGTTATTATCTCCATTTACAGATGAGGAAAGTGAGGCAACAGGGTCTAAGGTAACTGCTCTGGAAGGAAATGAAATTCAGAGTGAGGCAAGCCGGCTCCAGTGTCTAGTTTCTCAAGCACTGTGCTGAGTAGTGGTCAGAGTCAGGACCGGTGATCCAGGCTTCCCAACCCTCCATCTATGCATCCTTCCAGACCCACACTGCCCAATATGGCGACCACTTTCCTTTCAGAAGAAGCAGCTCTGTCATCCTTCCCTTGGTGTCCTGGGCATGATGAATTCCTGGTGCAGAGACACATCTGTCTGAAAAACTGTGCCTTTCAAAAGGAGGAGTCAGGACTCAGCTTTTGGGTAAATTGGAGCTGTCCCTGGAGATGGGCTGGAGATGTGCTCCTCTGCCAGCCTGGGGCCATTGAACCTTTGAAATGTAGCTTGTCCAAATGCGATGTATTGTCAGTGTAAAATGTACTCTGGATTTCAAAGAGCTAGTATTAAAAAAAAAGCATGATATTGCCTTAATTTTTTTATATGGATGTCTTGTTGAAGCAATAATCTACTGGCTATACTTATTTAAATAAAATATATTCTTTTTTTTTAGTTGAAGTCTCACTCTGACACCCAGGCTGGAATGCAGTGTTATGCTCATGGTCACCGCAATCTTGACCTGCTGGGCTCAGGCGATCCTCCGACCTCCTGGGTAGCAGCACCCATTACCATGCAAATTTTTTTATTTATGGTAGTGATGAGGTCTCACTATGTTGCTCAGACTGGTCTAGAACCCCTGGGCTCAGGCAATCCTCTTGCTTTGGTCTCCCAAAGTGCTGGGATGACAGGCATGAGCCACTGAGCGCAAACTTAGCCCTGACTTTCTTATTAGTGTCTAGGCTTTGACTCTAGGACCCTCCTGTGTTGGTAAAACAATGTAGACGTGCACATGTATTCAAATCAGCAAAAAGACACTCAGATAGCCGGGCTCAGTGGCTCAGCCTGTACTCCCGCGCCTTGGGAGGCTGAGGTGAGTGGATTGCCTGAGCCCGTGGGTTCGAGACCCACCTGGGCAACTTGGCAAGACTTCATCTTTACAATAAATCAAAAAATTAGCCGGGTGTGGTAGTGCGTGCCTGTAGTTCCAGCTACTTGGAAGGTTGAGGCAGAAGGATCGCCGGAGCCCAGCAGGTCGAGGCTGCGGTGGCTGGGAGTGGCCACTGCACTCCAGTCTGGGTAACAGAATGAGACTCCAACTCAAAAAAAAAAAAAAAAAAAAAAAGACACTCAGATCCCGAGCCTAAACATGTTACATGACCATGGACAAGTCCTCTGATCTCTCTGAGCCTATCTCTGACCTTTGCGAGGAGATACCTAGCTCATATGGCAGTTGTGAGAGAAGTGACATCATGAATGTGACATGCATCTTAGACATGCGTGCATTGTGGGCCATCATCAAATGGCTAGCATTAACTTGGAGCCACATCTCCAGTGCAACAACGGCAGGAACACTTCCCCCCTTTGTGGTCAAGAGCACAGTGTCTGTCCAGAAGAATGCAGCCAGCAGCAGCCACTGAAGGAAGTGTGAAATGCCTAATGCCCGCCAACCTCTGTCTCTGCCCGTTCCCACCCTGCCCTCAATACTGTCCATTCCACAGTCTGAATCTAAACACAAGCCTGAGAAAGAGTTGTTTCCTTTCTGAAGTCTGCAGGTAAAAAGCAGCAGGCATCAGGGCAATTTGGGACTCATTTCAGCCCCTCCATGGTTTTGAGCCAATAAATGGCTCACAGTATGCCCTTGGCCAACCCATCTCTGGGGGCTTCTGCTACCTCTTTAATAAGATGGGATGAGTAATTCTTGCCTCTCATTCATTTTACAAGCATGTAACAAGGATGAATCAAGTAATGGCTGCGGAATCCTTGGAGGTCCTTGGAGAAATAGTTGCTATATAAATGCAAAGTATGATGTCCATTTCTATTACATTGTGTCTTGCAAATAAATGTATAAGCCTCTAGCATGTTGGTGTCAGTGCCTGTCTGGCCCATTATTGGCTACATGCATATTTTAAGTGAAATGATCCTCTCCATACTTTTATCCCTTGAAAGCATATGCCAAATGTGTAATCTGTGAGGTTATGATTATCTTTTTCTTTTTGGGAGCCCAGGGCACATGCCTGTTTGCCTCACTTCTGTGACTGGGAGTTCTGACAGATCAGCTGTTGGTGACTGGTGTGCGTGGGGAGCTTTTCAATGTAATCAGGGACCTAGATCTGGATCCATGAGGGATTCATGTGCATTTTCCTTCCCTCACCCTCTTAATTGAGCTGTTCAGAAGAGAGGTCCTGTCATTCACTTGAAAAGTAACTCGCTTGTTCCTCCCTAAAAATTTAACTAGATTGCTTCCTGATTCAGAAGATGAAAGAACAGATTGTGAAATGTACTTTGAATCATATAACATTTTAGAGGCCATTTGGTGTTGACAGTTATCATTGTAAAACTGACTCTGCTGAGGCCCTGATACTCAAGACTAAAGACGTGCGAGGTGGTAATTTCCTAGTCATGGTTCTGAAGCTTGAGAGCTTGGGCTTATGTGCATTGCAACTCTCAGGGCTGAGTTTTCTTCCATTTTAATAAAAATATACAGAAATGTGGCCCATGGGAGAAAAATGAGTAGTATTGATCCTGAATTGGAAGTGAAATATTTCTGTGTCTGAGAAGTCTCCTGTGTCTTGTACTCAAATGTAGACAGCTGGGGTCCTCTGGGTTTGTGTCTCCTGGGATCACCCATGTTCACTGCCTATCGACCCTTCTCCAAAAAGCTTCTGGAAACTTGATTCATGTTCACAAAATCTTCAGGAGCTGAAGAGTGGGGACTTCTGAATCTTCAACCTTTACAGAAACCTAAGAGGTAATTCTAGTTCAGTGTTCTGAGAGGCTTGGACCCCAAGGACTCTGCTACCCAACCCAATGCCTGATCTTTTAAACTCAGTGTTGGTATCCCTACAATAAACCTCTGACCACTCAAAATCTACAGTGTCCCTTAATGAACCCTCCTCCCCGCTCCTTTCTCAAAAGGTAGTCTCTTCTCTGAGCGCTCAGCCCTCATTGCCCAAGCTGGTCTCCTCTGGTGAGTTTCTCCTGTCCCATTTATTGTCACATCTCTTTTTTAGAAAATCCAGCTCTCTTTCCTTAGCCCTAGAGACCCTGTCTAATTGCCTGTTGCGTAACTCCCCTGTGTGTCCTGCCGGAACCACAGACTCTCAACACCTGAATTCACACTCGTGTCTTCCCTCACACCAGTTCTCCTTCCCATGTCCTTTGCCTTGGTTAGTGCCACTAGGAAGCAGAAGAAGCCACACGGGAGTTGCCCTGAATGGCTTCCTTCATTCCATGCAGTGATGAAGTCATGTTGATCTCTCTTCTCTTCCATCCTCTCGACCGCTTCTGGAAGTGTTCAGCCTCCTGGAGCTTCTAACTTGGACTCTTGTGATAGTGCCACAACCACTGTTTGATCTCACTGCCACCCCCTTTCCTCCTCAGTGCAGCCTGCTTAAGATCTTTTTCAGATCGACCTGATTGTCTGATCGTGGACTTTGACAGTTTCACAGAGTCTTGAAGATGTAGTTTTCCCATTACCCCGATCTTTGTTTTCTGTCTTCCCAACTCGACCATGAGATCCCTTATGAGGCTGTCTGCCTAAGTCAGACTTCAGTCCAGAATGAACCCTTAACTAACACTGAAAGGGCTTAGCGTAAAACACCACCCAGAAGGCCTCTGAGCTGCTGTCCGTGGTGTTCATTCCCTGTCACCCTGCACTTGGCCTCCACAAGGATTCCACTTGGTAGGCATGCGGACCACTGAGCTCTGCATGGTGAAATCTTATATTAACTAATTTCTGACCACACCTTCCCAGTCTCGTGGCATCTTGAAGAAGCAGTGGTGCGTTCTAGCGGAGCAGAGCTAGAGTCTTGTTTTCAAGTATGGGCTTTCCTCTCAACAAGCTCTAGGGCTCAGGATTCTCCTCTCAAAGATGATCTCTTGGGCTGCGGCCCCTTTGATCTTGGGTCTGGAATGTGAAACACTGGTATCAGGGAGAGTCAGGTGAGAATTCACTGAGAAAAAGGCCCTGAGCACATGCTGCTGGCAGATGATCTCTCCTACAAGGGATAACGCACATTCCCTTTTCTAGGCCAGTTCTCCACTCCACTTTCTGCTCTATAAACTGAGCCAGGAGCCGGCACGTCATGTCATAGATGCTAGAAATGACTGAAGTGATGGCCACAACATCCACTCCACGTTGCCACTCAGTCTTTTATTCCTGGCTCTCCGTTCCCCAGGACATTGATATTCTGGCTTTATCCTGCTTCTGCGGTCTTCCAAGAGTCTCCTTGGGCTTTATTCATTCATCCTCCCTCCCTTCAGCTCTTGAGAATCTAGCGACGCTCATGTAATCGTATAGCCTCACTCACTATTTTGAGTGAGATTCCTGTTGCTAGAGTCTACTTTGCCCTATGCTCATACAGACACTCCAGTTTTCTTTTGATCAATGCTTGTGTAGCATGTCTCTTACTTTTGTCCTATATATGTGATTATTTTCAAAATGTGTTTTTTGTAGTTCATTCAATCTTTCCTTATTATCCTATCTGATAATCTCTGTCTTCTAATTTATGTGTTTAGACCATTTGCATTTGATGTAATTATTGAGGTGGCTGGGTTTAGATACTTTATTTCATTATGTGTTTTTGTTCATTTCCCATTTTTTGGTTCCTGTTTCCACTTTCCTGCTTTCTTTTGAAATACTTGCATATTTATTTTAGCATTCGATTTTGATTTACTTGTTGGCATTTTATCTATATCTCTTTGTATTTTCTTTTAGTGGTTGTTCTAGAAGTATATATATAAAACTAAATACTTATAATGCACTTAGAGTTAAGATTTTACCACACCAAGTAAAATGTAGGAAACTTATCATAATATAGATTCATTTATCCTTTCCCATTTTCTAATAGTTGTCATATATGTTACATCTACCTACAAATGGATTGCATCTACTCATATTGAAAACTCTGTCAGACAGTATTATGATATTAGCTTTCAACAGTTTTAAAGAACTTAAGGGGGAAACAAAGTCTATTACAATTTCCCATTTTTAAGCTACTGATGTTGCCCTTCCTTTATTACAGAAGTTCCAAGTTCCTTCATCCTGAAGAACTTTTTTTTTTTTGAGTTGGAGTCTCACTCTGTCACCCAGACTGGAGTGCAGTGGCCACTCCCGGCCACTGCAGCCTCGACCTGCTGGGCTCCGGCAATCCTTCTGCTTCAGTCTTCCAAGTAGCCAGAACTACAGGCGCGCGCTACCACACCCGGCTAATTTTTGATTTATTGTAGAGAGGAGGTCTTGCCAAGTTGCCCAGGTGGGTCTCGAACCCACGAGCTCAGGCAATCCACTCACCTCAGCCTCCCAAAGGCGCGGGATTACAGGCTGAGCCACCGAGCCCAGCTCTGAAGAACTTTCTTTAGCATTTCTTTTAGAATGGATCTACTGCTGATGAATTCTCTTAATTTTCCTTTATTTGAGAATGCCTATATTTCACTGTGATTCATGAGTATTTTAAGTGGGATATAAAATTCTGCTGACAATTATTTTGTCAGTGCAATTTAAAGATGCTGTTTTTCTCCTTCCTTGCCTCCATGTTTTCTGATGAGAAATTCAGTCATGTGAAGTTTTATTCCCTTGTCTTACTATTTTGGGGGCTGCTTTCAAGATTTGCCTTTATCTTTAGTTTTTAGATAGTTGATTATGATATAGGTGAGACTTTCTTTGGGTTTATCCTGTTTTGGATTTGTTGAATTTCCTGGATTGATAAAGTAATGCCTTTCATCAAATTTGGGAAATTTTCAGTCATGATTTCTGCATCTATTTTATTCTGTGCCAATCTCTTTATTCTCTCCTTCTGGAACTCTGGAGGAATGAATAATAGAACTTCTGATATTGTCTCCTAGGTCCCCGAGGTCTTCTTTTAAAACGCTTTTTGACCTCTTTGTTCTTCAGATTGGATAGCTGCTATTGATCTGTCTTCCAGTTCACAGATCTTTTCCTCTGTCATCACCACTACCCTATCGAGCCAGTCCAGTGAATGTTTTATTTCAGATATTGTTTTTTTTTACATTCTAAAATTTCCATTTGTTTCAGTTTTATGTCTTCTGCCTCATCTGAGATTTTTGATCTTTTTTTCTCATTTCAAAAGAGTTCACCCTTGTTTCTTGGAGCATGATTATAATAACTGCTTTAAAGTCTTTTTGTGATAGTTTCAACATCTGCCGTTTTGATGTTGGCACCTGTTGATTATATTATCTTCCCTTGAGACATGGTCACACTTTCATGGTTCTTTGTATGTTGAGTAATTTTGAGTTGTTTCTTATAATTTTGCATTGTAAACCTGAGTCCTGTTAAACATTTCTAGAAAATGTTGATTTTGTGTGTGTGTGTGAAGAAAGACAATCAGCTAAGTCAGGTTCATTTGCTGATTTGCGGCTGCCTCATGCATGTTTAGCTTAGAGAGGGTAGGTTTACATATAGAATTAGTGTTATTCTTTTCCCAGTTTTATCTTCTGGGGACTAGCATCACTCTCTCTGGTTTCCAGAAAGTTCTTTTGCTATTCTGTAAAAAATAAGGTTGTTTGATTGGAAATTGCATTGTGCTTACTGACCACAAAGCTCTGGAGAAAAAAAAATAAGAATGAGACTGTCTCCATCCAATTTCTTACAGTGTCTTGGGGCAGTTCATAGGACTAAGGTCGCCTTTGGGGCATGGTGGTGAGAGAAAAAGGGAGAAAAGGATGTACCGATTTCTCCCACACTCTTGGCCCACAGGGGCGCCTTTTCTTCTCTTGCCTTTCTTTGCACAGTTCCAAAGCTGGGTTTTTTCTCAAGACAAAAACAAAACAAAACAAAACAAACAAACAAATGAACAAAACCAAAATGGAGAACCACTGAGATTTCCTCCACAGTATGTGTTATTACACGTCCTCCTTTTTCCGGACCTGTGGGCAGAAAGATAGGGGTGATCCTAATGCTTTTCTTCTTATGGGTTCTGTGAAGTTTCATGATTGGGACTGCCCTTGGGTCAAAGCCAGTAGATAAAAGCAAAGCACAAATCACATTTGTGTGTGTGCAGGTGTGTGTGCGTGTGTGCGCGCGGGTGTGTATGTGTATGTGTTTAGCTTTTATAGTTCTCAGAGGGGAATATCATCCAAAACAAGCTGGGTCACCCTTTTAAGAAGAGGAACATACAGGCCTATTTGTTATCTCTATTATTTCTTGATTTTCATTGAAATTATCCTGTCTTCTTGTGTATCTTATTATTTTTCAATGAATAGTAAAACGTTTTGATCCAAAAGATATACTATAATCATGGATTGGAGGACTCAGTATTGTTTAGAAGGCATTTCTCCTTCAAGTGATTCAATGCAAACAGATTCAATGCAATTTCAATACAATTTTTAGAAATTTTTTGTAGAAAATGACATGCGAATTCTAAAATTTATGTGAAAATGTAAAGAATTATTTCAAAATGATTTTGAGAAAAGAATAATGGAGAAATTATAGCACTCAATTTTGAGACTTACTGTAACGCTACTATAACAACTTTATTTTTGGTAAAAATCTAAGCATAGGCTGGGCTCAGTGGCTCAACTTATAATCCCAGCACTTTGGGAGACCAAGGTGAGTGGATTGCCTGAGCCCATGGGTTCAAAACCAGCCCAGACAACTTGGCAAGACCTCATCTCTACAGTAAATCAAAAATTAACTGGGCATGGTAGCTTGCACACCTGTAGTTCTGGCCACTTGGAAGGTTGAGGCAGAAGGATCACCTGAGCCCAGCAGGTTGATGCTGGGGTGGGTGTGAGCATGGCACTGCACTCCAGCCTGGGTGATGGAGTGAGATTTCAACTAAAAAAAAAGTATGCATAAATATCAGTGAAATAGAATAGAGAGTCCAGAGAGATTCTGTAACATAATGGCCAGTTAATTTTCAATGAAGTATGGACTCTGACTTTGGAGTCTCTCTTCTGTCCTGAAAAGCCATGAGGGTGAAGTTCGAGTTTGCTTGGGTAGGCAAATGTTCTTGAGCAGAAGCAGCTCAGGGCTCCACTTACCTCTTGAGCTCCTCTTTTACTACTGATACACTTAAATGCATCTTGAAATATTTTATTTACTTATTTTTTTGAGTTGGAGTCTCACTTCTTCACCCAGGCTGGAGTGCGGTGGCATGCATGCTCACGGCCACCCCAGCGTTGACCTGCTGGGCTCCGGTGATCCTTCCTCCTCAGCCTTCCGAGTAGCTGGAACTACAGGTGCATGCTACCATGCCCGGCTAATTTTTATTTATTGTAGAGATGAGGTCTTGCCAAGTTGCCCGGGCTGGTTTCAAACCCGTGGGCTCAGGCAATCCACTTGCCTCGGCCTCCCAAAGTGCTGGGATTACAGACTGAGCCACTGAGCCTGGCCAAAATATTTTATCTAACATTTTTTCCCCCAGTGGGAGAGTTGGTCAAGATGCCTAGGTTGCTATACTGTCAGAAATCATGCATACATTTCTGTATGTATGGTTCTGAAACGTGTCTCTTCATTTGTAGTGAGTTTCAAAATCTAGTAACATTGATGCATACAGTTCTAATTTATTACTTTTAACTGTTTTTTTAGCATTCTGTTGAGTGATACATGACATTTTATTTGGTCATTTCCCAGTGGATATCTAGGTTGTTTCAAATGTCAAAGTTTTGTTTACAAGCAATGTTGCAAAACATTCTTGGTTCTGATTTTTTGTTATATATATTTCTTCAGGGTAAATATCAAGGATATTATTTTTGGGTCCTAGATTATATACACTTAAAGATTTGAATAACCATTACCACATTGTTCTCAAAGTGACTGTGTTGATTTATTCTCTCAGAGCCTTTATGTTTAAATTCACATGGCTACGACTTGAGATTTTGGTAAACCTTGTGTGATTTTGTTGAACAGAATTTTCCACCAGGCTGCTATAAAGACCACTGTACAGCCTAGCGTTTGGCTATCATTGGTTCAGCTGATTCCCCCTTCCGTCCTGTTTCAGTCACTGTTGATGGGGCGGGGAGGGGAGTCAGGTGGTATAAAACTCCCTGGCTGAGGCTGTCACTTGTCACCCGGCAGGTCTGAGCCAGTTTCCACAGAAGTGGTTCAACTAGTCTACCGCAAATTCGAAACACTTTCACATTTAATGTTTCAATATGTTTCCTGGGGTTACCTTCTATATCTACAGCATATATTTACTGAAAATTTCCAATGAAATATTAATATCACAATATTTTAGAAGTATACAACGCATGATGGCATCATTGTTATTCTTTAAGAACATTTTTGAAATGACTCTGCTAGGTGTGTGGGAAACTATTTTTATCAGTGTTTCGCGGATAAGAGGAACTAATGCTTGCTGAGTGCTTTCTTTATGCCAGGCTCTGACCTAAGTGCTTTGCATGTGTTGACTGATTTAGCTCTCGCGGTGATCCTATGAGGTAGCATTATTTGATCTGTCTCACAGATGAGGCAACTAGACAGCAGAGAGGTTCAGTGACTTTTTATAGATCACAGCACACAGATGGCAAAGGTGGAGGCTGCGCCCAGGTAATCAATCCCTGACTCTGCCCTTAACCACAATTGCATCCTGACTCTGGGGAGAGGGGAAAGAACCTGCTCAGTTTTGCTGTCACCAGTTCGAGGACCCGACCTGTGCTGCTCCTGGCCCTGTGTTTGGTCACGCCTCACACCGTCTTCTCCCAGCCTTCCCTGGACTGCCTTTGTTTGGCACTGAGGGTCTGAGAGCTGGAAGTGGGGCCCATTCTCCCAGCTCCCCTCCTGCCTCCCTCTGGGGGCCTGTGGCCGTGACTCCTGTTCTTATTTCTAAATACTCGTATTTCTCTTCCTTCTTAATAGATCAAGAGATCTTTGTCTCCACTCTCCAGATCTCCTTGTCCCTTTATTTATTGAACAATTAATTTAAGCAACAAAAATCAGCAAGTGCTTATCAAAGCCCTTGCATCAGCAAAGTCTTGGGGGAAATGAGCTTAGGGAGGGAGTTTCCAGGGTCACAGCAAGGCCGGTCTGGGTGTTGGTGGGTGTTAGGGAGGAAAAGACCAGTCTAGCTCACCTACTGTCATTCTGGGGAGTTGAGGGTGGGCGGCTTCCCCAGACTCTCCTTGCTGAAGATATGCAGGCACTCAACGCCTCAGTGTTGTGGCTTCTTCTTCTCAATCCATCTTTCACTGAGTCTTATGTGGAGATTTTTCCATCTCCTTGATTATAATGACCTCATGGAAAGAAACTTTTTAAAAAAAGAGCTTGGAGTTCACTTTATGCACCTTATAGACACACTTCTATCTGATAATAAAAGACAGGTGGAATAAAAGTACCCATCCTTCACCCAGAGAGTAAACAGCCTTTAAAATGCAGCAGCTGGTGTGCTACTTAGGCTTTGGGCTCATTGAAGATGCTGGGTAATGACTTCTGTAAAAGGGAAAGTTTCCCTTTTTCTTTCCTTATTTACACAATGATTTTTGACTTGAGTATCTAGGTGTTCCAGGTCTAAGCACATGACAGGAGAGATGTCATTAGTAACCAGGAGGGCAATGCTGCTCAGATGTTAATGGACCCACCTGGATTTTTTTGTTCAAATGCAGATTTTCATTCAGCAGATCTGAGTTGGGGTCTGAGAGTCTGTGACTGCCTAGCCTCCTGGTGATTCAGGGGGTGTAGTGAGAGAACAGGGGTGAGAGTAGTGCTGTTTAGCTCGTGGGGCATTTCTGGCCCCACAAGCTTTCCCTGGTCCTTTCCCTGGAGGCCCCTTCCCCCTGCTCCAGGGCCTCTCGATGCCGGCCTCACCACCAGCCCTGGCACTCTGCTGTCTGCAGTCAGGAGTCAGGATGCACAGAGCAGCCCTAATGGAGGGCCTCTACCTTGCCTGGGAGTCTAATCCCCACTTGATATGCTGGCGGGTTTTTTGGCCCAAGTGTTTGTTGTTGTTGTTGGTTTTTTGTTTGTTTTTCTCTCTCTCTCTTTTTGAGTCAGAGTCTTACTCTCTCCCCCAGTCTGGGCACACTCATGGCTACCACAGCCTCAACCTTCTGGGTCCAGGTGATTCTTCTGCCTCACCCTTCTAGGTAGTTGAGACTACAGGTGTGCACCACCACGCCCAGCTAGTTTTTTGATTTTTTTTTTATAGAGATGAGGTCTTGCCAAGCTGTCCAGGCTGGTCTCTAACCCCTGGGTTGAGGCAATCTTCAGTCCTCAGTCTTCCAAAGTGCTGGGATGACAGGCGTGAACCACTGTGCTTGGCTGAGTGTTCTTAAGTAGTGCAGGAACCCGGGTCCACCAGACAAAGGTCCTGCCTGGCTCTTGTTCACACCCTGTTCTTGTGGCTGAGTACTCAACCCTTGCTGATAGAATTTTCTGATGATGCTTATCAGGTTACCTGCACAGTCTTTGTGTAGCTCTTGTTCCTGAGCACCTCACCCCCTGGGACTCTGCTCTGTTCACTTTTTGAACACTTGCTGCTGCTTGAGACTCCCTGGCCCCATCCCACCCAAGGTCTCTTGTCCAGACCATCCTCAGGTCACCCTGTCCTACTGGAGGACATAACCAAAGCGATAGGGGTCTCAGGTTAATCAGGTGTGATGCTCTCACAGTCTCATGGGAGTCCCAGGTAGACAAGATCTCCCTCAGCTCTGGTTTCAGCTCCCAAGGGGTCGCTCTGGCCTCATCACCCCCAAATCTCTGTGAGCAGAGCTCAGCTCAGGGCTTACCTTAGGTCTAGCAGCTCTAACCTGATCCCTAACTCATGCCTTGGTCACCTTGTTGCAGAAGAAAGAGGGCATTCAGTCACATCAGGAACTGAATCCTGGATCTGCCATCTAACAGTGTGTGACTTGGGAAGCCATATATCCTTTGTGAGCCTTCTGCCATAATCTTCTGCTACTCTTCTATTGTTTGAACTTCTTTCATTTTAGGGACTGTACTAGCCAGGGAGGGCCACTGTGTCCAAATATATCAGAGACTGGGTGACTTAAACAACAGACATTTATTTCTGGCAATTCTGGAGGCCAAGAAGTCCAGAGTCAAGATGTGGGCTAATTGAGTTTCTGGTGATGGCCCTCTTCCAGGACACCAACCTTATTAAATTCTTATGACCTCAGTTAATCTTAATGACCTTCTTATTCTAGATCTAGCTACACTGGGGGTTGGGGCTTCAACATATGAATTTTGAGAGGACACTAGTCTGTCCATGGAGGAACCTTCGCACTAGCTGTTCTCTCTACTCAGAAAGCTCTTCCCCCAGATTTTTCAATGAGTAGGTGGCTCATTCTTATTCACACCTCTGTTAACATGTCATCTGCTCAGAGAGGCCTTCTGTAGCTACCTACTCTAAAGCAGCCATAAGGTTACTCTCTATCAGGGTGCCTGGTTTGTAAATAATTTTTCTACAGAGTATTTATTGCTCTGATGCTTTTGCATAATTACATTAAGTCCCCTACATATGAACCTCCAAGTTACAAACTTCAGTAATGCACGCCTGTGTTTTTTAATGTATTATTTCTCTCCACCGGGTGTTAGTATAGCCTGTTAAATACATACAGTAGTATATAACCAATTGTGTTAGATGGGTATCTAGGCTAACTTTGTTGGACTTAAAACAAATTGAACTTACAAATGCGCTCTTGGAATGGAACTAGTTTGCATGTTGGGAACTTTCTGCAATTTATTTTAGGAAGTCTTCTGTCTTCTCTTTGTTCATCAAATAGAAGCTTCAGAGAAACAGGGACATTGCCTTTCTCTGTATTGAGAGCTTAAAACATTGCTTAGCACGTAGTAGTTCCTTAGTAAACATTTGTTGGAATGCAACCAAGCAAATGAACACATGAATGAAAGGCCCAGTTACGTCTACCAAAGAGGTGGCAGGTTGGTGGGGCAGGCAATGTTTAAAGAGGTCCAGGTCACTTGCCCTAACAGAAGGTGGGATGTGGATTATGGGACAGAGAGACGGGATTGCCTGGGTCTGCTGCATCTGTTGGGGGAAGATTGGGGAAGAATTCACATCTCAGAGTGACACAGAACAGGCAAGAAGAAAGGCGATCACATTCTGTGAAGAGGAAAGAGCATATGCAAAGTCATGGAGGAGAGGGAGTGTCATGTTCAGGTGCCTGGTGGTGGCTTAGGGCAACCTAAGGATAGCATGCTTGGAGGAGGGGACAGTGAACTCAGTATTGGTATGAAAGACACAGACTACCCACCACTGTCATAGACAACTACTGTAGCACCTGCAGCTCCCTTTGGTTCACTTGCCAGTTTACTCCACAGAACCAGGTCATGTCGTGGCATGACAGTCATTACACAAGCACACCTGCACTCCCAAAACCAAGACTCAGGGCAGGTAGTGCCTTGAAAGACCCCTTGTCTTGTCTAGCTAGACACCCAGGCAAGAGTCCCTCCAGCACGTGTGCACGCATACATCAGCACTGGCACCCAGATATAGTTCTGAATATACAGGCTGGTAATGTTTAAAGAGGCCCAGATCATTTGCCCTAACAGAAGATGGGATGTGGGTTATGGGACAGAGAGAAGGGATTGCCTGGGTCTGCTGCAGGCAGAGTTCTGCAGATTCTCTGCTAAAGGATCTGAGGCTTATCCTATGAGAGATAGGGATCCTCCACAGAGGTTAAGACTCCCAATGACAGAGGTATGTGCTCTCCCCTTGAGCCACCCATGGTCTGTCTCCATAGTGATTACCTCAAGCAACTGGATATTAAACTTGATTGATCCATTGAACATTAGATGATAGATATGTCTACTTCTTGAAGTTCTCTTACAGAGCTATGAGCTCCTTGAGGGCAAACACCCTACTGTATTCACTTTTGTATCTTCATAGTGCTTACTCCAAGTGGGTATCAAGGCTCATCATCTAATGTCCTTGGTTTGGTGACTTTATTTGGTAGGAGTCAGAAAGTCAGTTCTTTTTTTTTTTTTTTTGAGTTGGAGTCTCACTCTGTCGCCCAGACTGGAGTGCAGTGGCCGCTCCCAGCCACCGCAGTCTCGACCTGCTGGGCTCTGGTGATCCTTCCGCCTCAGCCTTCCAAGTAGCTAGAACTACAGGCACGCGCTACCACACCTGGTTAATTTTTGATTTATTGTAGAGATGAGGTCTTGCCAAGTTGCCCGGGCGTGTCTCGAACCCGTGGGCTCAGGCAATCCACTCACCTCAGCCTCCCAAAGCACGGGATTACAGGCTGAGTCTCTGAGCCTGGCTCACAAAGCCAGTTCTAACACAGGCATCCTGAGTAGCAGGTGTCTTATTTGGGGGATGTGGAGTGGGACACTGGACTAAAACCATGTCATGTAGCCCAGCGGTCCCCAACCTTTTTGGCAGCAGGGACCAGTTTGGTGGAAGACAGATTTTCTATCGATGGAAGTGCTGGGGATTGCCAGGCATTAGATTTTCATAAGGAGCGTGCAACCTAGAACCCTTGCATGCACAGTTCACAATAGGGTTTGTGCTCCTGTGAAAATCTAATACCCACTGCTCACCTCCTGTTGTGCAGTCCAGTTCCTAACAGGCCATGAACTGGAGACCCCTGATGTAGCCTACTACCACCTTGAAAGACTCTCAAGACAGAGTGGGAGAAGCAGCCCTGGCCAAATCTACAGCAAGTAACTCATAATGCTGGAGACAACAAGGAGAAACAGAGTTCATACTGCATTTCATGGCTATACTTTGAGAAGATCTCTAATTGACTAGCACTAGGAGAACAAGGGAAGAGGCCACTGACCATTTACAAATGAAACATCAAGACTTCACACTATTATTTCTATTCATTTCAGAGATGGCCAAGTGAGCAGGAAAAGCAACTCATATGAGTTCCAACAATTAGATTCAGTCAGAGCTTGGCTTTTGACTGTTGACCCCAACATGACCCTCTGAAGGCAGTTCTCTCCTGGCAGGCACTTTTCCTTTGTCTGCTGTCATGTCTCCAGGGAGAGACCCATAGCATACCTTTACTGGGAAGGCCCTCCTAACACCCTCTAGCCAGCCTGTATATTCAGAACCATGTGTGGGTGCCACTGCTAATGTATGCATGCACACATGCTGGAGGAACTCTTGCCTGGGTGCCTAGCTAGACAAGACAAGGGGTCTTTCAAGGCACTACCTGCCCTGAGTCTTGGTTTTGGGAGTGCAGGTGTGCTTCTGTAATGACTGTTATGCCACGATATGAACTGGTTCTGTGGGGGTAAACTGGCAAGTGAACCAAAGGGAGCTGCAGGTGCTACAGTAGTTGTCTATGACAGTGGTGGGTAGTCTGTGTCTTTGAGTATTGACTGTGCTCACACCAAGAGAGCCAAGAGCCCTCGGAGTCCCAGGATGCTAGGTCATTAATTTTTCTGCTTTGTCGCTAAGGTAGTGGTTCTAAACTTTGATTGTATGTTGAGATCTTTGGGGAAAATTAAAAAAATCTTAATATCCTGAATACCTCTCAAACCAATGAAATAATATCTGAGGGGATGGAACACACCTATCAGTATTTTTTAATAGTTTTTTAATTGAATATTTTAAAATTTGAATATTGTATAATTTACATACAGTATACTAAACACTTTTAAGTGTAAGATATGATGAACTTTGACAAATATATACACCTGGATAATTACCACTGCAATTAAGACAAAACATTTGCATCACCCCAGAAAATTCTCTCATGCCCCTTTGCAGCCCCCTTGCATGCCTGGCCTCTTTTCATTTTCTTAATAATGTTTTTCAAAGTTTAAACTTTGTCAATTTTTTCTTTTGATATTCATGTTTCTTATGTCCTATATAAGAAGTATTTGCCTGTCTCAGAGTGTAAAGATTTTATTCTGTATTTTCCTCTGAAAGTTTTATAATTTAGCTTTTATTTAGCCTGTGATCAATTTCAAGTCAATGTTTGTGTATGGTGTAAGGAACCGGTCAAGGCTCATTTTCTTTTTCCTTATAGATGTCCAATTGTCCCAGATTGTTCATAAAACAATTATCATTTCTCTATTGAATTTTATTGTCACTTTATAAAAAAAAAATCGATGGACCATATATATGTGGTTTTATTTCTGAACTTGCCTTTCTAGTGTATAGGTCTGTATGCCTACCCTTACACTAATAAACACTACCTTGATTGTTGTAGCCTTATGGGAAGTCTTGAAATCTGCCAGTGTAAATTCTCTAAGTTTATTCTTCTTTTTCAAAATTGTTCTGACTATTTTAGATCCTTTGAATTCCCATATGAATTATCGAATCAGTTTGTCAATTTCCACAAATGAAGCCTGCTGGAATTTTAATTAGAATTGCACTGATGCTACACAGTTGTATGGGGAAAATGGATATCTTGACAAGATTGAGCATTCCAAACCAAATGTGGAATATCTCCATTTATTTAGATCTTATTTAATTTACTTCAGCAATATTTTGTAGTTTGCAGTGTAAGGGGCTGAGACAACTTTTGCTAGATTTATTTTTAGTATTTTATGTTTTTATGGTGATACTGTAAATAGAATTATTTTTAAATGTCACTTTCTGATTGTTTGTTGGCTAATATATAAGAACACAATTGATTTTTGTGTATTGACCTTGTATTTTATGACCTTGCTAACTTTATGTATTAGTTCTAGAACTTGACATGAGACATCTCCACATTTTTCACAGCAGTGTTTGTTGTTTACAATGAACAGATATTGCACACATTTTGTTAAATGTTTCCTTAAGCAGGAGGTGGGGTCACTCATTTTGTTTTTCTTCCTTTGCTGTGATGCTTGTGAATGGCTCAGGCCGCTGAAGCAACTGAGAGTTCCATCAACAACAGGAATCAATTGCACCTGTGGCAAAGAGCAAACCCTTGTGATTCTTCTTAATGGAAAATGCTATTGGGTTTTAAAGATGATAGGCTCCTGCAAGTGACTTAATGGATCTTGAAGTAGGTTATTGACCTAGTGCGGACCTGACTGTGCTTATGGGCTGGATGCGAACTTCAGCTCTTCAGGGCTGGTGGTGTGCTGGGTACTTGTGCTGGGAGGTGGCCTTTGTTGTTCAGAGGGCTACTTATTTTCCCTGCAGTTATGTGTGTTTCTCGGTCAGTGGGGATGGGCTGGGGAGGACATGTGGGAGTTGTTTTCTGTAGCTTTTTTGTTAATTATGAGAAGAGAGATGGAACCTCGGGTGTGAATCTGTGACCAATTCCTCATTTCTCCCCAGTGCTCCGGGTAATGGTATTTAGCGGAAAGACAAACCCATTCATCTTCCCGGCATCCTGGCACAGGGAAGCTGTGCGGGCTGCTGTCAGAAGAGATATTAGGGGCTATCAAAAGCAATCCGAGCCCCTCCCCTCCTCACTCTCACTTTGTAACTCTCCTCCCAAGGAGGTTGGTGCTGAGGCTGCTGACTCTCCATCACCTGGAAGTTTTTAGTCTCGTGGGCATTTTATCGAGATTCAGATTGGCTTTACCTTTCCATTCTTCATGATTTTACCGCCATCATTTCTCTGCCAGGAGAGGCAACACCACGGAAGGATTTGTCTTTCTGTTTTATTCTGCGGATTTTTAAAAGGGCCAGTTGCAGGCCAGGTGCGGCGGCTCATGCCTGTAATTTCAGAACTTTGGAAAGCAGAGGAAGGAGGATCACTTGAGCCCAGGAGTTCAAGACCAGCCTGGGAAATGTAGTGGAACCTCATCTCTACAAAAAACACAAAAATTAGCCTGGTGTGCTTGTACATGCCTACTCCGGAGGCTGAGGCAAGAGGATCACTTGAGCCCAGGAGCTGGAGGCTGTGGTGGACTGTGATTGTGCCAGTGCACTCTAGCTTGGACAACAGAGTGAGACCCTGATTCAAAAAGTAGTAAATAAATAAATGCACAAATAAATAAATAGCTTGTTGCTGCACCCCTGGGCATAGGGGGCTCACCAGCCCCACCAAGGTGCTCTGCTGTTTCCAAACCAGGCTTAGGAAAACAGGCGCTTTTCTTCCACTCTCTTGCTTTTAGCCTTGGATCTGCATCTTATCTCATCCAGGCGCAATGTTGCCAAGGATAACTCAGTCAGAATTTATTTTTATTTATTTCCTTTTTCTGAGTTGGTGTCTTACTCTGTCACCCAGGCTAGAGTGAAGTAGCATGCTCAGGGCCATTACAGCCTCGACCTGATGGGCTCAGGTGATCCTTTCACCTCAGCCTCCTAAAAAGCTGGAATTACAGGTGTGTGCCACCATGCCTGGCTAATTTTTTGAGTTATTGTAGAAACAGGCTCTTGCCATGTTGTTCAGGCTGGTCTCGAACCCCTGGGCTGAGGCAACCCTCTCACCTCAGTCTCCCAAAGTGCTGGGATGACAGGCGTGAATCAACACACCCAGCTTCCTCAGTGTTTATGCTTTTTGATTTTATAGCTGTCCTGGAGGAGAAATCCATGTCCTAAGAGTTTCTTCCTGTGCTCCCAGTTCTTCCATTGCTTCAGGTTGCTGTGACCCACAAGCCCACAAGCCTCTGGCCACATCTCTCCTCCTCCACCATTTTCATTTTTTTTTCATGGCAGGTTCAGAAAATCTAATTGCACACCCAGTTATTGAGCATTAACTCCATGCCAGGGATGCTGGTAGGAAGGAAGGATGTAGCAGAAAGTAGGATCTGGTATTGGCTCACAAGGAGCAGGATAACTGCAGAAGACAAACATCAGATGTAAATAATTGTCCCTCAAGGCCAGGAATGACACACTAATACCGCAAGTATGAGCAAAGCACTTCTGGTGATGAATTCTAACGAGGGCAAACTTCTGACGTGCGCTGCCATTTTATCTGGACCTCGGTGAGGCCAGGAAGGGTGGGCAGGGCATTTAAGCTAAGAGAACATTCACCAAGGCCCCAAGGCGTGAGCTTGCATGATGAGAGTGTGCTTGTTGCCTAGTGCACCTGGTGGAGGTGGTGGTAGTGCTTGGGACTTGGAAGGAGCAGGAAGGAAAGTGTCAGGGTGGAAACTAGGAAGGGAAGTCGGGCTGCTGTGAAGGGCCTTGACTCTCTGTTCATCCTCTGCTCGACAACAGAGCCAGCACAGGTTTATGAATGGCCTAGTCATAAGTGGGCTTTAGGAGGCTTTCCAAACAGAGCTGGGAAGGGAGAATCAGAGGGGGAAGAGACTGCAGGGAGAGAGATCAGAGAAAAGGTTTCAATGGTGCTCAGTGCAACTTTTTTTTTTAAGTTGGAATCTCACTCTGTCGCCCAGACTAGAGTGCAGTGGCACGCTCCTGGTCACCGCAGCCTCAACCTGGTGGGCTCCGGCAATCCTTCTGCCTCAGCCTTTCAGGTAACCAGAACTACAGGTGCACGCTACCATGCCTGGCTAAGTTTTTGATTTATTGTAGAGACAAGGTCTTGCCAAGTTGCCCAGGTGGGTCTCGAACCTGCGGACTCAGGCAATCCACTCGCCTCGGCCTCCCAGAGTGCTGGGATTACAGGCTGAGCCACCGAGCCTGGCCAGTGCAACGTTTTTTAATGGACAAGTCATAGTTGTACACATTTATGTGGTGCAATGGGATGTTTTGATATATGTATACATACACTGTGGCAAAATTAAATCGAGCTAATTAACATATCCATCACCTTGCTTACCTATCATTTTTTTGTGGTGAGACATTTGAAATTTATGCTCTTAGTTATATTGACATATATAATACATTATTATTGACTATAGTCACCTTGGTGTGCAATAAATCTCAAAACCTATTTCTCCTGTCTATCTGAAACTTTGTGCCCATTGATCAATGACTCCCCATTTCCTCCCCCTCACCTCAGCTTCTGGTAACCACTGTTCTACTCTCTACTTCTATGAGCTCAACTTTAATGGGTTCCATATATGGGGGAGGGCAAAAAAACAAAACAAAAACCACACTGAAATTTATTTATAAAAAATTGTGTATTTATTCTTACATGCCTAAACCTCAATTACCTTCCAAGTCCTCTTCGTCTGATGCATTGCACCTATCAAGACACTTTTTCTTTTTTTTTTTTTGAGTTGGAGTCTCACTCGGTCGCCCAGACTGGAGTGCAGTGGCCGCTCCGGGCCACCACAGCCTTGACCTGCTGGGCTTCGGCGATCCTTCCGCCTCAGCCTTCCAAGTAGCTGGAACTACAGGCGCGTGCTACCACGCCCAGCTAATTTTTTTATTTATTGTAGAGATGAGGTCTCGCCAAGTTGCCCAGGCGGGTCTCGAACCCACAGGGTCAGGCAATCCACTCACCTCAGCCTCCCAAGGCACGGGATTGCAGGCTGAGCCACTGAGACTGGCTTCAAGACACTTTTTCCATCACTCAAAACAGTTTTTGAACTCGTCCATTTTGATGCCTTTTAATGCTTCTACTGTTTTGTTTTACCTCTCCCATATTGACAAAATGTTTCCTTTTTTGCATCCTGGGAAACAAACAAAAAAACAGTCACTCAGGGCAAGATCAGGTGAATAAGGAGGGTGGGGCACGAAGGTCATGTCAGGTACAGTCAAAAACTTCTGAACACTCAGTGCAGTGTGAGTAGGTGTGCTCCTAAATTACCCATCATGAAACAGGCAAACGCATTGAAAGAATCTTTAAAAAAATTTCGCTGAAGTCAAACACAGCCTCTTATAACAATGCTAGTTGGTCCACTGATGTTGATGGGTTCCTAGAACACTCACCTAGTGGGGGAAGCCTGGACTACAAGGGGCCCACCCACCAAAAGAGAATTCTGTTTTTTTTTTTTTTTGGGTCCCCCTTGTGTAAATGAGCTCATGCGGCATATTTAGGTTACTTTCTATCTTGGCTATGGTGAATAATGCTGCAGTGAATATTGAATATGGAATCAATATATTGAAGCTATCCCTTCAACGTATTGATTTCAGATCCTTTGGATACATGCCCAGAGGTGGGATTCCTGGCTTGTATGGTAGTTCTGTTGTTAGTTTTTTGAGAACTGTCATACCGTTTTTCATAAATGCTGTACTAATTTATATTCCCACTAATAGTGCATAAGAAATGCCTTTCCCACCTCCTCTCCAATGCTTGTCTTCTAACAGGTGAGGGATGATAGCTCATGGTTTTGCTCTGCATTTTCCCAATGATTATTCAGATGAACATTTCTTTTTTTTTTTTTTTTTTTTGAGTTGGAGTCTCACTCGGTCACCCAGACTGGAGTGTAGTGGCTGCTTCTGGCCACCACAGCCTCGACCTGCTGGGCTCCGGCGATCCTTCCACCTCAGCCTTCCAAGTAGCTGGAATTACAGGCATGCACTACTACCCCCGGCTGATTTTTTGATTTATTGTAGAGATGAGGTCTTGCTGCCCAGGCGAGTCTCGAACACGTGGGCTCAGGCAATCCACTCACCTCAGCCTCCCAAAGGCATGGGATTACAGGCTGAGCCACCGAGCCCGGCTCAGATGACCATTTCTACATGCAACTATTGGTCATTTGCATGTCTTCTTTTGAGAAATGTCTGTTCAGGTACTTTGCCCATGTTTTTATAGGGTTGTTTGTTTTCTTGCTATTGAGTAGCTGGAGTTCCTTGTATATTTTGAATATTAACTCCATGCCAGATATATAGCTTGCAAACATTTTCTCCCATCCTGTAGGTTATCCATTCACTTTGTTGTTTCCTTTGCTGTGCAGAAGCTTTTTAGTTTGATGCCATTCTGTTTGTCTATTTTTGCTTTTGTTGCCTTTGTTTTGGGAGTTATATAAAAAAATTCATAAGCCGGGCTTGGTGGCTCAGCCTGTAATCCTGCGCTTTGGGAGGCTGAGGTGAGTGAATTGCTTGAGCCTGCAGGTTCGAGACCTGCCCGGGCAACTTGGTAAGACCTCATCTCCACAATAAATCAAAAAATTAGCCGGACGTGGTAGTGCGCACCTGTAGTTCCAGCTACTTGGAAGGCTGAGGCGGAAGGATCGCCGGAGCCCAGCAGATCGAGGCTGTGATGGCCGGGAGTGGCCACTGCACTCCAGTCTGGGCAATGGAGTGAGACTCCAACTAAAAAAAAAAAAATCATAGCCCAGATCAATGTTGTGGAGCGTTCCCTATGTTTTCTTCTAGTTGTTTTACAGTTTCAGGTCTTATATTTAAGTTTTCAATCTATTTTGAGTTTATTTTTGTATATGGTATAAGATTAGGGTCTAATATCATTCCTTTGTACGTGAATATCCAGTTTTCCCAATGTCATTTATTGAATAAATTGTCCTTCCCCTGCTGTGGTTTTTGTTTTTGCTTTTTTTCTTTTTTTAGTTGGAGTCTCACTCTGTCACCCAGACCCGGGAGTGCAGTGGTACGCTCCCGGCCACTGCAGCCTCGACCTGCTGGGGTTGTGCGAGCCTTTCACCTCATCCTTCCAAATAGCAGAACTACAGGCACGTGCTACCACACCCAGCTAATTTTTGATTTATTGTAGAGACGAGGTCTCGCCAAGTTGCCCAGTTGGGTCTTGAACCTGCGGGCTCAGACAATCCACTTGCCTCGGCCTCCCAAAGTGCTGGGATGACAGGCTGAGCCACTGAGCCCGGCCTGCTTTTTGTTTTTGGTCAGTCTTACTCTGTCACCCAGACTGGAGTGCAGTGGCATGGTCATGGTTACCACAGCCTGGACCTGTTTGGCTCAGGGATCCTTCTACCTCAACCTTCCAAGTAGCTGGAACTATAGACACATGTCACCACACAGGGCTATTTTTTTTATTTATTGTAGAGACAAGTTCTTGCCAGTTTACCCAGGCTGGTCTCGAACCCTTGTGCTCAGGCATTCCTCTTGCCTCGGTCTTCCAAAGTGCTGGGATTACAGGCATGAGCCACCACACCTGACTCCTTTTCTCCCATTGTGCGTTCTTTAAATTCACAGAAGAGGGACTCTAACCCAGTCTGGCTGAGGTGTCTCTTCCAGGCGGTCAACTCTGGCCTGGAGTTAGATTCATGGGGTACCAACTTGCTTTCCTGGAGAAGCAAGAATAGGGCTGATTTTGGAGAAGGGATCATTGCTGTGAGCTGGGGAACCACACTGATTGGATTCTGCTCTGGGTGAGGGAAGGACGGGGAGGAGGATGAGTTTTGTTTTGGACATGTTGTGGCGTGGGTGAGGTGTGGGCAGTGGTTAATCTGGAGAGGACATCCTTCAGTGGGCTTGGGGCTAGGGACATGCAGACGTGTGTACTCTCCAAGAGGAGTGTTAGTGAAAGCTTCTAGAACAGGAGATTTTGGGAAACAGGGAAAGAGAGGAAAGGCAAGAAAGAGAATAGAATGTGAAGAGAGCGTACAAGGTTAGAAGAACTCTATCATCAGGTCCAGTACTTTATTTTATTTAATTTTCATTTATTTATTTTTTATTGAGGTATAGAATATACATCAGAAAGTTCACACACCTTAAGTGGACAGCCCAATAAAGTGCTACATACAAACACACAGTTTTGGAATAACCACCAAGAACAGGATGCACATTTCCACAACCCCAGAAGGATTTTTATGCCCATTCTTGGTCAACACCTCCACCATCCACTCCAGAAGTCATCACTATTCTGACTTCTACTACCATAGATGCCACCAGAGACACTATCAAAAACCGATGCCTGCTCTTGAACATTGTGCAAATCTTATTATTCAACCGGTATTCTTTTGAGTAGGGACTCCTTCTATTAATTTTCTTTATTTTTATAGATCTAGGGGTACAATTGCAGTTGTGTTACATGGATGTATTAGGTAGTGGTGAAGTCTGAACTTTTAGTGCATCCATCGCCTGAATAGTGTACACTGTCCCCAATAGGTAGCATTTCCCCCCTCACCCCCTCCCACCCTCTCACCTTTTGGAGTCTCCAGTGTCTACTGTGTCCACTCTGTATGTCTGTGTGTACCCATTGTTTAGCGTTCAGTTATAAGCAACAACATGTGGTTTTTGACTTTCTGTTTCTGGGTCATTTCACTAAGGATAATGGCCCCCAGTTTCACGCATGTTGCTGTGGAAGACATGATTTCATTCTTGTTTGTGACTGTTTGGTGTTCCATGGTGTGTATGGACACAGATTGATTCCATAACTTTCCTGTGCTGAGATAAACATATGAGTATATTTTGATAAAATGATTTCTTTTCCTTTGGGTAGATTTGCGGTATTGGGATTACTGACTGGATCGAACGGTAGTTCTATTTTTAGTGCTTTGAGAAATCGCCATACGATTTTCCATAGAGGTTGTATTGATTTACATTCTCACCAACTGTGGATAAGTCTTCCTTTTTGTCTGCAACCTTGCCAACTTCTGTTGTTTTTTGACTCTTTACTGATAGCCATTCTGACTTGTGTGAGGTGGTATCTCACTGTGGTTTTAAATTTGCATTTCTCTGATAATTGAGCATTTTTTCATACGTTTGTTGGCTGCTTTATGGCTTCTTTTGAAAAATGTCTGTTCATGTCCTTTGCTCACTTTCTAATAGGGGTATTTTTGCTGTTGTTGTTGAGTTGTTTGAGTTCCATGTAGCTTCTGGATGTTAGTCCTTTGCCAGATGCATTGTTTGCAAATATTTTCTTCTATTCTGTAGGTTGTTTACTCTGTTGATTATTTTCTTTGCTGTGCAGAAGCCCTTTAGTTTAATTAAGTCCCATTTGTCTAATTCTATTTTTGTGGTGTTTCTGTTTGAGAACTTAGTCATCAATTCTTTGCTTAGGTCAATGCCCAAAAGAGTCTTCCCTAGGTTTTTTTTCTAGGATGTGTATAGTTTCAGATCTTACATTTAAATCTTCAATCCATCTTGAGTTAATTTTTGTCTATAATAAGAAATGTGGGCTGGGCTCAGTGGCTCAGCCTGTAATCCCAGCACTTTGAGAGACCGAGGCGAGTGGATTACCTGAGCCCGCAGGTTCAAGACCAGCCCAGGCAATGTGGCGAGACCTCATCTCTACAATAAGGTAAAAATTAGCCGTGCATGGTAGTGCACACCTGTAGTTTCAGCTTCTTGGAAGGCTGAGGTGGAAGGATCGCCTGAGCCCAGCAGATCGATGCTGGGGTGGCCATGAGTGTGCCATTGCTCTCCAGCCTGGGTGACGGAGTGAGACTCCAACTGAAAAAAAAAATGGGTCCAGTTTTATTTTATTGTATATAGCTAGAAGTGCATATAGCAATAAATATTCTTAGCACCATTTATTGAATTGGGTGACCTTTCCCCTAGTGTATATTTTTGTCAACTTTGTCAAAGACAAATTAGTTGTAGGCATGTGACTTTATTTATGGAATGAGTCTGGTTTCTTTTGTTCAACATTAAGTCTAAGAGATTTATCCATGTTATTGCAAAAAATAAGTTAGTTTTTTCTTGTATTCCATTATATAGTTATGCTACAATTTATCTATTATGTTGATGAAAATTTGGGCTTTCTAAGTTTTGGGCTATTATGAATAAAACTCATATTGATATTTTTTTGCATTGAGTTTAATTAAGGCTGTACAATTTCTTGCATGTCTTTTGGTGACATACACACTAATTTATATCCCTAGGGGATATATCTAAGAGTAGAATTGTTGAGCCCAGGGGTATATATGTTTATTTTTAGTAGGTAATTTCAGTTTCCCAAAGTTATTATACTATTTCACACTCCCTATGAGAGCTCTAATTGCTCTATCTCCTCCCTAAACATTGGTGTTGCCTGTCTTTTAAATTTAATTCCTGGCCATTGCCTTGGTAAGCAGTGATGTGGTCATGTGCCCTTAGAGTTATGGCCAGGTCATACTTTCTTAAGCTTTGGCTCCCTCTCCTACCTTGGGGAGGTAAATCACCTCTTTTTTTCTCTCTCTAATTTACTTTCTAAATAAACTATATTTTCTAATCTAAAAATAAAATTTATTCCTTCTGTTAGGTATGTAGTGGTATCTCATGGTTTTACCTAGCATTTTTATATAATTAATAATATTGAGCACATTTACATTTGTATGTTACTTGTAAGAATCTTTGTGTGTGTGTATGAGGTTCATGTTCAAGTCTTTTGTCCATATTTTCTGATTTTTGCTTTTTTCTTATTGTTTTTAGAAATTCTGGATAGTAGTCCCTAGTTGAATATATGCTTTGTAAATAACTTCTTCCAGTCTGTGGTTAGCCTTTGTATTACTTATTTTTTGTAGACAAGGATCTCACTGTGTTGTCCAGGCTGGTCTCCAACTCCTGGTTTCAAGCAGTCCTCCCACCTCTGTCCCATGGCCTTTCTTTTAATAATGCCTTTGATAAGCACAAGCTTTTATTATCAGTGATCAGTAGTTTATTTTATGGTTAGTACTTTTTATGCCTTATCAAAAGATATTTGGCTAGCATATGTTACTACCTTCATTTTGGAGATTAAAAAAAGACAATATTGGACAACCCCTTCAGGCCCCCTCTCACTGTGGGAGCTTTTCTGTCCTCTCAATAAATCCTGCTTTCTCGAGAAAAAAAAAAGACAATATTTAAAGAAGGAAAATGACTCAAGATTACAAGTGACAGTGCTAGTGTAAGAACCCAAGTCCTCTGCAGTCCCATGGTGGCTTCACAGGGAGCCAGAAAAAAGAGTTTCTTTTCTAACAGAGGGGCAGCAGAAATGACAACCACCTGTCTTCACTTTCCGCTCTCACAATTAAAGAGAGTCAACTTCAAAAAACGTTCCTTCAAGTGTGTTGAGAGGCCTGAAAATACTTCTGCTCTTTGACCCAGTTGTCCCTTTTCTAGGAATCTAGAATTTAGACAAAGTTTTATATAGATGTTTTTTAAGTATAAAAAAGGAGTCTATTGTTAAGTATTCAGAAATAATGGACTGGCTAATCAAGACATTGTACATCTATAAAATTGAATAGTATGGCTGCATATATTCAATTAAAGGTGTTTTTGAAAAATACATAATGATCCATGAAAATGAACACAATATATAGTTTTTCCATTAAAAAACTATAAACTTTATTGAAGTATAATTCACATACCAAAATGCAACTACTGTAAGTGTACAGTTAGAAGACTTTTTTCTTTATTTAAAAAAAATTATTATTATTATTTTGAGACAGGATTGTACTCTGTCACCCAGAGTGCAGTGACAGGATCATAGTTCATTGTAACCTTGGATTCCTGGGCTCAAGCAATCCTCCCAACTCAGTCTTCAGAGTAGCTGAGACTACGGGCGTGTGTCACTCACACCCACCTAATTAATAAAATGTTTGTGGCCATTGACTTGCTAGACTCTGGTGTGGCCGTGTGCTCTTTGAGCTATGGCTGTCGACATGCATCCTGGCTTTGGCCCCCTCCTCCACCTTGGGAAGGTGAATCTTCTCTCTTCCTTCTCTTTCTCTCTCTAATTTACTTTTAAATTAACTATATCTTTTAATCTAAAAAAAAATTTGTTAGATGTGGGGTCTCACCATGTTGCCCAGACTGATCTTGAACTCCTAGCCTCAAGTGATCCTCCTGCTTCTGCCTCCCAAAATGTTGTGATTATAGGCATGAGCCACCAGACCTGGCTTTATTTTTAAAATTAAACATTTTAGCTGGGCACGATGGTGCATGCCTGTAGTTCCAGCTACTTGAAAGGCTGAGGCAGAAGGATCACCTGAGCCCAGGTCGAGGCTGCAGTGGCCATGAGGCTTCACTCTAGCCTGGGCGACAGAGTGAGACTCCAACTCAAAAAAAAAAAACACTAAAAAACTTTAATGAGGTATAATTTACATATAATATAATTTAACAACTTTACGTGTACAATTTGATGAGTTTAGAAAAATTTACACACCCATGTAACAACACCACAGTCATAACATAAGAGTCTTTCTACCCTTCTCCAAAATTCCCTCATGCTCCTTTACATTCCATTGCTTTTCCTCACTCTCTGGTCCAGGCAACCACTAATCTCTTGTTGTGATACATTAGATTTTACTTTTCTAGAATTTTATACTAATGGAACAGTACAGTTTTTTCTTTTCTGTATAGCTTCCTTCACTCAGCATCATTGTTGTGAGATCTATCAATGTTGTTTCCTATACTGCTAGTTCCTTTTTATTGCTATAGTGTTTTCTGTTGAATACACAAACATCACATTTTTATGTGATATATGATACACAGGTATGCTGTAAAGATTAAATAAATAGAAAAAAATAGAAAGAGGCAAGGCTTGAAGAAGTTTCTCTCTGTCCATTCTCCTGTTGATGGACATTTGTGTTGTTACTAGTTTTGAGTTAACATAAATAAAGCTGCTATAAATATTTGTGTAGAGGTTTTTGTATGGACATATGCATTCATTTCTTATGGGTAAATGCCAGGAGTAAGATTGTAAAGCTTGTATGGTAGGTATAGGTTTAACTTTGTAAGACACTGTCAAACCAGTTTTCAAAGTGGCTGCAATCATTTTATATTCCTATCAGAGTTCCAGTTACTTTCTACCTTAGCTAGTATTTGGGATTGTCAGGTTATTAAAAGTAAATTTATTTACATTTGTTTTTAATATTAGCCACATTACTACATACCTATAGAATGACTAATAAGCATGTAGGAGTATCTCATTAAGGTTTTTTGACATAATTTACATACCATAAAGTTCGCCTATGTAAAGCGTATAGGTTAATGTTTCTTAGTATATTTACAGAGCTGTAACCAGCAACATAGTCTAATTTTAGAATAATTTTATCTCATGAAAGAGAAATCTTTTATCCATTAGCAGTGGAGATTACTCCAGGCCTCTCAAGAAATAGAATATTAAGTAAAAAAAAGCAAAACAAAAAGTATTATTTCAATTTTGTAAAAGATCTAAATATATATTTGCTCATATATACACACATATTGTATGTATATACATACCCTTATATATGCACATACATGTGTCCATATATACATATTTTAAGTGTGTGTGTGTGTGTGTGTGTGTGTGTGTATGATAGAGGAGACCTCCAAAACATAACTTATTTATAAAAAATTGTATATTTATTCTTATATGTTTAAACTTTAGTCACCTTCAAAATATGCTTCATTTGAAGTAATACACCTACCAAGATGCTTTTTCCACTGCTCAAAACAGTTTTTTTTTTTTGAGTTGGAGTCTCACTCTGTCGCCCAGACTGGAGTGCAGTGGCCGCTCCCGGTCACCGCAGCCTTGGCCTGCTGGGCTCTGGCTATCCTTTCGCCTCAGCCTTCCAAGTAGCTGGAACTACAGGCGCGTGCCACCACGCCCAGCTAGGTTTTTGATTTATTGTAGAGACGAGGTCTCACCAAGTTGCCCAGGCAGGTCTCGAACCCATGGGCTCAGGCAATCCACTCACCTCAGCCTCCCAAAGTACGGGATTATAGGCTGAGCCAGTGAGCCTGGCTCAAAACAATTTTTAAACTTGATGCTTTTTAGTGCTTCTGCCATTTTTTGTTTTACCTCTTCCATACTGGAAAACATTTTCCTTTGAGGCCATTTTTCATCCAGGGAAACAAGAAAAATGTCACTTGGAGTGAGATCAGGTGAATAGGGAGGGTGGGGCACGGGGGTCATGCTGTTTTTGGTCAAAAACTTTTGAACACTCAGCACTGCAGTGTGGACAAGTGTGCTCATAATTCACTCATCATGGAATGGGCAAAACGTGTTTAAAGAATCTCCAGAAAAATTTACTGAAGCCAAATGCAGCCTCTCACAACAATGCTAGCTGGAAAACCAATGCCAATGGATTCCTAGAACACTTACCTAGCAGGGGAAGCCTATGCTACAAGGGGCCCACTCTTCAAAAATATAATTCTGGTTATTTTTGCCCCCCCACGTATATATGAAAAAAGACTAGAAGGAAATATATCAAACAAAAACCTTAGTTGTCTCTTGGTGGTAGTATTTATACGCAGTTTTATTTTCTCCTCTGTGTATTTTGGAATTTCAGAATTCCCTACAGTGAGTACATATTACCTTTGTAATTTTAAAAAGATCATTATTGACACAAAAAAGAGTACATTTCTTCAGGCTATGTCTATTGGGGGGGGGCAGCATTACCCCAGCTATGATCATTCTATATTTGCAGTCTGATTTCCTTTGGGAAGAGACTTTGTAAAATCTTATTCTTCTGGGTATCTGCAGTAAGTTGGTAGCATAAACTTGCTGTTTGCAATATGTACGTGCACTGCCTGGGGGAGTCCTGTAAAGTCTTCCTTGAGTTGGTTTCTCTATTGACAGACTGTGGAATGCTCAGCAAATGTGCTCAGGAAAGCAAATCCTTGTGGGAGTTGACTCAGGCATGCACGTTGTCTTGTGACAAATCAACAGAAGTGAAGAGAGGGTGACATTTGTTGGGACCTCACTTCCCTAGTTTGTGATGTGTGCCTATGGCCATTTGGTATGTGCATGCATCTATGCATATGTGTTTGGATTTGTAATATGTATTTTCTTTTTATTATAAAGACTTGGGTATACAATAATGATCGTATTGATTATGCAGGTGCCCTTATTGATGAGGTATGCCCCTTCCTCCCCTAGCAGTTTCCCTCAACTGCCAATCCCACTCCCCTGTAATATGTATTTTTGCATTGTAAGTTACTGTGCATTGGCCTTCTGGTTCAGTTTAATGACCATTGTGCAGTCTGATTTAGGGTAAGTCAAATTCTCATTACTTTAATTACATTTTCCCCTTGATTCACAGAGAGAACAATAACTTTTATCTCTATAAAGCCTTATGGAAATGAATTGCATCACATGTGTGCTTTGAACAAAAATATGCTTTGCTTGGAATCTGCACATTATTCCACATTCCAAAGGTCACTTTCTGGAGTGAAATTGAACCGATATTAACCATTTTCAGGAAGAAGAAACAGACTGGGAGGACTTGCCTGAGTCAGGGATGCAAGAAACAAAGCTTGCATAGGCTAGTTCAGATAGAGGGTGAAAGATCTTGTAAAGACTGAATCAACAGGGAAAAATTAAAAGAACCAAGATTTGAAAAAGTTTCTCTTTTTCTGTGTCTCTGTCTCAGGCCTTTGTGATCTTGTGTCCAGTATCTATTTTTATAGACCCTTCCAGACTCTCTGCAGATTGGCTATTTCTGCTTACACCTGGTTTCTGCTCTCTTAACTTCAGCATGAGAGTGACTTTGCTCAGGACATGGTATTAGTCTGGCTTCCCATTAAAAGCCCTCCTTCCTCTATGCCCCCTTATTGCACTGCCTCTTGAATAAACCCTTTGGTTTTACCTTTACCATTCTTGGCTTTATTCCCGTGGCACAGGCCTTCCTGCCTCAGTTTACCATGACACCTTCTACATGGCCATTCAGTTTAACTGTACCTAACTCAGGAACTTGTTCCTTGGAGAGAACTCTGATGGGTACAACTTTGGTCAGATTTCCCAGCAGGTGTGGTGTGAAGGGAGGTCCTGCATAAAAGCACGATCGCCCTGAGCCCACCCTTCGGCACAGGTTTCACAGTGGTGGTTGACTCCTGAAGGACAGAAGGAATCTGGTCAGCGTGACTGTGGTTGTTTTGTCTTGTCTTTGTTTTTGCCAGTCCCCATGACAGACACATGTCCCGTCATCTGTGATGGGTAGTCCCCAGATGACCCCATGAGGATCCTGGTCCCCTATGCGATCCCCTCTCCTTCAGTGTGGGCTGCACCTAGTGACTCATGTCTAATAAACAGACTATGACACAAGTGATGGGAAGTCACTTCTGAGTTAGGTTTACAAAAGATGGGGGCTTCCATCTCCTGTGCCCAGGGCTCTTACTCTTTCACTTGTTCACTTTGATGAAAAAAAGGCCAGGCTGTGAACTGCCGTGTAGAGACGCCCATGTGGCAGGGGACAGGGAAGGCCTCTGGCCAGCACCCAGCAGGGAATGGAAGACTTAGTTCAACATCTAGAAGAAAGTGAACCCTGCTAACAACCGCATGCGTCAACTTGGGAGGTGAATGTTCCCTAGGTAAGCTCTGGTGACACTGAGATTGGGTAACTTGTGAGGTATTTTCTTTTTTCTTTGTGTTGGAGTCTTACTCCATCACCAAGGCTAGAGTGCAGTGGCATGCTTACAGTCACTCCAGCATCGACCAGCTGGGCTCAGGTGATCCTTTCATTTCAGCCTTCCAAGTAGCCGGAGCTACAGGTGTGTGCTACCATGCTTGGCTAATTTTTTTTTATTGTAGGTCTTGCCAAGTTGCCCAGTCTGGTCTTGAACCCCTGAGCTCAGGCAATCCTCTGGCCTAGGCCCCCAAAGTGCTGGGATTATAGGCTTGAGCCATTGTGCCTGGCCAAACTTGTAAGACAGTTTGAGGTGAGACACTAAGTCATGCCTAGATACCTGACTCACAGATAACGTAAGATAGTGAACGTTTGTTGTTTGATGCCACTAAGTTTTGGGCTAATTTGTTACACAGCCATAGATAACTATTTCCTTACTATTTCTCCTTTTGATCAGGATTAACATTAAAATGGAGACCATAAGACTGACAAGACAGACTCTTTTGGCATAAGACCAACAAAACAGATTCTTTGGCAATAAGCTGCCACATTCCAACCAGTCTTTGAGACAGCATCACATGCTTTCTGAGGGCTGCCACCTTCATGACTTTAAAGCAAGGACCTTGGCTTCCACAACCCCCTTACCTTAGCTCAAGACTTCCCTTCTGTGGATTTCTGAAGTCTTTAACTCTTTCGACCAATTGCCAAACAGAAAATCTTTGACTCTACCTATAAACTGTAAGTTCCCCAACCCCCTGCTTTGAGATGTCCTGCCTTTCCGGGCCAAACCAATGTATACCTTCCATATGTTGTTTTACCTGTAACTTCTGTCTCTCTAAAGTGTGTAAAACCAAACTGTAAACCAACCACCTTGGACACACTTTCTCAGGATCACCTTGGGGCTGTTCCTCGAACTGGCTCAGAATAAACTTCTTTAAATATTTTGTGGTTTGGCTTTTTCATCCTCAGTCTCTAGGGTGGAGTTTTCCCTAAGCATCCTTGAAAACCAAGACCACACTCACTCATCAATTCTTGCTCTGGCTTCTTGGTCTCAGTTTCTACAAAGCTGGTATATCGAACACCTTCCTCTGTGCGTCCTCCTCTGCCTCATGCCAGAGGTTTCCAGGCTCTACATCTACATTTTGTGTAAGTCTACAGATTGCATTCCAGTGAAAGCACCTATTTGAAATACTGAGATATAGTTTTATTGGCACAAGCACTCTGTCCCCACAGAAAAACCTGGGAAGAAATTGCACAATACAGGAGAGACTTTTCTTTTGTTCTTTTAAAAGCAGAATTCCATAGTGTGCTGTGTATACCTTCAGCCTGGGGGCTGGCTCCCATGAAGACTGGGCGAAAGCTCCCTTTGTTGACCACACCTCCTCCCTCCCAGAGTTCAGTGGCATCCCAGGCCAGACATCATGAATGCTGAGCTGACAAGACAGGGCACTGGCCCAGCTGCAGCTGGGATCGTTCAGTATGCAGGGAAGGAGGTGTCAGTCTCATGACATGAAAAAGGCTCTGAATGGATACGTGTGCTTTTGGAGGGATGGTGGGAAGGGAAGAAAGAAAACTGAGCAAAGGGACAGCCATTGTCTGATTTTCAAGGTTACCTGTTGAGATAGGACTGCGGCTCCCTTATGGCCTGGAAAAGCAATTCCTTTCCAATCGCTTTGTAATAAAGAAGAAAGACCCTTTTGTTAACCATACCTTGTATTTATCTCACGTCTTTCTCCAGAGAAACTGGAAAGTGCTTCAGAGATTTTATCTTTATAAAAGGCTGATGAGTAGGTGTGAAGACCTTCTGGTGAACCCAGCCCCTCTGTCCTCAATCCAATCAGTTGTTTTGCCGTCCTCTCACTTCCTCCTGGTGATGATGATTAATGTGGGTGGGTCTGAGACCCCCTTGCAGCGGGCGCCATATGCCAGGGTGCAGGATGGCCCATTTCCACCCAGCATCTTTCCGTGTCTCTCATTCACTGGTGCCCCAGTCGGAATCCTGCTCCAGCTGTCTTAAATTAAAGGGACTTTATTCAAAGGAATTGAGAGTATTACGCAGAACTCACAACCCATAAGAATAATAGCTGAGCCTCACAAAAGTCTAGACCCGGGCCCTGGAAAGTCATCCTTCTTTCTCCTTCTGCCTCCGGACTGCCCAAACTTTAACTCTGCCCTTCTCTGTGTGCTGCTTTTCTTCCACAGCTTCTCTTTATAAACCTGTCTCTGTCTCCTCTGGATACATGGCCCTCAATGGCAGTCCTGACACATGAGTTTTCAGTTTTGAGATATGGACTCATTTAGTCTGATTATCCCATAGGAAGAAACTGATGGGTTCGGTGAAGATCCTGTGTCCACCTTGGTTTAATCTTTTCTGTCAGGAGAAGACAGGACTAGTGGTATGAAGGGCTTCGTCCTCCAGGGACTTATCTCTGCTTGGGTTGTTCTCTTTACTTGGAATGACCTTAGCTCTGACTTCCAGATGTCCCTCAGTCTTTTCCTGAGAGGCATTGTTCCTGGATAAGCTAATCCAGCGACTTTCCTCCTGGACAGTTGAAGGGTGAATGTGGCAGGATGGTTGCCCTGCCGAGACCCTCTAAGCAGGAGCCAAGAAGGATCCTCCTGGAGAAACCCAGATTCAAGATGGTGGGTCTAAATTGGGTGGTGGTAGAGGGAATGGATGAGATGGGCTAGAAGAGGCTTTGATCCTGGCTAAGCTAGTCCAGCTGCTTCCCTCGTGGTTGACTGAAGACGAGAGGCAGAAACTGGGAGAAAAGGGAGTTTATTTCTGCAGCCAGGTCACAGAGAGACAGGAGGTAGCATTACCAAAAGCCCGCTCGAAGGCAGTACCACTTATTCAAGGTTTATATCTCAGTATTCCATAGCCCCTCACCCATGTCCAAGACTGAATCAACATGAGCATGCCTCAAGATCTCCTAATCCTCCCCTCACCCACCTCCGAGACTGAATTAACAAGGCCTGTGGGCAGTGTTGGAATGACCCAAGACCTCCTAATCATGATGACATTTCTTTGACTCTGAATTTTAAAGTTCCTTAAATGGGGGGATGAAGAGGTACCACAATCAAGGGATTGAGATTGGCACATATAGACATACAAGTATGAATCAAACTTGAGAAATGCAGGGACCCGTGTTCCCGACCCTTGGCCTCTGACAGCGTTCCAGGCCACCCTCCTTGCCCTGCTGGCTCTGACAGACTGGGAGTCCCTCTGCCCTCCACGGACTTGTAAATACCAAAGCGTAGGTGTTGGAGAAAAGCATTTGTGCTGTATGCAAACTATCATTTCATATTCCTGATAATGTCTATCTAGATCAGTGATCATATTAGTTATGGCAATGTTGATTTACAACCCTGTGCCTCACAAATTAATTAATTCATTTGGATTGGGTCTCACTCTGTCACCCAGGCTGGAGTGTAGTGGCATGATCACGGCTCACCATAGCCTCAACCCATTAGGCTCAGATGATCCTTCTGCTTCAGCCGCCCGAGTAGCTGGAAGTACAGGTGTGCATCACCACATCTGGCTAATTTTTTTGTATTTATGGTGGAGAGGAGGTCTTGCCACGTTGCTCAGGCTGGTCTCAAACCTCTGGGCTCAGGCAATCCTCTCACCTCCACCTCCCAAAGTGCTGGGATGACAGGCGTGAGCCACTGTGCCTGGCTGCAAGTTTATATTAGTGGATCATCTCACATTTAGATTTGCAGTAATAACATAAAACATGGCAAAATCACTCTATGACAGTATGCAGGGTGGGAAAGGGCCTGTAGGGTGGCACATGGAGTCACCGAGGCGTTTTCCCACCATTCCACCTGACACTCATGCCTGACTTTGGCTTTTGTTTGACCTCACCACTGCCCTTTCCCACCCCCACCCCAACTCCTGGCCCTTTAATGCCCTCACCTGCCTTAGGTTCCTTCTTCCTTGCAGGCCCCATCCATAACAGGTTAAGGAGAGCTCTTTTTCTTTCCTTCAAAATTAATTCATTGTGTATATGTACTACATTTGTTTTAGAATATCACACAGCCATAAAGAAGGACAAAATCATGAACTTCACAGCAAACCAGATGGACTTAGAGTCTATAATACTGAGCGATCTATCACAGAAACAAAGAACTGAGTATCACATGTTCTCACTCATGAGTGGACATTGAACAATTATCATTATGCTATAAGAAAAAGATTCGCAGTAGTGGAAAACTGCCCCAGGGGTGTGGTGGTGGTGGGGGGATGTGGGATTGGCAGTAGTGGGAATCTACTGGGGGAGAGGGGGCATACCTCATTGACAAGGGAACCTGCATAGTGAACATTTGTATACCTAACCCTGAATTGTACCCCACGTCTTTAAAATAAAAATAAAATTAAGATAAAATAAATCTATTAATTTTTTTTTTTTTTGCTTGTGTGGAGATGGGATCTCACAGTTTTGCCCAGACTGGTCTTGGACTCCTGGCCTCAGGCAATTCTCCCACCTTGGCCTCCCAAAGTGCTAGATTACAAGTGTGAGCCACCCTGCCTGAGTACCACGCCTATCTTGTTCTCCAGGTGAATCTGATACCCCCCCTAGGTGGCCATCGCTGTTGACATCACTGGGTGGCTGCCCTCTCATCCCACTAGGCTGTGGAGGAAAGACAAGATGTGAGAGGAGAAGGGTGAGGAGGGCCGAGGGTGAGTGCTTTCTTGTATTTCCTCAACGCTTCCAAATACCTCATTATCCTGTGCTTGGAGAGCCTCTTCCTAAATTTCCAAGTCTCCCGTGCTTCCCCTTAGCTATGAGCTAAGATCTTTGCTGGAGTGTGTCAGCGGCAGGGCCCACATTGAGGTGTTTGGACACAACCACCTCCCAAGCCACCATTAAGTCCTTCAGTTTGTGTGTTCCTAGCATTAGCTGTAATGAACTCTTCACAGACCGATGTCAGCTTAATATGCTGCTTCCCCAGGAAGGGCCTCGTCATTGAGCATTAATTAACGATGACTTATTGCAAATTATGTTTCCGACCTGCTGATGTTTCTGGGTGATGCGCGCATCTCCCAGATGAAACCATAACGTTAGGACTTAGCATTCACATGGTGCTTTGTATGTTCAGAACACATGGTCACGGAGCTGGCTGTGTCACCGCTGTGCCTCCCTCTGATTCTGTCATCCAGGCGAGTGGAGGTGTTCTTCATCCCAGGGGAACCTAACGCACTGAACTGCAAACCTGCCAAATTGGTGGAGTGGGGGAATTGCATTTTACTTGTCTCAGAGTCTAGGCCAGGGTATCAAGCCTTTTGGCTTCCCTGGGCCCCACTGAGTAAAGAGGAATTGTCTTGGGTCACCCATAAGTTATATAATACTGTTAGCAAATATACATAATAAGATTTCTATTTTTTATATTTTTATTAGAAAGCTTAGAAGAATGAGAACAATCTAAAACTAGTGGGAAAGTTGACCTTGTTTTTGTAAAACCAATCTACCAATGTCTGGTTTGCTGGACATGGTCACTATGCTCAGTGAGTTCTCAAGGTGCCCATCAGAAGTATTTGCTGGACTTTTGCTCTCCACGTGCTTCCTCAGGGAAAACAGCTGCTCACAGATGTATGAGCTGCCAAGAAGTTATGTCATGAATAAGATGCAATTGTGAACTTCAAGAATGGAACAACACATGGGGTCATGTAGAAAATAGATGCTAAAAAACACGTGATGTTAAAAGATTTCATGGGGCCACATAACCAGCTGTCCTGGGCTGCAGGTGGGCCATGGGCTATGGGCTGGACATGCCTGGACTAGAATGTGAGGTATCTGGGGGCTGGGGCTCCTCAGGTGTGTTGATAGAGGCAGCTACTTGTCAAGCACAGCACTGCAGCTCAGCGCCATCAGGCATTTCACACAGCTAGAAAGGACGGAGGGAGTGGATGCCCAGCACGCGGTGTTTCCCCAGTTCTCTGGGGATGAGGGAGAGGCTGCCAGTGGGGGAGGCAACCTCCCAGACACAGAAGAGACCACAAAGGAAAGACAAGCCCCTCATAGGACTGTGCCGCCGGTGATGCAACCCATGTCTCAAATGCTTTCCTGTTGCCCCTCTTATGGGGTGGTGTTTTCAGCGGGACTACTAGTTTCTACCTGGCTAGCATCATCTGGAAAGGGGAGTCGGCTTTAGACAGTGGATGCTATAGTCAGTGTTGCTGGACAAACCTAGACAGCAGAGCAGAGGAGGGAAACCCCGTGTTCCTCTCCTCAGTTCAGAGTGGAAGGAGTTGAGGAGCAGGGAATGGCCAGAGGCCTGGCCCTCCAGCATGAGGGTGTGGAGGGAGAGAAACCTCCTGACACGTGGTGCTGGATGGTTTCTCATCCTCTAACCTCTGCAGCCTGCCTGCGGCTGCCGCCCTTTTGTGCTGGACACATTATATAGTCTGAAATATTAAACACATCCATTTGAAACAATATTTTGATTTCTAATAAATGATAAGGAGAGGGGAAATGAGATTCCCCTCTGGCCAGAAAAAGGGCAATCTTTACTCTCCATGGGAGAAAGATAAGCCCAGTCGATTTGTGGAGATGGTGTCAAAATTAAATTATTTTTTCAAGAAACTTATATATATATAAACAAGCCAACTTGTCTTTCTTGGAAGAAGGGTTGCTACTCTCTTTCCTTTGTCGCTGCTCTGTGGCAAATTCCAGGCCCTTAATAAATCCCTGCTCTTGATTTTATTGGTTGATTTTTGCCTTGCCCTCATCTGGCTCACCAGCCCCCATTTTAAAATACAGAAATCGGTGCCCACAACAGACAATGAAGAATCCATCTCAAGCTCAAATATGAGTAGGGCTCATATCAGAAACTTTTATTCATTATTCCTTGACTTCTGGTATCAAAACCTGTTGATGCGATCCAAGCAAACCAGTGACACATTTAAATCAGATTAGCAATTTGCACCTTCATGGAGGGCTCAGCAAAGCAGATTTGTCCTGATGCCTTTACAAAAATCCATGTATATCTGTCAGGAAATATAACCTTATTTGCATTGATGTCTCTGTCCCTGTGTTGGTAATGATGATGAACCAGCTCCTGCCTCAAGCAGGACTGGAGGTGCTCAAATGTCAGGTTCACCTGGGAGAAGAGGTTGTGCCCTTGGGGTGACCTCTGCATCCTCAGCCCGCTATGCTACAGAAACCACCAGGGGAAGGGGCAGATCCATGTGGCACCCTGGTCAGTGGTAACCGCTCTGGAGTCTGGCTGTCTGAAATTTAAATTCGGACTTTCCACTTTCTACGTGCGTTAGTTTGGACCAGCCACTTGACCTCTCTGACCCTTAGTTTCTTCACTAGGAAAATAGGCATCATTATATCCATCATATAGTGTTGTTGTAAAGAGTAAACGCGATGGCGTGTTTAAGGTGCATGGCAGATGGCAGCGGATGTTTGTGAACCACAGACACAGAGAAAGAGTCGCCTGTTGACATCATGTTTGATACCCATTAAAGTGTAGAGGTTGAATTTCCAAGCCATTGCCACTCCTTAGGTTCTTGGACAGATGGGTGAGGTCCTTCAGCAGACAGTGAGCGGGCTGTGTGGGGGTGGCAGAAGCCTTCCAGAGCTCCTAGGAAAATGAGCACCAACCACACCTGGACTTGAATAACCCAATGGCAGGTGTACCAACCCAGAAGACACTGGCCAGAACACAATGCAGTCCCCAAAACTTCAACAACATCAGAAAAAGTCAGGGGGTGCCATGGAATGGGATGTGCAACTTCTGATGAGTCAACCCATTCTCAGGTTCCTTGTCTGGAGAACAGGCTCTGCCCATGGACGTATCCAGACCACAAGGGGAAGAGGCGCCTTGGATGCTACCCCATCTGGGTATGTGGAGGTTTCAGGGTAGGCAGCATGCGGTGTGATTCCAAGCTCTATTTTCTTGATTTGTCGCCAGAAGTTGATGTCCATCTTTGCCATCGTCTGAGCTCCTGTGTCTCTCAACATCTCCGTAGATTGTATGGGTGCCTTCTGATGGGTCGTGGGTCCCCCTCGTGACTCGGTAGCTGCCAGGAACATGGCTGGGCCTGGGACTTTGGATAAACGATCTCCAGGGAAGGAGGGATCCACATGTCAGTACTGAACTGGCCTGGAGAGTGTCATTTGTCATGCTGAGAAGCATGGCTTTGGCACATGTCCTCAGCCACCGACAGGGGACACTTGGCTGCACCTGGCCTGGGAGATAGAGTCTGGAGTGGGACCTGTGTCTTTCACTAGCAATGTCAGGTCTGCTGGTTCAGAGGGCCATGACACCCACCATGAAAGGGGCCACTGTGATAGAAAGAATTCCTTGCCTCAGGGCCAGCTAAAACACCTTCTTGCAGGGAGGAGGGGAAGATGGCAGTGGAACCAGTCAGACTATGTTAGTCCCTATGTGAGTGAGTGAATGTGTGGACAATTTTGCACATGTGTCTGTGAGTAAGTGGGTGTGTGAGTGACTGTCTGAGTGGGGACTCAGAAGCAAGTGGTCAGGGCTCTCCTGGTGAAGTGGCTGGTGTCACAGCTGCTCTGCTTGGTCGCTAGCACTTCCTGGAGCACAGAAACCAAGCTCTATTTAAAAAAATCAGTAAGGCCCTTCCTGGGAAGAAGCTCCTGGTAGTGACTGCTGGCTCCAGCCTCTGCCTCGGCTCTACAGCACCTGTCCAGATGCTGGTAACAAAGGTTGCAGAGGGAGCACAGTGAGGGAGCCAGAGGTAGAGTCCCATTGGAGAAGATGAAACACCCTGCCACCATCTTGAAAACTGGGCAGGAAAGTGCTCCAGTTTGCTCAACACAGACCAACAGGCCCAATCTCTGTGACTGGTGGGTTAACTACTCAGGAGCTGATCATGACTCAGAAGGAATATCCTGAAAATGCAAACTTTGGAGAGACAGGGCAAGTGCGGAGTCTCGGGTGCCCCATCCCCTACCCAATTTAGCCTTGGGACAAAGGGTGTGACCAGAAAAGGACAAGGAAGACCTCTGAAGAGATCAGTGCCCTGTTTCAAAATAGAAGAAATTCAGAGCCCTGATCAGGGACAGATAGAGGACCGAGAAAACATCAGAAGTCATAGCCACTCCCACTGCCGCTAAATAACGAAACTGAAGAGAAAAGAAAGAGATCTGTCACAAATGAGGAAAATTCAGCGGAAGAACACAGGTAATTCCCAGTGTTCCAAAGAGACAACACCTGAAAAATCAGACTTCAGAACCCAGGCAATGGAAGTGACCAACGACTGGATCCAGAATACAACAGGGATTAGGGAATGAATGGAAAGAGGGAATAAGATTCAAGAAAGACAAGATGCACCATTGAAAGAACTTATAACAGAGATTTTGGCCAAAAAAACTCCATCCAGGAAATAAATAGCAAGATGACAAGCAGGGAAAGCAGAATTAATCAAGCAGAAGAGCGAATCTCTGAACTTGAAGACCAAAACATGGAATTAAGCTGATCTGTAAAAAACATAGAAAGAAAACTCAGAAGGAAAGAACAAAGAACACTTCTTGGAATATGACAGCAGAGCCAGCTGGACCATGTGGGTCCCAGTGTGAGTGGGTGAGTGTGTGGAAAATTTGCATATGTGTCTGTGAGTGAGTGGGCGTGTGAGTGACTGACTGACTGGGGACTTGGGAACAAGTGGCCAGGGTTCTCCTGGTGAAGTGGTGGGTGCTGCTGCTGCTCTGCTTGGACACTAACTCTTCCCAGGGTGCAGAAACTGAGCACCATTTTTAAAAGTCAGCAACGTCCTTCCCAAGAAGAAGCTGCTGAGAGTGGACTGCTGGCTCCAGGCTCTGCCTCGCCACTGCAGTGCCTGACCAGACACTGGCAATGAAGGCTGCAGAGGGAGCACAGCAAGGGAGCCCAGAGATAGAGCCCCACTAGAGAAGACAAAACAGGCACCCTGACACCGTCTTAAAAGCGGTGGCAGGAAAGTGCTGTGGCTTGCTCACTATGGAGCGACAGACCTGATCTCTGTGACCAGCAGATTAACTACTCAGAGCTTGATTGTGATCCAGACAGAATATCCCAAAAGCACACACTGTGGATGATCAGGAGTGCTGAGTCTAAGGCACTTCACACCCTACCCAGAGTCAACTGTGGGACAAAGGATGTGAGCAGAAAGGATGAGGAAGACTCCAGAACAGACCTGCGGTGTCTGGGGCTGACCTAACCCTCTCTTCACCTGCAATCCTCTGAATGTCAGACCCACATGACCATTTCCTTAACTGCAATCTCTGTTTCTGTAGACACACTTTATTACACCTCATATGACAATGTCCATAAAAATATCTGCTTCAATGCTTGTTGTGAAAGTAGAAGTAACTGTTCCTGGTCCTAAATTTAAAATTGTAAACCTACCATGTTGTAGCCAAAAAGCTCTATAAAAGCAGCTTGAAACTGAAGGTTGAGGCTCAGGTTTTGGGAAGCTACTTCACCTGAGACTTCTGGAATAAACACCTTCGATTCTCCTCTCGGTCTCTGGTGCCTGTTCTGAGTGCATTTACAACATGCTCTCACTCATAAATGGACCCCTGAAAGGATGAGGAAGGATACATTGGATTGGATTGGCAGTAGCTGGATACCGCCGGGGTTGGTGGCCGGAGGACATAACATCAGTAAGGGTACATGATCTCAATCCAGGCAAAGTGGTGATCAAAGGTAGGCCCAAACTTTACCTGTATGATGACCACTTGTATATCGAATCCTTGATTTAAAAAAAATGGCGCTTGGCTTCTGCGTGCCGGGAATCACTAGGGTCCAAGCTGAGCAGCTGCGGCACAAGCTGCTGCACCAGGAGAGCCGCGGCCGCTCACTCTCTAGCCCTCACTCTTTCATTCACTCACATGCTCATTCACTCAGCAGCACACACACAAAAATTTTCCATCCAATCACTCACTCACTCACTCACACCGGGACTCGCATGGTCTGACTGGCTCGGTCGCCATCTTGATGAGACAAGATCCCTAATCCTTAACTGTAATCCATGTCCTTAAAATTAAAAAGGGGGCCAGGTTCAGTGGCTCAAGCCTATAATTCCAGCACTTTGGGAGGCTGAGGCGAGGGGATTGCTTGAGCCCACGGGTTTGAGACTGGCTTAGGCAACTTGGTGAGATCTCATCTCTATAACAAATATAAACATTAACCAAGCCTGGTAGCATGCACCCATCATTCTGGCTACTTGGAAGACTGAGGCACAAGAATGAGCATGCCACTGCACTCCACTCTGGGTGATGGACTGAGACTCCAACTCAAGAAAAAAGAAATTAAAAAAGAAACAGCCAGGCTTGGTGGCTCAGCTTGTAACCCCGCGCCTTGGGAGGCTGAGGTGAGTGGATTACCTGAGCCCATGGGTTCGAGACCTGCCTGGGCAATTTGGTGAGACCTCATCTCTACAATAATAGTTAAAAAAAAAATTAGCTGGGCGTGGTAGTGCGAGCCTGTAGTTCCAGCTACTTGGAAGGCTGAGGAGGAAGGATTGCTGGAGGCCAGCAGGTTGAGGCTGCAGTGGCCGGGAGTGCACTCCAGTCTGGGCCATGGACTGAGGCTCCAACTCCAAAAAAAAAAAAAAAGAAACAAAACTTTTCAGAAAGGCTTTCCCTGGACAATGACTATCTACATAAACAGCTACATTTCCCTGAGGTTGGTCTCTTGTTTTCTTTTCTTTTCTTTTTTTTTTGAGTTGGAGTCTCACTCTGTCGCCCAGACTAGAGTGCAGTGGCCGCTCCCGGCCACCACAGCCTCGACCTGCTGGGCTCCGGCGATCCTTCCGGCTCAGCCTTCTGAGTAGCCGGAATTACAGGCATGTGCTACCACGCCCAGCTGATATTTTTGATTTATTGTAGAGATGAGGTCTCGCTGCCCAGGCGGGTCTCAGACCCGTGGCTCAGGCAATCCACTCACCTCAGCCTCCCAAAGGCACGGGATTACAGGCTGAGCCACTGAGCCCGGCTTCTTGTTTTCTTCATAGAAACTTTCACATTTTAAAATTTAAAATTTAATTTTGTAGATTTTTTTTTCTGTCACCCTTGCCAGAGTTTAAACTCCTTGCTTAAATTTAAAATTGTTTAAACTCCAGGTCTTTTCCTTCTCTCTTTCTCTCTTTCTTTCCCTCTTCCTCTGTCTCTCCCTCCCTCTCTTTCTCTCTTTTTCTTGAATCAGAGTCTCACTCTGTCACCCTGGCTGGAATGCACTGGCATGATCCTGGCTCATCACAGCCTTGACCTCCCGGGTTCAGGAGATCCTCCCACCTCAGCATCTCGAGTATCTAGGACTACAGGTGTGTATCACCATTCCTGGCTAATTTTTTGATTTTTGTTGAGACAGGGTCTCTTCATTTTGCCTAGGCTGGTCTCAGACTCCTGGGCTCAAGCTTGCTTGACTCAGCTTCCTAAAATGCTAGGATTACAGGCATGAGACAACACGCCTGGCCTCAGGCCTGTCTTTTCACCTTTCACCTCCAGTACCTGGAAGAGTGCTTGGCATACGGGTGCAACTCAGTGAATGTTTGCTGAGTGGGAGGAGTCTGGAGCCAGGTGCTGAGATGCAGGGCTCCCCTAAGAAGACAATGTCAGGCAGGGTGGGGCAACAGAAAATGAACACCTATTATGCACCTGGTACATTGCTTTCATGATGCTGTCAACTTCTGTAAGAATCCTGAAGGCACGAATTAGTTTTTTTTTCTTTTTTTAATACTTTAAAATTTTTTATTTTAAAATTGTGGGGTACAATTCAGGGTTAGGTATGTAAATATTCATTATGCAGGCACCCTTGATGATGAAGTGTGCCCCCACTTCCCCAGGCAGATTCCCACCCTCATTCTACTTGAAATAGTTTAAGTCTGAGGAGGCTAAGTAACTTTTCCCAGGTCCCCAGTTGGAATTGTATCCCCGCTCTCTACCTCCAGAGCAAGGGTTCACAATCCTGTCTACACATGAAATCACCAGGGATTTCCTAAACATGCAGGTGCTCAGGCTGGTCCCCCCACCAATGAAACAGAGCCTCAGGGTGTTGGTGGTTGTTGCTAAAGTTCCCCAGATGATGGCAAGGTGAGACGATGCTGAGTAAAATCTCTCTAGATGAGCACTGGTTCTCAAAGTGTGGCCCCTGAACCAGCAACCTCTAAGTTTCCTTGCTGGGGGATGTGCATTCTCCTGCCTCACACCAGATTTTCTGGACTAGAAGCTTTGGGGGTGGGCCGGGCAATCTCTACCCCCAATAACCGCCATGCAATGTTGATTTATACTGCAAACTCTTCAGGACAGAGGAAGTCACCATATCTGTCACCGCATGGGGCCCCACAATCAGCCTTTAACTTTTCTCAGGTAACTTAGAACATTCCCTATCCATTAGGAGTATGGGGGCGGGGAGACAAACGTTTCTCCCATCATAATTCTCTTTCTTTTGGCATCCTAGTGCATATATATACACATATCATCTCCTTTAAAAAATTTGTTTTTTGAGTCAGGTTCTCACCGTGTCACTCAAGTTGGAGTACAGTGGCATGATCATGGCTCACTGCAGCCTCTACCTTTTGGGCTCAGGTGATACTCCTGCCTGAGCCTTTTAAGTAGTTAAATAGTTAAAAGCTACTTAAAAGGCTCAGGCAGGAGTATCACCTGAGCCCAAAAGGTAGAGGCTGCAGTGAGCCATGATCATGCCACTGTACTCCAACTGGTCCCTGGCACTGCCCTGTCCTCACACCTTAAGCCCTGAGACTAGAAGTATAACTCTTCCTCCCTGCTTTGGTGACAACTGCCACCATGCATGTACCACCATGCATGACTAATTTAAAAACAATTTTTTTTGTAGAGGCAAGGTCTCATTATGTTGCCCGGGCTGGTTGTGAACACCTGGACTTAAGTTGTTTTCCAGCCCCAGCCTCTCAAAGTGCACAAACCTCTACACCTAGCTTGCCTTTTTTTTTAGTAAAAAAAATTTTTTTTAATGTTTAGATTCAAAGGGTTCATGTCCAAGTTTGACAGTGGTTTAACAGGCTCTCCAGGTGGTTCAGATTCCTGCTAGTTTGATGAAGCTACTCTTTGAGCACTGCTTCTCAATTCCAGCATGCTCAGGAATCACCTGGGGAGCTTGCTAGACAGTTGCTATGGCCTCAATAGATCAGCTTGCTACACTGCAGCTGTGGCTTTGGAAGATAGGCTTGCTACACTGTAGCTGTGGCCTCAGTAGATCTAAAGTGGGGCCTGAGCCTGTGAATTGAGAGTGCAGATGTGTTTGTGTGCAGCCCATGTTTGGAGGGGCAAAGAAACTCCACCCCACACTGTATTTCTTACGTGTCGTCCGACTTTCTGCATAGAACTACCCAGGATGCCTATAAACATGCAAATTCCTGGGCCTGGCTCCAGACCTACTGAGTTCAAATCCCTGAGGATGGGACCAGGCAGTGGACATTTAAGCAAGCCCCATGGGTGATTATGTAATGTCGGTAAGTTTAAGAGCCCGTGTTCCCAAGGGACCTGGTCATGATGGCAGTTTTTCCCAGCAAAGCCCTCCCAGTCCACAGGGACAACCAACCAGCTGGCCAGGTAGGGGGGGTCTGGACAGCAGACCTTTGATGTGTAGCTTCAAATAAAGAAACCAGCAGTAGAAACTTTTAGACTGCTATCAGTGCATCTGGCTGCAGTGCCCATGGGCTGCAGAGAGCAGGGCTGGATAGACCAACTGGTCCCTGGCACTGCCCTGTCCTCACACCTTGAGCCCTGAGACTAGAAGTATAACTCTTCCTCCCTGCTTTGGTGACAACTGCCTAGCCTCTGCTGCACCTGACTCAGGGTGCCTAGGACTCACCCAGCAAGCTCTGGCCAGTCCGCAGGCTGGCGGGGGAGGAGTGGACACACCACAGATATGCAAATGCTGCTGTGCCATAGATAGTGGCCAGCTGTTTTGGCTAGTGGCACACAAAACAAGAGATACCTGAAGAGCTGGGGTTCAGTACAAATGGAGGAAGAATCGTGTTCTATGGGTTGTGTGCTATAGAAGCAGGCTCTTCAAAGGGAGTCCACCCTTAGTCTGGGGCAATTTAGGCAGTGTCCACCACAAGGCCCACAACCCATGTCCCCAGGCCAGTAACTACGGCCATCCTCTTACCCCAGGGGTAGGCAAGATGGGCAGGGCCAACCCCTGTCAACACAGCACCCACGAGCGGCAGGAACAGGCTCATTCCCCAAATTCCCAGCCATCATTCCGTCTTTCCACTGAGCAAGAAGCTGGGAGCATCATTCCTTTAGAGCTCAGAGGTTTCCGGAGCCTAAAGCCCTCTCTGAAAATGTGCGAAATATGATTAATCCAGAACTGCTTCCTAGGTGAGGTCTTAATGAGGGTGAGGATTAAGCAGTTAATTAAGAGCCCAAAGGCAGTGGGGAAGGGAACACAGTGTAAAAGTTATTGTTACCAGGTAAGGTGAACTAGTTAACGTAGGAAAATCGACACAGCAGAAGGCAGTGGGGGAGAGAGCATAGAGTAAAGCTTATAATTAGCAGGTAAGGGGAACAGTTAATTTCTTTCTGGGGGAGACGTGTAACCCTTTGTCTTCCAGGTCCCTCCTAAACACACCATCGGGTGATGGCTGAGGTCTGCAGCTCCTAAGCCATTTAGAGATTAAGGCAGCTGAGTCACAGGGAGCACCCTTGCCCTTGAGGTCTAGGGCTTCTGGCGCCTCTTAGTCTGCAGAAGAGCCTGGGACTGTGACAAGGGCTTGTCCAGAATCTGACTTAACAATGAACACAGAGGCCTACAGGTTGACCCGAAAGACAAGGACTCCTGGTGGACCAGTCTGGTACATGGGTTGCAGCCAGTCTGATGTGGTTTGGGTGGCCCTTTGGGGTGTGGCATGAGGCCTCTACCTCCCCAGGGCCTCTGGCTGGAATAATAGCTGCCAAAAAGCCACTTTTGAGTGTTCAGTAGAGGCTTCCCTCAGAAAGCACAATGACATGAGTTGCAACCCCAGCGTGATTCTGCCACAGGGCTTCCTACATTTTCCCTGAGATGGGCCTCCCAGCCTCTTGGTCTCCTGAGCCAGGCTTCTATTCCCCATTTTTAAAGTTAGCCTGTTGGTGGCCCTGGCTGCAAAGCTGCACTCTGGGGCCTGTTCTCACTGGCTTCAAAAGTCTCCTGTATTAATGACAACTGAGCAGACAGAAAGCCAAGGTCACAGGCAGACCTCACCACACAAGCAGAGCTCTGGGAAAGTCTCCTACACTATGTTGCCTAGGCTGGTCTCAACCCCTGGGTTCAAGCAATCCTCCTGCCTCTGCCTCTCATAGTGCTAGAATTACAGGTAGGAGCCACAGTGCCCATCCTCACACACAAGCAGAGCTCTGGGAAGATCTCCTACACATTCCCCCAGAGGACAGTGCCAGGCAGATGGAGGGGAAATGAAGCCAGGGAGGCTCCTGGCTTGTTCTCTGATAAGCTTGGATGTCTGTGACCCCCAAATATCTTGTAGAAAGACAACCCCCAGTGCTAGAGGTGGGACCTGCTGGGAGGTGACTGGATAATGGGGGCGGATCCCTGTCTCCTGTCTGGAGTGAGGTTTCACTCCACTAGTCATGAGAGCCTGGCACCTCCTGCTCCCAACCTCGGAGGACAGGAAGGCTCCCCTTACCTTCCACCATGAAGGCTTCCTGAGGCCTCACTGGAAGCTGAGGGATGTCCTTGCAGAGCTGTGAGCTGAATAATCCTCTTGGTGAATTATCTGGCCTCAGGCATTCCCTCCTAGCAATGCAAAGGCAGACTTTCTGGCAGCTTTGCAGAGATCTGATCTCCTGTGACCTGGGAGGTATTGATATGGAGACCTGCTATTGTCTGTCCATATTGCCACAACCCCTAGAAAAGGGCATGGCAAGGGGTCGAGTGGACCATCAGGTACCCACATTCCTGGGAGCTAACAAAAGTTGCCTTCCCTTATCTCCTAGGCACTTCCAGTAAGTAATTGAAAATAATCAGCTCAGCCTGTAATCACGCGCTTTGAGAGGCTGAGGTGAATGGATTGCCTGAGCCCGCGGGTTCGAGACCTGTCTGGGCAACTTGGTGAGACCTCATCTCTACAATAAATCAAAAAATCAGCCGGGGCATGGTAGCGCATGCCTGTAATTCTGGCTACTCGGAAGGCTGAGGTGGAAGGATCGCCAGAACCCAGTGGATCGAGGCTGCAGTGGCTGGGAGCGGCCACTGTACTTCAGTCTGGGCGACAGAGTGAGACTCCAACTCAAAAAAAAAAAAAAAGAGAAACCTTAACTTCCCTGCAGACTGTGCCCAATTAACAGAGAGAAATAAATTCCCATTTACTCCCTTTTCTTAGTAATCATAGGTTTGAATAATATAGTATCAAGGTAACCATAAGTCTTATAATTTGTATAACTTTTGCGGATAACAACATGTCATAGTGTATAATGTCTTGGGCTATGTTAACTCCCTTTACAAGCTTGATTAACCTTCTGCTGAATATTATTGAGAAAAAACTGAGAGATCTCTGGTAACTGGTGCCAGGAAATGTGAACCATAAAATATTATTATTGACAAAATGCGGCTATAACATAGTTTTATACAATACTCTGCTAGCCACGTAGTCAACGTATGTCAGTGTTAACAAACCTAAACTTATAAAAGCAGACCGCAAAACCTAAAGGGTGAGCAGAACTGTTTTAGAAAGACCTCGAGTTCGGTTCTGCTCCCTAGATTTGAACTCAGAAATAAATTTATTTCTATCAGTTCTTTGCCCCTTTGATTTATTGGTATCAAGGGGAGCATTACATGGTCCGTAACAGTAGGAGAGGCATTCCCTTCCCCTCCCAGCCCTCTCCCCCATTTCACCTATGGAGAAACAGGTTCAGAGAGACTAAGAGACTTACCTAAGGTCATGGGTTGGATCCTGACACAATGCATACTAAGAATATGGTGACCAGGACAGTATTTGTTTCCTGTGCGTCATCAACTTTGCTGCCTGAACTAAGAGGGAGAGCTTGCGGAACAGTGGGGTTTGCAACGATATTTATTTGCTGATTGAAATAGTCCAGCTTTGCTATGCTCTTAACTTTTCCTTATTTTATTTTATTTTTTAAGTCAGGGTCTCAGTGTGTTGCCCAGACTAGAATGCGGTGGCACAATCATGGCTTACCACAGTCTCAAACTCCTGGGCTCAAGTGAGCCTCCTGCCTCAGCCTCCCCATAGCTGGAGCTACAGATATGCACCACCACACCTGGTTAAATTTTTTGATTTTTTGATTTTTTTTTTTTTTTTTTAGAGACGAGGTCTTACTATGTTGCTTAGGCTGGTCTCGAACCCCTGCGCTCAAGCAATTCTCTTGCCTTGGCCTCTCAAAGTGCTGGGACTACAGGCAGGAGCCACAATGCCTGGCCTCAACTTGTCCTAGTTTTACATGTTCAGCTGCTCAGTAAGAGACAAGACAGCATGTTTTGGGAAGGGAACGCAATCGGTTTAGCTGGAAATGGAAAACTTTACCTGTTCCCACCTCAGGAGGGCGCTGGAGAAGGCTTAGATGGGTCCAGGACAGGCTGAATGCCACGTGGCTCCTATGTCATTCAGTGGGGATGTCTGTGTCTCTGCGTCTCCCCAGCCTGTTTCCTCTCAGAGTCCAGGAGATCATATAAGCAGATGAAAAAAACAGAGATAAGAGTGGGAAAATGTGAGGAGGAAAGATCCAAGGAGAAAGAGGAGGGGCAGTGGGTTGTACTGTTTATTTAGAGAAAACTAAGATATTAAGGGAAAAGCCATGTATTAAAAAAAGAGAGTATAATTTCCTACATGCCACCACCTACCTTCAGATAGTAAGGGAAGGGTGGTAGGTGGTGACCCAGGCAGAGACCCCAGCGCATGACTGTGTTACTGTGTTGCCTTCCTGTGTCAGCAAAAGGAGCCTCTCAGGCTTTTCATCAGAATTGTTGACCACTGAAGAATCCAGATTTCTTTCTTTCTTTTTCTTTCCTTCTTTCTCTCTCTCTCCCCTCTCTTCCCCCCTCCCTCCCTCTCGCCTTCCCTCCCTTCCTCCCTCCCTCCTTCCTTCCTTCTTTCCTTTTTCTGAGTTGGAGTCTCACTCTGTTGCCCAGGCTGCAGCGCAATAGCGCACTCACATCCTCTACAGCCTCAACCTGCTGGGCTCAGGAGAACCTTCTGCCTCAGCCTTCCACATAGCGCCACAACACCTGGCTAATTTTTTTGATTTATTATGGAGACATGGTCTCGTCAAGTTGCCCAGGCTGGTCGTGAGCCTCTGGGCTCAGGCAATCCTCTTGCCTCGGCCTCCCAAAGTTCAGGGATGACAGGTGTGAGCCACTGCACCCAGCCAGAATCCAGATTTCAGATTTCAGAATCCAGATTTCAAAACTACATACACTCCTGTTCATCCTGTTGGTCCACCTCCACCATTTCCCTTTTGCCTCCTGATCTCTGCTCTCTACTTTTGTCGACAGGGACTCTGCCCCAGAACTTTCTCTCCAGAGCTGTCTCTATCCTGGAACTGAAGGAAATAGATGGGGTGGGTACCCTCCCAGAGGGCAGACTGTCCTCTCACCCTGTGTCCTGGTCCTTGATCAGATGGTTTCAGCTGTGAGGCTGAGGACAGCAAGCCTTGCCTATGCCAAGGATGCTGAGACCGGATGGTGTCATGTTGCCCTTGGCAATCAATGCTGGACTGGTTCTGCCCCTGGCTTGGTTGTCTGTGTGTGAGAACTACTGTATTTCCTTTTTTGGTCCTGATTTATTGAGGTATAGCTGACAAACAAAACTGTATATATTTAAGGTACATGTTATGATATGTACATATTCACTCTGAAATAATTGCTAAAAAATCAAGCAAATTACCATATTCATCACCGCATGTAGTTAGCATTGTGTTTTTGGTGGTGAGAACATAGGATAGTATTAACCAAAATCATCTCGCTGTAGATGCAGACTGACAATTAAGTTTGTGAACTCCTCCTAGAAAAAGTGCTCCATCCCTCGTTGCTGAACATCACTTGGGAAGCTGTGCACCCATGCCAGCATCTAGTCCACCTGCCAAAGCGATTTTGGAACTCTTTTTCTGGAATGGCCATCAGAGCTATCATTGTATTACCCTTGATTCCCTGAGTGTCATCAGATATCTTCCTTTCAATATTCCCTTTCTCTGCAGGTAAAGAAAAAAGTCATTGGAGGCCAGATCAGGTGAGTAGAGAGGGTGTTCCAGTACAGTTATTTGTACAGTGCTGCCAACATAAGCGCGTGGTGGGAATTTTGTGAACTTAATTGGCAGACTTCAACAAATAACGGCAACAGCTCTGATGACCATTCCAGAAAATGAGTTCCAAAATTGCTTTAATGGGTGGACTAGGCACTGGTGTTGATACTCCCCAAAGGGAGTACTTCAAGGGTCACCCTAGTGACATTCAGCAAGGAGGCATGCAGCACCTTTTAGAGGATGGTTTGTGAGCCTCATTGTAGGACCTTGTATTAAACCTCCAGAACTTACTCATCCTACGTGACTGAAATGAGTACCCTTGTCTCCTCTTTCCCCCCACCCCAGCCCCTGGCAATCACCATTCTGCCTTTACACCATTCTATGAATTTGACTATTTTAGATTCCGTGTGTGAGATCATGCAGCATCTGCCTTCCTGTGCCTGGCTCACTTCACTTGGCGTCTTCTCCCTCCAGCACCATCCATGTTGTTGCAAATGGCAGGATTTCCTTTTTTGTTTGTTTCAAGTCTGAATGTTATTCCATGTATATGGGGAAGACCCCCAAATCTGGAATTATCGTGTGGAGGGCAGGCCCCTTGTCATCCAGTCTTCCCCTGCTAAGTACATGTTCTAGGACCCTGTTAGCCTCAGTATACCAACTAGTGTTCTTGTGAGAGGCTGTGTTCAGCTTCAGTGAATTTTTCTTGGAGAGTCGTTCAACACATTTGCCCACTTCATGATTTACCAGTACACCTGCCTACAATGCACTGAGTGTTCAGCAATGTTTGACTCAAAGTGGCATGGCCCCCATCCCCTGTCTACCTGATTCACCCAATCTTGCTCCAAGAAATCTTTTGTTTGTTTCCCTGGATGAAAAACATCCTCAAAGGGAAATGTTTTGCCGATGTGGAAAAGGTGTAACAAAAAATGACAGAAATATTAAAAGGCATCCAAGTGGATGAGTTCAAAACTGTTTTGAGCAGTGGAAAAAGTGTCTCAATAGGTGAATTGCATCAAATGTAGACTCCTTTACTCAGTCCTTTGGGACTGAAGTTTAAATGTGTAAGAATAATTGCACAATTTTTATAAAAAACTTCTGGTGTTTTGGGTCCCCCTGGATACCACATTTTCTTCATCCCCCCATCCACTGATGGATACTCAGGAGGTTTCCACATCTTGGCTATTGTGAATAATGCTGCATAATGAACACAGGCATGCAGATGCATCTCTGAGATGGTTTCCTGGCCTCTGGATATGTACCTAGAAGTGGGACTGCTGGGTCATATGGCAGATCTGTTTTTGAGGACCCTTCACACTGACGGAGGAAGGGGAGGGGGGGAGAGAGGGGATCTCAGGACTCATGAGCTGGAGACCATAGGGTGCTGCTACAAAATTTCTCAGACTACCTGGCATTTGAGAAACAATGACTTATTCCCATTGAGTAGATGAAAGCAGTGCTTGTAAAACAGTTTCCAGCCTCGTGGTCTTGGCCAACTGACTGGGTAGGTGAGGTCATCCAGGCAAGGTGGAATGGAGGTGGTACTCATCAATCCCCAGCACCTTCCAGTTCAGTGACTGGCCTCCAGGGAATGTGGCTCTGGCGGTCCCAGGCTCTGGCCTGGCAGTTAACACCCTTCCTCTGTGGGAGAGGCAGAGAGCCTTCCTCATTGTGGGCCAGTGCAGAAATCTCACGAGGGGGCATGGCGATCCTCACCCCCAAATCCAAGTATGTAGTAAACACTGACGGTGTCCTGCAGTGTCATCAGGCTCTTTCTCTGAGTTGTGTGGCCAGTGCTGGAAGCTCTTTCCCGTGTTCTTGTTCATTTTTCCTCAAGTTCACAGTGCACCTTGGAGACAGGCGTTCAGGGTGCATCCATGGCTGGGCTGGATCTCAGTGCCTATTGCTTTGTTTATTTGTTTTAGTCAAAATCAGGCGACCCATTGCGAGGTCCCAGTGGATCATATGTGTTTGGTGTTCATCAGGCAATGTCTCTAGTTCATTGTTGTTCATTAGCAGATATAAGTGTTGCTTTGATTTCTCCCTGCTCTGGGTCTCCAGGAGCCTGAAGTCAAAAGGAAGTTCTGTGTTAAGATGGAAGGTGGGAGGAGAAGCTAAGAGGAGGGCTCGCCCAGTGGGAGCTGAGTTGCTTAGTGGCCAGCTCCATCGGGTCTGTGAGTAGGACACAGAGCAGAAGAAACAGCACATCTCTTGGGTATCATCTCAGACCCTTTGTGTTGCTCTTAGATTAGTGGTCCCCAACCTTTTTGGCATCAGGGACTGGTTTTGTGGAAGACAGGTTTTCCACAGACACTGGGTGGTGGGACGGGGAATGGTTTGGGGATGATTCAAGCACATTACGTTTATTGTGTACTTTGTTTATATTATGATTGCATTGTAATATATAATAAAATATATAACATCACTGCCTCTGCTCTGTCTCAGATCATCAGGCATTAGATTCTCATAAGGAGTGTGCAACCTAGATTTCTCATCCTTGCAGTTCCCAGTAGGGTTCGTGCTCCTACAAGAAGCTAATGCCGCCACTGATCTGACAGAAGATGGAGCTCAGGCGGTCATGCAAGCAATGGGAAGTGCTGTAAATACAGAAGAAGCTTCACTCTCACCCACTTCTCACCTCCTGCTGTGTGCCCACTTCCTAACAGGCCAGATTTGTACCGGATTGTGGCCCAGGGATTGGGAACCCCTGCTCTAGAGGAATGCCCAAGACTGGGTAATTTATAAGGAAAAGAGGTTTATTTGGTTCACGGTTCTGCAGGCTGTGCAAAAAGCAGGGCACCGGCATCTGCTTCTGGCAAGGCCTTGGGAATCTCCAGTCATGGCAGAAGGAGAACTGATGTCACATGACAAGAGAGGAGGAAAAGAGAGGGGGGAGGGGGGACAGGCTCCTTTAAACAACCAGCTCTAGTGTGAAGGAACAGAAAGCGAACTCACTCCTGACCTCGAGAGGGCACCAAGTCATTCCTGAGGCATCCGCCCCCATGATCCAAACACCCCCCACCAGGCCCCACCTCCAACACGGGGGTCAAATGTCAACATGGGAACTCAATATCCAAACCACATCAGGTATTAAAATAATACAACTGTAAATTCAAATGTACAGAGAGTGAATGCTTAAGAAACATCTACCTTAAAAAAAAATTGTGATGAAGGTGGCGTTTGATGTCAGAGCCATTTATGTGCTAGAAGTGCTAGCCACTAAGTGGTAGAAGTTAGAAAACAAACCCTGAGTAGAACTAGGTTGAGAGAATGAACTCACAACGTGGTTGCCAATAGTAACCGCTCTCTCAGGGACCAAAAAAAATGAATGCGGTTAAGCCCCAAGCAGGAAGGGAGAAAAGTCCTGAGATAGCTGAAACAAGTTCACAATTCTTGGTTTTGCCTTGTCTCTCCTTCCTCCCCTAAGTCCTGGTGACCTGAAATCTAGCGTGGCTAGTGCTGGTAGCAACCATAGTGAGGAGTCCCATGACTAAGCCAGCAGGGAAGGTGGGCATGAATCAAGGCTAATTCACATGAGAAAGAAAACTGGAGGTGGAATAAATGATGATTGCTTTTCTCAGGGTGGTCGGGAATGTCTGTGACTTGCACCTTGGTGTCCTGTTTCTTTAAACTTTGCTCTTCCTTTACTAGATGACTAGTCATTGTTAATTATGAAACAAGGAATGTAATGCTTTAATAAAAAATTAAACAGGTGAAAACTGACCAGACTATAAACCTAAACTCATCTGATAACTCCCACACCATAAACAACAGCACTGCCTTTGGAAGTTACTGGAACTGCAGATTTCACGCCAAGGATGAAAACAACCAGTTGCCGGAGGACTAGCTTGGTGAAACCCCGTCTTACACATGAGAGCAAATACTGTGTTACAGATGAGTTGGCAGCAATGGCTTGGTGTGGAGTGAAAATCAGAGTGGAGCTAGCAAGAAGATGAAGTTACAGGTGGGAGAAGACATTGCCTGTATATAACTGGTCAAGGATACATTTCCAGATTATACAAATAATTTCACAAATAAATAAATACAAGAAAAATGTCCAATATTACCAGCATCCAGAAAATGCAGAAAATAAACCAAAATCATCCTACAATGAATGCCTATCCATTTATTAAAAGCTTGATAATCCTAAGTATCAGCAAGAATACAGGGGAATGGGAATGCTTTTATAAAGATGGTGGGTGCCACCAAGGTTTGGCAGTACCTAGTGGCAATTAAGATATGCAACTTCAACCCAGTGGCTTCACTTTTAGGTATTCATACTTGAGACAGTCACCTAGAAATAAGGAGATGTGTACAAGCATGATTGTTGCGACCTTGTTTATCACCGACTCCTAAGTAAGCAAGTTGCAGAGTATTATACTGCAGAACCATTTCTACACTTTTTAAAAACACATGAAACACTATGCTCTTATGTAAATGTGTAGTAAGTCTCAGACACACAGATGAGAAGGGTTTACACCATTTTCATTGGAATTTGTCTCTTATAGGAAATGTGATAGAAGAGGTATTGTAATTTTAACCACACCTGTGGTGTTCTATTTCTTTTACAAAATCTTAATCAAATATGGAAACACAGAGTAACAGTTAATCCTCAATGGTGGGTGCATGGGGATTTGTTTTGTTAGTCTCTGTGGTTTTTGTACATTTGCAATATTTCATAAAGACATTACTTTAAATAATGAAGGTGATGAAGTCCTTCCTAAATTGGGCAAAAACTGATTTTGTGTTTACTTTCTGTCCCTGCCCCTGTCTACCTGTGTATCATTTTTTCTTCATATTTGTGATTGAAGAAGCTTGTGCTGGCCCAGGAAGAAAAGAAGGTATGATCTGAAAGCCAAGGTCACTTAACATGAAGGAGTCCGCCCAGTGCAGGCATCCTGCCCACACCACATCCGGGAGATGGTCACTTAGCCTCTGCTGGAATGACTCTAACAGCAGAAGTTCATGACCTCCTGTGCAACTAACTGACTTGTCTCATTGTTGGGGGCCTCTTCAGGATGAGTTAGAGAGCTTCTCATACACAGGCTCAGCAGCTGTGGGTTTTTATTTTATATTTGCCATGGGAACAATTATGGCACGGGTGCCTCTTTACCCAGACCTTGGATGGAAAGCTTTCTACAGCTCGCACTACTTTGTTTATCTTTCTTTAGATGCCCTGAGATACATTGGTTCTGTTGTGATTAGATCACGTCAGAGTACAGGGAGCTTGTCATTTACAGGAACTGGACGTTGCACCTTAATAAGTTTGCATTAGCTCCTTAAAAACCACCTCACATTATTGCCTCATTTTAGGTTTGTGATCAATGACTACCTGCCTGCCTCCCTTGCGCCACAAAATCCTTTTCACATAAATTGCTGCCAAATCGGTACTCCCGCGGCAACCACTCGGCATTTGTGCAAGTGAATTTCAGAGATTGCTGCTGGGCTTTGCATTTATACTTGCTAAATTTTATCTTCTGGGCTTCAGTCAAACATACTAGACTGTTGAGATCATTCTGAATTTCGATTATGTCATCTGTGGGCACGTGCTGTCCCCACCAGGTTGGTGTCATCTGAATAATTGATTGACAGATGCTTTTAAGAGGACAAGATCAAGGACAGAATTCTCAAACTGGGCAATGGAAGCTTTTCTCTGGATTGACAAAGAATCATTAATCAACAATCTCTGGTTACAGCGGTTCAATTGGCCATAAGTTGGCTTCAAAGTATTACCACCTGAGGCTGTGTAGTACAAGAGAGTGGTGAAAAAGAGTGGGTGTTGCAAAGGTGTTGTTATCTCCAGATGAATCTGTAAATTGAATGCAATTCCGGGCAAAATCCCAACACCTTTCCCCATAGAACCTGGTGAACCGATTCTGAAATGTATTAGGAAGTACTAGGGATATCTAAGTAAATGCAAAGGAAGGACTAGGGATATCCAAGTCAATTTCAAGGGAAAAAAACATGATTTGAAGGAATTGATCTACCAGAAATCAAGGCTTATTGTAAAGCTATAATGATGAGGACAGTGTAGTGTTGGCACAGAAAATGAAAAAGAGATCAAAGTGATCCCAGAAATAACACCATGAATATATGGGAATTTGACATGTGACAAGGTGCATTACAAATCTGTTAGGAATGCAGAGGGCATTTAAAAAATGGCATTGGGATACTTGGCAATCTACAATGGGAAAAGATTCTATCTCTGTTGCAAGCCTACACTAAAATTGGTTCTAGGACATTTAAAGACTAAATGTGAAAAGGATAACCTCCAAACATAGGAGGAGAATGTGAGAGAATGTCTTCGTGACCTTGGAAATGGGGAGGGTTTCTTAAACAGTCTGCCAAAAGCAGTAACCAAGTTGAAAAAGTTGATAGATTTGACTGTATTAAAAAATAGTCATCTGTTGAAATATAAGTCAAAAGTCAAGTTACAGACTTGGTAAAGATGTGTGCAGAGCTTACAAAAGAAAAAGCTAGCATCCAGAGTGTGAGTATAGACTGCATCCCTTCTGGAGAGCAGCTCACACTCTGTAGTTGTTAAGAATACATTTTTCCATACAACCCAGCAATTTCATTCCGCAGCGCATTTCCCCTGCCCCCAATTCTGTTGCAAGTCCAGGGTGGCATGCACGAGGATCTCACTGCCCTGTTGTTTTGTGGGGCTGTGGGGGTGGGGATGCAGCTGGAAGCAATTTTGGATTCCATCACCAGGGGATGGCATGGTACAGGATGCTTGCCATGACTCTGGCACAGTTAGAAACAGAGGACTGAATGCACACACAGCAATGTGGAAGGCTCTTGGAAACAGAAGGGAAAGAGTTAGAAAGAGAATGAAATCTACAACACAGTAATATTTATATATGAGAAAGACCCACCAACAACCAGAATTATCTTTTGGAGGGCATGTCCAGCCCTCCCCTGCTAGGTAAGTGTTCTAGGTACCCATCAGTGAACCAGCTAGCGTTGTTGTGAGAGACTGCATTCAGCTTCAGCGAATTTTTACCTGGAGATCCTTTTAATGCATTTGCCCATTTTATGATGGGTGATTTACAAGCACACCTGTCCACATCGTGCTGAGTGTTCAGTCGTTTTTGACCAAAGATGGCATGATCCCAGTGCTCCACCCTCCCAATGTACCTGATTTCACCCTGAGCAACTTTTTTTGTTGTTTCCCCAGATGAAAATAGTGCTCAAGGGGAAACATTTTGCCGGTGTAGAAGAGGTGAAATTAAAAACATGGCAGAAGCACTAAAAGGCATCAAAATGGATGAGTTCAAAGACTGTTTTGAGTAGTGGAAAAAGTGTCTCGAGAGGTGCATTGCATCAAACTGAGAGTACTTTGGAGGTATCTGAAGTTTAAGTATGTACAGACAAGTACACAATTTTTTATTAATAAATTCTAGGTTTTTTGGGTCCTCCCTCGTACATGAAAATGCATGCACACAATACCACAATACTCACTTTCCAGGAACGTAGACATGTGAAGGATGCACATTAGACATGGAAGTGCTTATGAGGGGGAGGAGCCACACCTATGGGTGACTCCATGGGAGTCTGTGAGGATGGCTTCCCTCACCCTCAGAACCCTGCCTTCCCGCTGGCTCCTGCCAGTCTGACTCTGGATGCACCTACTGTGACTCTCACACCCTCCCCAGATTTGGTATCTCTTGTTTTGCTGTCTCAGTGTCTAACCACGGCTGTGCCCCGAGCTCTACTGTGTCACATAGACATGGCCTTGACATCTTGCTGTGACTCTCCGGGTGTCTGGCCACACCGCTCCCCTCTGGCCCTGCCCTCACCACTCCCGGCTCACTGCTGACAGCTTGCAGTGGTCTTGCTCCATTACCCGGCTGTACAAGTCAACTGGCATGTGGGAGGAGGACATGCTTGGAGTTGTGCGATGGATCAGTGGTGGCCAAATAAAGTTACACTTGCCTGCGCCTGCTGTCTCCCCAGACCATGCGTCTGCCTGCTACGCCCGCCTCCCAGGTTGGGACTCTCACCCTGGAGAGCACAGACTTTGTCTTGTCTCTTTCTTGAATTCCAACACAGGAGCCTTTGACATTTATTTAGCACTTTCAGTGTGCTGATATATTGTGATATAATTCCTTTTACTTTGTGATCATAAGTTCAAGTAGAGTTATTGGCGCTGAGTTACTGGCGAGGGGAGAGGAGTCCAGGCCACACATCCCACAACCCTTGCATCATAAGCACCCTGCTCCATCCAGCAATGAGGCAGCGTTCAGGAAGCTGGTGACACCAATTAAGGGCTCAATAGCCAAGAGGGTCCCTGGAGGGAAGATGCTAATAATTAGAAGAAGATGCAAATCTCTGCCTTCCACCTGCCTTCAGCTGAGAATCAACCACTTGGAACTGGTGGTCTCTGTGGCTCTTGGCCAAGGATATTTTCCAAGTTTCTTGGACATGACACACAGGAGGGTTGTGTACACACATGTGCATGGGGTGGGTGGGTGAGGGTGTGTGCAGTCTGTAAACTATAGGACCAACAGAATGCCTGGCCACATGTGCTCCTGGTACCAATTAGGCCTCCGGTTTTTCTGTCCCAGCCAGGTTGTTGCAGGGCTCAGTGCCAGGCACAACAGTATGACACGAGGAAGGGTATGGGCTTGCTTCAGTGCTTGATGACAATCTGCTGCCTGTTCTCCAGGGGAGAAAACCATGCTGCTGGGACATGGTAATCATGGCACCAGAAGTCCATAATGGGTAAGAGTTGGCTCCGTGATGGTGGGTGGACGGAGGCTAATTAAACACCAGAACTGTGACTGGGAGACGCTCAGCCTCAGCTGTGGCGGCAACACCATGTGGCATCATTGCTTTGCTGAAGTGTAAATTAGCCTCAGCCACGAGTGAGTGAGCTGAAACGATATCCTCATGCTATGGAGGGCCTGCAGGCTGCCATGATGCACTTTTAGAGCCTAAGATATCTCGACAAAGAAAATCAGACAAAGGAATCAGGGCCCTTCTGGGTGCAAGAAGCGAGGGGAGAGGGTGTCTTGTATGGGTGTGAATATACTATAATTTCTTTTTTTGAGTCAGAATCTCATTCTGTCACTCAGGCTGGAGTGCAGTGGTACACTCACGGCCACCACAACTTTGACCTGCTGGGCTCAGAGAATTCTTCCATCTCAGCCTTCCAGGTAGCTGGAACCATAGGTGTGTGCCACCATGCCCAGCTAATTTTTTGTTTTATTGTAGAGATGAGGTCTTGCCAAGTTCCCCAACCTGGTCTTGAGCCACTGAATTCAGGCAATCCTCTCAACTCTGCCTTTCAAAGTGCTGGGATTACAGGAGTGAGCCACCACACCCAGCTATTATAATTTCTCTAGTGTTTTGTGGCTTACATAAAGATAGGTGACATGGTTGAAATCAGGATACCTCTGGAAAATCCAGGCCATGTGGTCACTCTGGTTTGTAAAATGGTTGGTATATTTTCAAATAGGGTGGCCATAACATATTAATAAGACGCCAGTGCTGGACCAATAGTCTAGTGTTTGATGAGTCCAATTAAATGCTGCATGTTTTTGATGCTGCCGATTCTCTCAGCAGAAACAGCTCAGGAAGATATGGTATGCTTTGAGTCTGGTGGAAGAGAGGATTTAAATCTGGGATTCAGGAACACTAAAGCATAATGAGGAAGTGATGTGACAGAATGAAATGATTATGAGTTCAGGCAAGTCAAGTTGTTTGCCCAAGCTCACCCATTTCAGTTCAGCAGCACTTAAATGTGTGAGTTTGGGCAAACAACTTGTCTGCTCAAAGTCCTAGTTTTCCATATGTTTTGAAAATATAGACGAGGTGACCCATGTAGGGTATTTCACACACAATGGCTTAAACATAGAATGTGCTAAATAAAATTTGGTATTTTAACTATTATTAGATTTGCACCCTGCCATTGAATTTCCTAAGATATTTGTTACCTGGGCATAGTGGTGTGCACCTGTAGTCCCAGCTGCTTGGAAGGCTGAGGCAGGGGTATCACTTGAGCCCAGGAGTTCAAGGACACAGTGAGCTATGATGATCCACTGCCCTCCAGTTTGGACCACAGGGCTAGACCCTGTCTCTAAAAACAAACAAGCAAACACAAACTAAGTATTTGATTTTTATTTAGTTGGATTCCTGCATGCATAAAGCTCCAATTTCAGCCAGGTCCAGTGACTCACGCCTGTAATCCCAGCACTTTGGGAGGCAGAGGTGAGAGGATTGCCTGAGCCCAGGAGTTCAAGACCAACCTAGGCAACTTGGTGAGACCTCATCTCTAAAATAAATAAAAAAATTAGCCGGGCATGGCGATGCATGCCTGTCGTTCCAGCTACTTGGGAGGCTGAGACAGGATTCCCTGAGCCCAGCAGGTTGAGGCTGCAGTGGCTGTGAGCATGCCACTGTACTCCAACCTGGGCAACAGAGTGACAAAACATAACAAAACAAAACAAAAACAAAAACCCTCCAACTTCCACCAGGACAGTGATGGTCTATAATAATTTTCTGAACGTTGTGTGGTATGAAGTCATGTGACCCTAGCAGTAAGTTGCCCCTGGACACCTGTTTTACTACTGTAGAGTTAACAAGGTGGCTACTGCAGAGGCTCAGGCCAGGTGGTGGGTATTGGTAGGCTGAAGCTGGGGTTTTGGCATGCAGCGGTCTCTGTTGCTACTGGCGACCACCCCCATTTTGCCTCTTGTCACATTCTCTGGTTTGCTTGGTGGACTGGAGGGATCCTGAACAAGAATCAGGGCTCAGGGAAGGACAGCAGAGTCCTGGGGTGGAACTGGACACTTCCAAGGAAGGAAGGCAGGTATCTGTGGTGGTGGATGGAGTGTGGAAAAGAAAGGCCGGGGGTGCTGGTGGAATAAGAAATGCCTCAATCTCTCCCCACACCTGCCCCTGGAAAGGAGAGGGCAATCCAGTCAAATACAAAGAAAGGTTTCCTTTGGGATTCACATCCCCATGTCAGAGGACCCAATAGTGGGACTGAGGAAAGTAAGACACTGTCCTTCTGGTTGGAGATAGAGATGAATACTGAAGTCATCCTTGCAGTGGTCCAATGTGGATGATATCAAAGCAAAAAAGATGAAAAAAAGTTGATGATGAAGTGAGGGGTATAAGCTACGCAGAGGACAGGGCTGTGAGCTCTCCATTAAGGCCGAGAGAGGGACTCTGTCCTCCCTATCACCTCTAGGATGCGCAGAGGTACCAACAAAGGGGTTAGGTTAGGCTTCTGCCATTTGGTAGGTTACCGGGAGCTCCCTACCCGGTGGGTTTAGGGATGAGTTGCAGGAACCTGAGGGTTGCTCAGGTTGTCTTGCAAACACAGGTAGAACAACTTCAGGGAATGGATGCTCAAAGTCCATGCTGTTCTGTGTAGAGCATGGACCGTTAATGGTGCCATCACTGTTATTTCCGGGATATTTTGAGGCTTCAAAGAGTGAGAAGAGTGTGTTGATTGTCTTTACGGAAGTTAGGCTCCTATCCTCCCACAGGGATGATTCTGTTCTAAAGGAATGGCTCTGAGGCCCTTGAGAAAGGCATTCCTGGGTTGTAAAACTGGCAAGAGACTGGAAGAACGTTCAGTTCTCAGAGGGGCTGAGGAAGAATCGACATGGGAAAGTTTGCTCAAGTGAGTGTTCTAAAAAGCAAGAGGTCAGGGCCACCATCAGGAAATCTGTCCCCAAGAAAGTTCAATTAAGGTGGGGCTCAGTAACAGCCTGTAATCGCAGCACTGTGGGAGGCCAAGGCGAGTGGATCGCCTGAGCCTGAGACTTGAGGCTACGAGACCTTGTCTCTACAATAAATAAAAAACTAGCTGGGCGTGGTAGTGCATGCCTGTAGTTCTGGCTACTTGGAAGGCTGTGGGGGAAGGATCGCCGGAGCCCAGCAGGTTGACGCTGGGGTGGCCATGAGGGAAATGTTGAGGCGGTCTTGGTCCCATGAGAACTGTGAGAATAGTGTGGGGTTCTTTTGGGGAGAAGCTTTTCTCTCCTTGCTTTACAGAAGCCGACTCTACCCTATGAGATACTGACAGGCTCAGGTGCACAGCCTCTCGATGGCGGGACTCTGTCCCACCTCCTCCACCAGGTCCTCTGTGGGTGCCGAAGTCATTCTTGCAGCTGTCTGGCCTTGTGGCGATCCGTCTACCCCCTGCCTTCTGCTCACTGCCCGCTCTGTGGCCATTTCTGGGTCCTGAAACTTCTCCATGCTGGACTCCGGAGAGGTTTGGCATCCATGCTTTTCTAACTATTTATTGCAGGGTTTAGAGCCTGTGGGAGGAGGCCGTTTGTATGCTAATTCTACTGATTGCTTCTGATCCTCTGAGACTCCGGCTTCAGCCTTTTTATCTGCCTCTGGGAGAGGGCTAAGAGCTGTTACCATCTGCCCTCTGCCTTCCCCTTGCTATTGGTTCCCATATCCTCACCCAGGCTTCCCAGAGACGCTCATAAAACTGTGTTCGGCTCATTATATCCCAGGCAAAGCCTTATCTTTCACTTTGAGAAGAATAGCTCAGTGTCCCAATTCAAATGTGCTGTCTAAGTCGGGGAGGCTGATGAAGGGGCCTGGCCTGAACTCTCTGGGCAGACATACTTGGGGACTGGGGAGCCAGGTCTTGAGAAGTGAGAAGGGAGAGGCCAGGTGTCCCACCAACCTCTGCCGGGAGGAGACAAAGCCTTGGTTCTGAGTCCTGTGTTCATTCCCAGGGTTTCCCTCTGAGTCTTGGGAGGTCATGCTGTAGACAGAAGTGTGCCTGGCCATGATGATGTTATAGGATCATGTGCTTGGTTTTACAGGAGTCTGTTAGATGCAAACTGCCAGGTCCATCCTAATCCAGGGGTTCATGACCTTGATGTGCGTTATTAACACCTGGGGAGCTGCAACAGAACTCAGAGGCTTGGGTTGCAGTCCCTGAGGTTTGAATTTAATTGGTCCAGATTGCATTCTGAGCATTGGGATTTCTGAAGGTGAATCTAATGTGCAACCAAGTCCATAAACCACTGCCCTAACCCAGGTCCTAAGAGACGGACTTTAAGCCCAAGTGCTAATTTATTAATGCAAAGTGAGAAATAGAATTGTCAAGAAGGCGAGACAGTCGTGGTTTCTCTCCCTGCTAGAAAAGTCAACATGGAGATTCAAGCTACACCCAGGGGGTAGGTAGCCTAGCAGTCCTAGGGAGAGGCCTGACATTGTGGTGAAATCCGGGGTCACATAGGACTTGGTGCATGTCAGCTCCCCAACTTTAAGCTATGTGACAGGAAGCAAGTTGCTTAACCTTTCAATTTCATCATCCATAAAATGAGGACTGGAGCTGGTCAAGCACACAGAATGATGGAGGTGACCGTGAGAAGACAGCCATGGTTGTCATCACCAGACCTGACGTCTTAGAGCTCAGACAGCACCACAGGTTGTGGGGGTTCACAGAGTGGTTAAAGAACTCACTAAAATCAGATTAGATTAGAAAAGAGGCTGACTGAGTATGCTGCAACAGAGCAGGGGCAGGGCAGCAATAAGGAAGCTGTCCATGCTGAGACAGAGACCTGAGAGTCTTCTCAGTGGAGTGTGACCTTCTTTTCAGCTAGGTGAGTTTAGGATTCCCATCATGCGTTTGGGTTCTTGCCATACAAATGAGACATTTCTGATTGGCTGATGTTTGACCTTGGTTGTAAGCAGCTCATGGGCCGCTGGAGGTTAACACAGGGCAGCTTCCCCAGGGGTGATAATAGCAAGCTCTTATGCACTGACGGCTTGCTGAGCATGATTTTAAACCCTTTTCATATGTTAACTGAGGTGCTGAAAAGTGAAGCCACATTCCTGGGGCACTCCAGAGTCTCAGCTGCTCCTGTCTTTCCACCACATATGTGGGAACACTGGGTGTGGTCGGAGCCTCTGCCCTGGTGAGTGTGGGCGGGCACCCAGAAAGAGGGATGTGTTTGCAGAAGTCGGTGATCCTGCATGAAGACTCTGGAAGAGGGATTGTGGCTTTGTTACGGCAACGTTCTGGCAACCTGCCGATGAGGTTATAGCCTTCACTTCCCGAGGGTGGCTCAGTCCTCCTGGATCAGACTGGGTTGTTTCCCAAGCTTGAGGCCATTGCTCGTGGCATGAGCTCTAATGCTGATGGTTAGGCTCGTCCTTATCATGCCCACCTCCAGGTGCAAACTGACATAGTAGATTTTTGACATGGATATTTTATTTATTTTTTAATTTTTTTAAAGAGACAAGGTCTTGCGATTTTGCCCAGGTTGGTCTTAAACTCTTGGGCTCAAGTAATCCTCCCACCTCGGCCACCCAAAGTGCTGGGACTACAGGTGTGAACCACTGCGCCCAGCCAACACTCATATTTTAAATGTCAAGTAATCAGGTCTGAGGAGGTGGTCCCTGATGAGGGCCTATCTGTGCTGGTGGACCACCCTGGAGTTCATCTTAGGATGTCTCAAATCCCGACCACCTCCAGACAGTTTCACCACATCCCATCTTGTCCATGCTGTACTTTAAAGTAAATTATCTCCTCAACAATCTCATACTCTTCTCAGAGATGGGACTTTTCCTTGAATATTGTTCTTAAACATTGTGACAGACATATATGCAGTCAGAGGCCCCACAACCTTTGTAGAGGACTGTGGGTGAATGAGATTATTTTCCAGGAAAAGTCCATGTACAGTTGGCCTTCAGTATCCATGGGTTTCATGGGGGTGGACTCAACCAACAGGGGACTAAAACTGTAGTTAGACCTACAAGGGTTGCATCTGTATTAAGCATGTCAGATGTTTCTTCTTGTCCCTAAATAGCAAAGTAAAACAACAATAGACAGAGCGTTTACATTGTATTAGGTATTATAAGTAACTCAGAGTTGATTTAAAGGATGTGAGCAGGATGTATGTAAAGACTCACTATTTTGTATAAAAGACTTAAGCATCTGTGGATTTTTATCCCTGCAGGAGGTCCTAGAACCCCCATGGATACTGAGAAATGACTGTCATCTACTTTCTCAGAATTGCCGGGAGCCTCTTTGGCTTGTTCCCCTTATTGGAACACATTTGGCACTACCAGGGCTGGGGGAGGGGATCAGGAAGTTTCCTGGACAGCATCCAAGTCTGCCCTTGGATTCCCTCTCTGTCCTCCAGCCATTTGTAAAGGGGATGGATGTTGAAGGGGTGCTGGAGGAGACCTCTTCTGAGACCACACCTGGCAAGGATTAAAGCCATCCAAGAGGAGAACTGAGCATGATCTACCTGGCCCTGGCTGGAAATTTCCATCATCTTCCCACACTTGGCTTGGCCATGGTATCTGCTGGCAACTCTTAACTGAAAACTCCCTCAACAGAGTCTTTGCTGACTCTATGGATGAGAGATTGTGAGTGGCCTGGCCCTGCTGGCATGGCCTGTACCTCCCAGGATGTGGCCATGCCCTTGCCTGGTGCTTTCCCTATCCTTGACTTCTGTCACTATGTGGTTGTCTTTCCTGCCTATGTCTGTCATTATTGTCTTCCCAGATCTTCACTGCCAGCCCTCTGAAAGCTGAGGGCCAAACCCTCACCAACCCCCGCCTGCAGATAGGACCAAGGAAGGAGCAGACACTGGTGTGGGGCCCCTCGTTCACCAGGCACTGCTGAAGCTGACTCAGGCTGACACCATCTATCCTCACCAAAAAACCTCTGGAGGTGTGTATGCCCTGGTCTCAAACGAGGGTGACTCCCCTAACTGAATTTATTTATAAAAAATTGTGTACTTATTCTCACATGCTTAAACTTTAGTCACCTTCAAAGTCTTCTCTGTTTGATGCAATACACCAACCAAGATGCTTTTTCCACTACTCAAAACATCTTTTGAACTTGTCCATTTGGATGCCTTGTAATGCTTCTGCTGTTTTTTATTTCACCTTTTTCACGGCGGCAAAACGTTTCCCTTTGAGGATATTTTTCATCCAGGGAAACAAAGAAACAAAAAAGCCACTCAGGGTGAGATAAGGTGAATGGGGAGGTGGGGCACAGGGTCATTTATGTTTGGCTAAACCTGCTGAACATTCAGTGCAGTGTGGGAAGGTGCGCTTGTAAATTACCCATCATGAAATGGACAAACATATTGAAAGAATCTCCAAATAAAATTCACTGAAGCTGAATGCAGTCCCTCACAGCAATGCTAACTGGTCACAGATGCTGATGGGTTCCTAGAACACTGATCTATTGGAGGAAGCTTGGACTCCAAGGGGTCCACCCTCCAAAAGATAATTCCAAATTTTTTGGGGGTCCCCCTCATAGATGAAAAGATGGAAGCTCTGAGAGGTCAAAACCCATGCCCAAAGCAAAACAACTGTTCTTAGCAGGAACTGGATCCAAATCCAGGTCTTTGGGCGCCAAACCCAGTTCTTATACTTGGCACCGCATTGTCTCTGTTTTCTGGCGTCTGATGCTAAACCTTTCACGCCCTTGGTGGGAGCTTTCTGGATGCCCTCTCTCCTTGTTATGTACACCTGGAGCAGCGTCCTTGTGCCCCAATTCCGTTAGCACCCTTTTCTTTCCCTTTGTGACCCAAGGAGAAGGGACTCAGCAGGGAAATCTTAGGGGATGCTTGCCGCCCCTTAGCACTGGGAACCCTGACTTGGCCATCCACGGAGAGGGGGTCACTAGCTGAAAATCTGGTAAAGCCACTCCAACCCAGGGAGGCTGCCTGTCCGCCTCCTTCAGTTTTGCAGGAGATTCCAGGAACTCCAAGAAACAGATGATGGCAGATTTGGCACTGAAGTAACATAGTAACTGCAAATGTTGTCAGTCAGGTGACTGTCAAAAGCCAATCCAGGGGTGGATTATGGTTTAGCCAAGTAAATACCAAGTCTTCATGATGGTGTTTTGTGCAGCAGGGAATGAAGAAAGTCTATCATTTTTGCCCAGAAGTACCTGGAGCAGTGGAAACCAGGGATCTTTTACTCTTTTTTTTTAAATCAAGGTTCTTATATGTATGTTCCCTGTGTGTTTTCACGGAGATGTGTGTGATGAACAAGTCTGGCTCTTTGGCCCACGTCCTTTGCCCTTTTGTGAAGAAGCTGGTGCAGAAGAACCAGAACAGAGCTGAGCAAAAGGCCCCGGGTTTTAGTTCCAGTGCTGCCTTGAGCAAGTTGGGTGGCTTCGAACAAAATGTGCACTTTCTCTGGGCTTTCATAAAGCGATGGCAGAAAGACTTGGGGGTGGTTGATGACTCTTTCACACTGTGGCCATCACACCTCTTTTCTGAGGGCGAGTGTACCTGTCTTTGGCTCACTCCTTAGAAAAATTGAGACAGGAGACGGATGCCATGCTTTATTGATGTCCTTGCTGGGGCTCTGGAGGCTCCACAGCTGGGGGACACCTGTTACTTCCCTTGCCCAGTTTTGCCCTCCTGGGTTGCTGTGGATCAATAGACACCCTCCTCACCGGGGGCCTGCCTATGCTTCCTAGTTTGTGAAATAGGGAGAAAAATGTACCACCTAAAGTTGCTGAAAACATCCTTCAATCTCCTTGGAGTGTGAGGGGACAGTTGAACATCATCTCTGACCCGGGAAAGTCCAGGGTCAAGTTTGACTTCAATACCACTTGATCATTTTTGGTGACCCTATTCCTTCTTCTTATGCCTTTGCCCCAAGCTGTCCTGCTTTCTTTATAGGGCGTTGCATCAAGACAGGGTGGAATCCTTCACTTCTGACCTGTTCCTGTCTTCATGGCTTGGACCAGAGGTTGGCAAAATGAAGCCCTCAAGCCAAAGTCAGCCTGCTGCCTCTTCTAGTAAATAAAGTTTTATGGGTACACAGCTCATTTACTCCCATAGTTGCTGCAGAGACTCTCTGACCTGCAAGTCCTAAAATACTATCTGGCTCCTTACAGGAAGTTTGCCAACCCCGAGCCAGACCACTGCAGTGTCTTCTCAAATCGTCTTTCTCCCCTTCAGTTTCTCTTGCACCATTAGCAACGTGATGGCTCCAGAACACACAACTAGACGTGTCACGTGGGAACTTTACAAGCTTACAGTGGGTCTGGGCATGGTGGCTCACACCTGTAGTCCCATCACTCTGGGAGGCAGAGGCAAGAGGATTGCCTGAGCCCAGGGGTTCAAGACCAGCCTGGACAACTTGACAAGACCTCATCTTTACAATAAATAAAAAAATTAGCCAGGTGTAATGGTGCATGCTTGTAGTTCACTACTTGGAAGGCTGAAATGGAAGGATCACCAGAGCCCTGCAGGTTAAGGCTGGGGTGACTGTGATCACGCCATTGTACTTCAGCCTAGGAGACAGAGCGAGACTCTGACTTAAAAATAATAAAAAACAAAACAACAAAAGGAAAAACCCACAAAGGTCATCCCCTCCCACCCTCACTCTCATTAGGTCTGAAGCTCAGCTCTCTTGGTGACATTAAGGACCATTTGCAGGGAGAACCCTCCCTTCACTTCCAGCCTCCTCCTTCCCTTGTTTTTTGCAACTTGTCTTGGCCATCCTGAAATCCTTGGTCTGTCCCCAAATAGTCTGAGCACATCCAGGCCCCAGGGTTTGCTCTGCTCAGCAGATCCCTTTCCCAGCATGGTCTCTGTCCCCCTACCTGGCAACATCACAGTCACCCTTTTGAAGCCTACTGTTGACAAATCACCTCCTTGGAAACCTCTGAGGCTTTCTCCACGATAACATTTTGTGACTCTTTGTTCCAGCTGAACTGACCAGAACTGAGGCAGACAGGTGAGAAGCAGGTGAAACTTCAGGGATTTGGATGCAGGAAGTCCTCCAGGAGAGAAGGAAGAGGTAGCACATCTGGAAGAGTGTTTGCACCCTGCAGTGGAGGTGCCCTTGGAGGACAGAAAAGGAAGAACATGGAGGCCGTTGGTGGAACCTCATTTAGCCTTTTCCACCACCCTGTGCCTGTCCCGTCCTGCCTCCTGCCTCTGCTTGGAGGACTCAACCCCCTTCCACCCCAAGGCTAGGCTCTTACCTGTGTCCCCTTCTTCCACCCTCCCCAGGACTTGGCCACAGGAGCTGTGGACCCTCTATTGGTGGCTTCCTCTCTCTCCTTACCGGCTCCTTCCCTCAGTTCCCAGCCATGGGGCCTTCCTCCTCTAAACAACCACAACTACAAAAACAACCACACAGCAATACAGCCCCCAGACATCACCCCACATTCTTGTCACCAGCCAGCCACCTCTTTCTCCTCCCTGCCCAGTTTCCTCAGAGAGCAGCAGCTGCCTTGAAATGCTCTCGCAGAGGCTCGGTCTCCTCCTTGCCCAGGTTTGGGCCCTGGAATATCTGGTCCCATTTGGATCAGTAGGCCATGAACACAGGTCCTGGACTAAGGCTCAAACTGCAAGCACCCACCATTCATGACCTGGGAACTATGGGGTGGAGCAAATCACTGGATTGCTCTGAGTCTCCACTTGCCGATTTGCAAAATGGGGATAACAATATGGTAACTACTTGGCAGGGTGGCTTGAGAGCATAACGCACGTGTGGTCTTAACGTGTGCCTGCCATGAGGTTAGTTCTCCCTCTGCTCGGTGTTAGCAGTTTCAGCAATGGTGACCGACATGTGACAACAGCTTTCTTACTCCATTGCTCGGCAGGGAGTCAGGAGGGAGAGATATCTTCCTCCTGACGACAAGCAAATCTCTCTCTGGCTTACTCCAGAGAAAATTCAAGCAGGCCCGAGGATTTCATTCTGTCCCTGCCATGTTGTGTCCCATCGTGAAGCCTCTGCCTCGGCCTCGTGAACTGGGATCCCCTATGAGGCTGGGGGCAGGTGACCGCCGCAGGCTGTGGGACGCCTCTCACTCTGTGCGGTGGGCCTGCCCCAGAGCCCTCCCCAGAGCCCCTGCTACCCCTGCAAGCAAGGTGAGCAGGGAAGGCTGTGGGACACCTCTTACTCTATGCTATGGGCCTGTCCCAGAGCCCTCCCTGGAGCCCCTGCTGCCCGATGCCCCTGCTAGCAAGGCGAGCAAGACAGGCTGTGGGACACCTCTCGCTCTGTGCTGTCGGCCTGGCCCAGACCTCTGCCCCGAGCCCCTGCTGCGCCTGTTGGCAAGGTGAGCAGGGCAGGCGCACTTGCTATTGTTGTGGATCTGGTTGTGGCTTCTAGGACTCTCAGAGCCCAGCCTCCCAGGACAGGTGCCAGCTCCTCCTCCTTCCTCGTCACTTTCTAGCTGGACATTTTGTCCTGACCTCCCCTCTTCTGGGGGCTGGGTATGGGCCGGAAAGCGCCTCTATCACAGACAGGTTTTAATGCTGGTGATTTGACCAGAGAAGGCTGGGATCAGGGATTTCCCACCTCTCAGGCAGGAAGATCTCATTAACACTTTTCCACAAAGGGAAGAATAATATTTCAGCTGTTTCCTTAGTGTCTTCAAGCAGTGATAAGGTGCCACCAAAGTGCCAGGCTGAGCTGCGTTCAAATGAAGGATTATTCTGATAAGATGGAGAGGAGAGATGTTCCGGAGGGGTCCTCGGGAAGGGGGAGGGGCACTGGTTTAAGGTTATTAAACAGGAAATGCCTGGCCAAGGCGGATCAAGGGGAAATTACACATTCTGTCACATTTGCTTATTGAATCCCAGCTCAATGGAAGCTCAGAAGGGGAAACAACGCCACCCCCATCAGCCTTCTTGTAGCTGTTATTAGATTTCACAACCTTTCAATATTAAAATGCTAGTGCCGGTGGCAAAATTCCTTGTCAGTTTTTAATATCAGTAAGGGATTGTGGCATTAGGATTAGCAGGGAGGGTGGTGGGACGGGGGAGGGCGGCAGACAGGTCCAGGATTCCCGGCACCGGAGGCCTCGGCTGTCTCTGCTCCTCAGGGTTCAGTGGAGGACTTCTGAGATGGGGTGACAGTCTCGGGGGACCACATACACCTCTGAGCTTCCTGGTGAGAGCTGCTATGCCCCATACTCAGGGCACGCCTACCCCCAAATGCTGCCCTTAGCTTCTGTATTAGTTCCCTGTGGTTGCTGTAACAAAGTACCCCGAACCGGGTGATTTCAACGATAGAAATGTATTGTCTCAGCTCTGGAGTCCTGAAGTCCTAGATTAAGGTGTTAGCAGTGCCAGGCTCCCCCTGGAACCTATGGGGAGGATTCTTTCCACCTCGTCTAGCTCCTGGTGTGTGTGGGCAGTTGTCTGTGCTTTTGGTTTGTAAATGCATTGCTCCAATCTGCCTACCTGGTCCCAGGGTGGTCTTCTCTCTGCATGTCTAATCTCTTCTTGGAGGACACTGGCCATGTTGCATTATATCTGCAAGGACCTTCAAATAGGGTCCCATTCCGAGATCCCGGAGGTTAGAAAACAATTCTTTTTTTTTTTTTTAAATTAGAGTCTCGCTTTTTGTCGCCAAGGCTGGAGTGCAGTGGCATGCTCACGGTCACCGCAGCCTCAACCTGCTGTGCTCAGGCGATCCTTCTGCCTCAACCTTCCAAGCAGCTGGAATTACAGATGCACGCCACCATGCCTGACTAGTTTTTGTGATTTAAGGAGGTCTCACCAAGTTGCCTGGGCTGGTCTCGAATCCCTGGACTCAGGCAATCCTCTCGCCTTGGCCTCCCAAAATGCCGGGATTACAGGCTGAGCCACTGTGCTTGACCCAATTCAATTCTTAACAGATGTCTTAGCTTGAATTCCCTGCCCCCTCCAAACCCAACAAAACAGCAACAACAACAAAAAACAAAAAAACAAAAACAACAACCCTGGAAGGTGATCCCAGGATGCATGGGAAGAAGCGGAGAAGTGAGTGCCCCAGCCAGGGAGAAGGGACAGCAAAGAAAGAGGAAACTTCGATCCAAGGGACAAGCAGGGGGTCCTCAAGATGGCACCACTCATGCTCTGCCTGGCCCCATTCAGTCATGAGTGATTTGTCCAGCAAGAAACTGGGAAGGGCAAAGATGGAGTGAGTCCTCCACGGCAGGAGCATAAAAACCCAGAATTATCTTTTGCAGAGTGAGTCCCTGTGGTCCAGGCTGCCCCTGCTAGGCGAGTGTTCTAGGAGCTCATCAGCCTGCATGGACCAGCTAGTGTTGTTGTGAAGGGCTGCGTTCAGCTTCTGTGAATTTTTTTCTGGAGATTCTTTTAATGCGTTTGTCCATTTCTTGATGGGTGATGGATGTACTCACCTGCCCACACTGCACTGAGTGTTTAACAATTTTTGACCAAAAAGGGCATGGCCTCCATGTCCCACCCTCCCTGTTCATCCAATCTCACTCTGAGTGACTTCTTTTTGTTTCCCCAGATGAAAAAAGTCCTCAAAGGGAGACATTTTGCTGACGTGGAAGAGTTGAGACAAAAAAACGGCAGAAGCACCAAAAGGCATCCAAATGGTGGCGCTCAAAAACTGTTTTGAGCGGTGGAAAAAGCATCTTGATACGTGTATTGCATCAAATGGAGAGGACTTTGAAGACCACTGAAGTTTAAACATGTGAGAATAAATATACAAGTTTTTGCAAATAAATTCCAGGTTTTTGGGGTTCCCCCATGTGCCTTGGAAAGGCATTCCTGAGGCACAGCAGTGAGTGTCCACCCCTTAGACTCAGGTTGCCTGAAGCATGCATGCCTTGGCCTTCCACCTGCCCTGAAAGGAGCCAGTCAAGCTCCTGCTGATCAGGATGATCCCAGCAGAGCCCTGTGGGAGGCCACTGGCTGTGCAGGACTGACTTCTGGGGACTGGGCCAGGTCCAGACCTGCAGACAGGGAAGGCGTTGGCAATGCCCAACCCCAAGAGAGCAAGGGAGCCTGGGCCAAAAGTGCAGAGATGTGAGCATGCTAGCCTGATGTGACTCCTGTCCTGCTGGTGGTAGTGGACTCTTCCCCTGGTCGCTGAGACCAGGCTCCTATCTCTCCCCCTCCCACTCGATTTGCCAGGTTTGCTCCTCTGTGGCTGAGTTGTTGTCTGGTCTCTGGCCAGATGTCCTGGTTCTTCCAGGCTGGGGGTCCTGCCTCGACTCCCACTTCTTCGTCCTGGACTCAGCAGACCAGTTTTCGATTGTTGGCTGCAAGGTATCAGGTGATGCTGTTGTGCAACCTGGTTGCATCCAGCTGGGACCTCTTCTTGGTCCAGAGCAGAGTCGTGTCTCTGCAACCCGCCACCACCAAGCCCACCTGAGCTCCTTCTTCTATCCATCTTCTCCCTTACAGTGAGGGTTCTCTCCCTAACACAGTGACTACATCTCTTCTCTTTGAAAGCCGCCCACCTGGTGATTTGGCCTTCTCATCTCACGATTTGGGAGGGCCAGGTACTAAAGTCATAGAGGAGTTTTCAAGCCAAATGTCTTTAGAAACCACCGGGAGAGGTGAGAGACCCTCCTGGCAGACAGTTTCACAGTGGGCAGACAAGCAGCCCCTGGAGGCGGAACCTCCCTGGACCCCTGACTACCCACTGCCCCCAACAGTCCTGCCCCAGGTCCCTTCCGCTGCCCAGATGCCCAGGCCTGAGGAGGTGTGAGAGCCTGTAGGCAGCATGTGCCCTTCTTCCCATCCTGCAACAGCAAGTCTGTGACAAGCGTGAACAGAACCATGAGGTCTTCATGAACAGTGGGGCCCTGGTGTGGGGGATCGGTGTTCCACAGTCAGCTGCCTTTGGGATTCTGAAGGGAAGTAGAGGCAAAGATCATAAGATGAGCCCCCACCCCATGGGCCCAGCGTGGCCCGCAGCGTGGCCCACCTGGCGCAGCACAAGGGCTGGAGTCTGGAGGCCTGGCTGTAGTCCTGCCTCTGTGAGTTGTTTCATTTTGTTTACTTTGTTTTCTTGTAATTTCCTAGCCTCCTGGGGTCTGGGTTTTCTCTTTTGCCAGATGAGGCCCGCCATCGCCCAGGTTGGCTGTGACGGTGGATGGAGACGTGTCTGCAGGAGCGTGGTCCTCCTCCGACGTGCTCAAGGGAAGCAGTTGTGAAGCTGATAAGGGGCTGGAAAACAAACCTGATTTGCAAGAAGGCGGTGGTGGGCAAGCGATCTGGGTGCCTGACAGCCCTCCATTGAGCCTCTGACGGTGTAGACAGGTTGAGCGAAGTCTGGGTGAGGAGGGGCTTAGCGCTAGGGGGCGGGCGGCGGCCAGTCTGTTCGTTCTGTTGACTGCCTGCCTTTCCCCGGCCCGCCTTTCTCCAGCACTGCTCTTCCTGCCGACTCTGCCCCTGGGGAGGGCTCCGGGGGGCTTCCCACCCCTCCCGGGGAAATAGACACCCAGCCCATCAATCATTCCTTTCTTTCCATCCCAGACAAGGCTGCAGCTGCCCGCTTTAGAACAACTGTGCGCTCAGCATGAACGAAGTTTTGGCTGAAGTGCGGAAGGCTCTTTTGGGAACACAGCGGTGTGAGCCGGGTCAGGCGAGCAGGGATGGCCTGTCGCGGATCCGGGGTGTTCTTCCTAAGAAGCAGGGAGAAGGCTGTGGAAGCCAGTCTGCGCTGACTGCATCGTTCAGGCAGTTCTTCTCTTTCTTAGATAGATGGAGGCTCGTCCACTTAAATTAGTTCAAATGACTGGAACAGCTTTCACCAGGTCTTTTTGTGATACATAATTTTAGCTTCAGTGTCAACTTGAAAAACTGTGCTTTGGAGACAGGTGTGAAACATCACCCTTTCCAGTGTCTTGCTGGACAAATCACTCCCGGTTGAGTGGGGCCAGGTGGAGGGTGAGTGGGGCGTGCTCCCTTGATGCCATCTTGGGGAGCCCCTGCTTGGCTCTTGGATCTAAGCTTTTGCCTCCTGGGGTGGTCTGCCCTCCTGGGGCACATACAAGTCATTTTTATTATTATCTTAATAGTTCTAGGGGGTACAAATTGTTTTGGTTACATGGTTGCATTGTAAGTGTACCCACCGCCCCCACCTATGCACATTGTACCTGACAGGCGACGTATGAAGGTTATTTACAAATGTGTCCGATGCCCCACCAGTGGTGGACTCCTGGGGGCTGAACCTCGGCCTTCTCTCTGTCCCAGGAACTCTGCACTGTGTGGCCGATAGTCGGCTCTCCTCATACGTTAAGTGAGTCAAACCCTGCCTGTGGGCCCTGGAAACTGGAGGCCCCATGGAGAAGCTGGGGAAAAGCCAGGTTGACAGCTGAGCAGGTCTCCCAGGAGCAGCCTTGTAAATCTGTTCTCATTAGCGAGAGGCCCTGGGGGAGGGGAAGGGAGTGAGCGGGTGCCTGTGTGGGAGTGCTGGGGAGAGCTCTGTCATTAACCTGTCAGGGCCCCCCTCGATGCCTTGCTTCTGCTTCTGGGCAGGCTCTGTTTGCCAGGGGTGGCTTTTCAGGGCCCTGGAAAAATCCTGATTCTGAGCCCTGGAGTCTTGCGAACCTGCACTGTCTATCCAGAAAGTCTTGCTTCTCCTGGGTCACACTTTCAGGTGCGCTCACTGGCGTATGGCCTTTTGCATATGAGGTGGAGGAAGAGTTGAGAAGTTCTATTCTGCCAGGGTGGCGGACTGTCCTTGTCGGGATCACAGCAGACAGTCTCAGCTGCAATTAGCATTTGGTTCCTGGTCTTTAGACCAAAGGGCTTTTCTGCCAGATGGTGACAGGTTTTGGATCTCACCCATGAGTTACCACTACTGTCGTTGACCCAGCCCTTAGGACCTTCAAGGAATGAGATCTCCCATGGGGGTGCTTCTTCTTGGAGCCAGCCCTCACTCCGGGCCCCTCCCTTCCCAACCGTGCAGCCCACTCCCAGGCATGACCCTTCCCCACATCAAGCTGTCAGAGTCACAGGGGTTAGCACCTGGGGGGTTCTCAGGAGGCTCAGAGCTGACACCAGGGACCTCTCCAGCACCTATGCCAGCTGCATAGGTGCCTCCCTGTCTCCCACCTTACTATGTAAATTTGTTTACCATTACAGTAATACAACATATTTTATTAAAGCCATGTAAAAGTTGCCATGCTACTTCTATATGAGGGGCCACGCTAAAGAGAAAGACTAAGAAGGGGCCTGGAGTCTCAGATGGGACACTTGCCTAGGACCCTGCTGAGGCCTGAGCTTGTAGATGTGCATGATGAGTGTCATGGCCATTGCGGTCCTAACCTCAACGTGTGATAGCCCCCACTGAAGACCTTTATTAGAGGCAGGTTTCAGCTTTTCTTGGGGTCTTGTTCTTCTTCTATTGGCTTGAGCTGTTGGTCAGGTGAGATAAACGGGGGTGGAGGTGTGGAGACCCCTCTGGGGCCCCAGGACTGGGACCCACAGCTATGGGGAGGCACCAGGCTTCTTGTTAAGTGCCCTTGACTTTGCACAATTCCTGCCCAGGCTCCCCGTGGGGCCCCATGATGTCCTCTGAGCAGCAGATTGAGCTGTTCACAAGACACTTTGCAAACAGCTTTGTTTTTCTCAAAGCCATTGCTTTGAGAATAGCATATTTAATACAAAGGATATGCAGGCAGTTCCCCCCCCACAGGGCCCTAAAAGGTACAGAGGAGTGAGGGAGAAAGGTCTCCCCTAAAGACCTGGGTTGGGGCCTTGCTCCCCAAGAGAGCAGGTGTCAAAGTTACGCAGCGTCAGTCTCGAGCCCAGCCCTCCACCCCAATGATGGGAACAAAATAGAAAGAAATGGAACCATTCAGTCAGACTTCTTAAACGTTTTCCTTCGAAAACATAATGGTCACTGTAACCACGGTCCTTCAGTATGAGTTAAAACAAGGGAAACAATATAGAACAATATGAAGGGAAATAAACATGTCTTTCTTCAAATTAAGTACCTTTTAATCTCTTCCCCCTGGGTCACCAATCACCACTTTAGCCATCTCTTGATGGCCTTACTCAACTACAAGGAGAACACTTAACTTTCTTTTGGTGGTTCAAGGGTCAAAGCTGTCCTTAGGCTGAAGTATAGTTTTTCAGAAAATCACTTCCATCTCATCTCCTGCTGCTCCAGCTAATCGCCTGCTTATGATTTATCGAGGCAAAGTGTTAAGTGTTTCATCACTTCTCTAATTAGTTCTAGAGGATAACAACTCCTTCACAAAAACAAACAGTTTTTCAAAAATTTCCCCCAACTTCGCTTCTAGGATGCCTTTTCCATCCCTCTTTCTCTCTAGCTAACTATGGAATTTAGAGTGGTGCTGGCATCTAATAGGATAATGAGAACTGCCAGTGTCTTTTGAGCACTTACTTATTGACAGACAGTGAGGATGCAGAGACTCAGAAGGGGACATAGTGTCCCTGAGATCATGTAGCTGGGACAGGGTATCAGAGCACCCCCCCCCTCCCCCGGCCAAGTGAGGTGGGGGGGGTGGATTTGAATCTGGGTTCTCCCAAACCACTGTCAGCATCAGTGGCTCTTGTCCCTGGGCTCTGTTCTCGCCTTTCATTGGTTCCCCCCAGACTTACTATGGAGAGAAAAATCCCACAGAGGCTGAGTCTTTGAGCTTGTGGCAAACTTTTCACTAGCTACCCCTCTCTCTCTTTTTACAACTGTTCTTTTGCTTATGGAAATTGCAGGACATCATGGTTCTCTACTAATTGTAAAAAAAATCTTCAATTAAAAAAACAAAAGCAAAGGTTTGTTCCAGAGACTTTTGAAAGGACTTTTTTTCCTTCAGAATATTTTACATGTGCATATAATACAAAGAGTTTGAAAACAGTTATTCATCCTATGTACATTATTTAAGCAAGTTCCCCTTCACACCCACAGATTGCAGAAACCAATTCTGGTTGGCTTCAGCGAAGGGGAATTTTTAAAGGGATCCTGGAGGACCTCACGGGCTCAAAGAAACACATTAGACCACCTAGACTCAGAAAAAGGGAATAAACAGGGGCATGTCTGGAGACCCCCAGAAGAGGATCTGGGCTTCCTTCCTGGTCCTGCCATTGTGCAACTTGATTCTTGAATTTCCCAGTTCATGGTATCACCACCCCATAAGATAAATCTTCATTTGGAAGGAAACGTGGTTGGCCCAGATTTACTCAGGGGTCTACAAATGGGTCAGTCAGCCATAGCCAAGGGTCAGGGTTCAAATGGCTACATTTCAGGACTGCTCCCCGAGAAGCACATCAGTGTGGGTGAGTTTTGCCCCATTGTGGCTTCTTTACACGGACTTTGTGATAAATTGCATAGCCAAGGACACTTGATCTATTAGGGAACTTCTATTAGGGAAGAAGAGACAGAAAAGCTTTTTGGAGCTCTGGAGAGGTCTCTTATGGCCTCTTTGTCCCTTATTTTACCTACCCACCCTCCATCATGGGGTGAGACCGACAGTCCAAAAATGAAATTGTGGACAACAAGCAGTGTTGGCTGCAGATTGTCCCCAAGATCTCTTCAGTGACTTCAGAACAAGTCTGCTGGGCCGGTGCTACCCTCCTGTCTCTAGCAGGAGATGCGACACACCTTCAGCTTCCTCAGCCTCCTGGCTGTCCAAGTGCCTTGGACACCAGCCTTCCCAGTGACCCTGTTCAGTAGCTGGTGCCCAGCTTGGAGCATGTGGCATCCAAGTTCAGATGATTTTTGCCTCACTTTCAAGGCCACTCTCATGCTTCCCCTACAAGGAGAGGCCCAGGGAGTGAGGGCCCTCTGCTGACACACGGTCCCTCCCTCTGTGACCCTGCAATTCGGCCCCAGCATGGTTTTTTGCAAGATGTCTAGAGCATGGAGAATCAGGAAAACTGCCCACCGGCATCAACCTGCAACATGCAATGTTTGCCAGGGAGTCACCCTAGCGCTCTTGCTCAGAGGTAAGTCTAAGGCAATGTGGCAAACTTAGTCAAACCTGCACTGGGGTGAGGTTACTCAGGGGAAGGGTATACATAATTCTGGGGGATAGTGGCTCTCAGTGTGGGGTGAAGTCTGCGCCCTCAACTGGGGAAGGCCTTAGGGGATGATGCAAGGATTAAACTCAGGGTCTCGCGGTCAGTCTGGGATTTCTATTACTGGGGAGACTGGTGCTCTTGCCCTAGTTGTCAGCCATGTATATTGCTTGATCTTGGGCAAATCACTCGGCCTTTTGGTTTCTTAATTTCTTCATTATCATACAGAAGTGTAACAATGTCCACCCGATCTTAAAAAGCTGTTTTGAGACTGAAATCAAAAGTTGAAAGTGCAGTACATTTTATACTATTGTTGGTCTAGGGAAACACCCATAGAGCCGTTCTCTGGACCAGAAGGCAGAGGAACAAGTGCAGACCTCAGAACTTGCCAGAGTGGGTGGGGTAATCAGCTTTAGTTGCTGCACTTTGCAACTAAAGGTGACTGTGACTTCTGCTAACTTTCTCAGGATCACAGATTTCTCCGGGCAGAGCTGTAGCCATAATAACTTAGCGGGTGCTGCCGGATCGATAACTCTGAAATCTAAGGGCCATTCAGTTGCTAAAGGCTTTTCATTTAGCCTTTGTGTTGGGTATTAATGTTATCCCCATGGCATCTAAGTGGCAGAGCTATTTATGGATTGGAAGTCATTCTGACAGTGTGGCTCCTGCCATCCATCACAGGCAGGAGAGGAGAGTCCAGGGGAGAAAACTCCCAGGGTCGGCAGGACCGATGGGGATACTTAATGCTTGCGGCTGCCTTGGATGCGGCCTCATTTCTTTGTAAGCAGTAGGAGCAAAGGTCAACAGGGGAAGAGCACCCTGCTCTGAAAACCTTTGCATTTGAGTCGTAACTTCCCTGGAATCTTCCCTGGAAAGACAACATTCTGATACATTTTGGTACTTCTCAACCTGTTTTGAGCATAAGGATTCTTTCAATTTAAAAAAAAAGGAATCTCCACATGAAAGTAACTACACTTGAATGTTCACTGATTGAGAAGATGTATAATTATTGTAAGGTACACTGTAATCAGTAATAATTTTCAATGAATTTGTATTTAATTCATGAAAACTACACACCTGAAAAATAGTGCATGTATGACTGAGATATGATTTTTCTTCAGCTTAAAGGGTGAACATAGATAGGCCTGGCTGTTAATGGGAACATCACACCTAACACCCTTTTCGTGTCTACCTTGCTCCAGGCTTGTCTTAAGCATTTTTTAAGGTTCTCCCTTAATCCTCATGACAGCTATGTGAGATGATCACAATCACCATGCCCATGATACAGGTGTGGAAACAGGATCACAGATGTTGAGTCATTCAATATCTCATCCCAAGTCACTCAGCTGGTACATGGTGGAACAAATACTCACCCCTGAGTTGCCCAGCACTGTTGCTCACTGCTGGCATGCACATCGTCAACTGTGACCCGTGAGACCCTCCCAACAGACTTTGTGAGGGGATGTGGTGGCAAGATGCTCCCATGCTCTACTAGGCATCTTTTGAGGGCCACCTCCCAGGTGTGTACTGACCTCTCTTGACGCACATCCTGACCTGCCCTTCCCCGTTATCTCTTCTACTCGGCTTTATGAGTGGTGGGTTCAGGAGGGAGTGAGGTGACTTGCAGTCAGGTGGCAGGGCACAGAGGGTTGAGAGAGTATCAGAGATTTAGATGAAATGTTGTCTCTCAATCCCGCTCTTCGCCATCCCTGTCTTGCAAGTTTCCTGGCTGAGAAAGGATGGAACAATTTTCGAATGGAAAAATGTACTACTTCATTAAGAACTGGGCCATTCCTGATTACTCCCAAGGTTGGTTGTCTCTGGAAAAAGCCGTCTGGACATTATGAGACCCGAGGTGGGCTTCCTGTTCCCTATTCCTTAAATCTACAATATAAAAGTTCTGTAGATATCTCTGAGGCTATTTCTAAAGTCAGTCTCATGAAGCAAGCAGGGCCAGACAACCCTTGTGTGCAGATAATGATTCTGTGTGTCCCTGTTTTTTGTGACAGTGCACTATCGTGTCTTTTGGGAAATTGCCTCTCTTCCATTCCTTGTCATTCTGGTGGAGGCTGCCAGTGACAGTCTCTGAATTCCTCTCCTGCCATGGGTGCATTGATTGGTCCGAGGAAAGCAGGTGTGACTCAAGCAAGGCTGATCTACAGACTCCGGGAGGGACGAGTCTTCCTCTTGCTTGGATGTCACCAACTGAAGCGATACAAGTGTGAAGCCACCAGAGTCTGCTGCCCACCCCATGGAAGAAGATCATGTGTGGTAAGAAAGAAGCTGGAGTCAACATCCAGAGAGCACAGAACTGAGGGAGGGCAGGGCTGCAGAGAGGCTGAGATGTGAGGTCCACATCAACAGAAAGAGTGCTCCACGGATCCTGATGATATTCTTAATCAATCCAGGCTTGAGGCGGGTCCTACTTCTGGAGTTTGTAGTTACAACAATTCCCCTTGTTCTGACCTTAAATTACTTTGTTGTGGGCTTGTCACCAAAAAAGTTTTGACTGGTGCACTCACCCATCTGATCACAGCACAGGAAAGCTCTTCTTTTTACATCGCGTGGCAACATGGCCCTCTTGCCTTCTGGAGCCAACAGACTCAATGTCAGGCTTTGGCCAATGAGGGAGCAGGTGCTGTGGGCTGGAGATGGGGCTTCGAGGGAGCAGAAAGCCTCACTCTCCTCCGGCTGAAGAAGGTGTGTCTTTTGTCCCGGAAGTAAGGTGGAATTCTCATTTAGGCTCTCGGGAATGGCTTAACTCCATGGGAAATGGATTTGCTGCAATTTCTCAAGGGCTTCCTATGACTGAGTTGGTCTGGAACAGTAAGGATCTAGGCCCAAGCTGGTGGGTCATGTACATGTTACCTTGAGTATCTTTTTGAAACTGGTAAAATCTGACAGACAGGCGGGGGTTCAATTTACTCTTCTGAGAGGCAGGCAGGGGTTCAATTTATCCTTGCTTAGTAGATCAGAGTCAATAAGGGGGCAGGGGTGAGAGAAGCTTTGCCCACGGGCAAAGGCGCAGTCCTAGGGAAATACACCCTGCTTTTGCTAGACTGGTTTAGGGAGAGGTCGGCAGAGGTGATACGGTGTAGTCTGAGCAACTTCTGCTTTTTGGGTGTGCCATTCTGATCCCATCATAAAATATTATGGCTTTCCTGCCTCATCATTTTAATAAAAACTGAACTTCAGGATATATAATTTTGGTTAAACATGTCACCTGGAAGGCCTGAAGAGACAACAATGGCTAAGCTTCTTCCCAGGTGCAGCTTTGAATGCCTGGATACATACCATGGCACACGCAGGGAAGTTATGAAATGATAGAAGAGGTTTTTTCAGACCCACCCAGTATCTTTTTCTTTTCTTTGTCCTTGCATTTCCTATTCTCTTGTTTAAACATCATCTCCCTGATCAAATGCTCCTGTAACCAAGGACAGCAACCTTCACTCTTATACTCATATTAGTGTCTTGTGGGGAGTCCTGGGATGTCTCCAAGATGGTGGCTACTAGGGTAAATTTTCCTAGAAGTGCCAGCAGGGAGGTAGGAAATCTTAGTGACTCTCTGGAAAGCACTTGCAATTCTCTTGGAGCCTCAGTATCCCTAACTGGAGAGTAGGGTTCAGTAACCATTACCTTTCCTAGGCTGTTCCCTGCAGAGCCTGGACGCTCTCAGCGGTGGTGGGTTGTCTTGCTGGAGTCTTGGTCCTAAGCAGAGTCTGCCTTGCCTTTCTCCTTGGACAGGTACAACCTTCCACCCCTTGCTCCGGCTTGCCAACTGCTTAGGTGACTGAGAACCTGCTCACTTCAGAACAGGAGAATGGAGAGGAGGGTTTCTTTGAAAACTCTTTTCACTGTCAGAGCAAACTCTTGGCTGAAGGCACCTTGGGCTCAGGAGCACCCAGTAGCTCCATGCTATGCTGTCTTCCGTGGCCACAGTGGGATCACCTTGCCCTTGCTTTGCCCATGACCCTTCCAGGCTGCCCTTGGAGCATTCCTGATGACCCTCCATGTTCTGAAGTTCATGTTACTGCAGTCAACATGGAGCGGGGTCCCAGGGCTTTGATGACCATGACTCTGAAAATACTTTCTAGGTTAAGCATCCAGGCAGGAAGTTGAGGGGTTTAGTCTCTTTGGCCTTTGAACTCGTCCTGTGATCAGGAAGCAAACAGCAATTCCCAGGAAAAGACCTTGCGCTTCTGCAGTGCCAGTCGAGGAGTGAAGGGGAGGTTTGGTTGAGATGATCAAAAGTGAATTTAGAGAGTCCACTTGGTGGTGACCTTCTATGACTGGTTAGTAAAAAGAAAACATCATTGGGGCTGGGGAGAGCTGAGTTCTAGTCGTAGACCCCTCATTCCCTCACTAGTGACCTTGGGCCAACTTAACCTCTGTGACTGTCAACCTTCTGACTTTTTAAATTGGGACCATAATTTCCCATTTCATGAGGGGATTGTTGTGACAATTGAGATAATATCATTATGTGTTGTCAGCACTTTTAACTTTTGCAGGAAACTTTGAGGATCATCTGAGCCAATGTACAGGAAAACCATCTGCTAATGGGGGAGGCTGGGCAGAACCTGGCTGACCGATTGGGGCCAGTGGGTGTGCTTGGGCAGAACTCATGACTTTAACCTTCTAAGACAGGATGGCTGTCCCTTCCCAATCCTCCTGGTGCTCTGGAGACCAGGTGTGCTCAATGTGCTGAAGTCCAGGCACTTGGATTTGGGCAGAAATGCACAGACGCAAGGGGTGGAGTGTTCTTCTTGCCACTACCTCCACCTCTGTTATGTATGTATAGCTTTTTGAAGTTGAATTGAATTATGGTAGCGATGTGTAAGTGCAGAAGTCAAACGTGACTTGCATTCATCTTTTGTTATTGGTACATAATCAGTATTACAATTTTAATACAGTTTTTTCCTTTTTTAAAAACGGGTTGACCACATGCAGAATATTAAAACAAGACCCCTACCTACCACCATACACAAAAGCCAACTCTAAATGGATCAAATACCTAAATGTAAAACCTCAAACTGAAGAACCTTAGAAAATGCAGGAGACACCTATATGGAAGTTGAAATTGGTCACCAATTCCTGATCAAAACCCCATACCATTAGAGGTAAGATAGACAAGTGGGACCTCATCAAACTGACAAGCTTCTGCAAAGCCAAAGAAACCATTGAGAGAGTGGGAAGACAGCCCACAGACTGGGAAAAAATATTTTCCAACTGTATATCTGACAAAGGCCTAACATCTAGGATCTACAAGGAACTCACATGTGCTGAAAAGAAAAAAAGCAAACAGTTCCATTGCAAAGTGGGCAAAATATATGAAGAGACAGTTCTCAAAAGAAGACGTATGAACAGCCAACCGATACATGAAAAAATGCTCAGCTTCACTAGCCATCAAAGAAATGCAAATTAAAACCACAAGAGATACCACCTAACTCCAGTCAGGACGGCCATCATCAATAACTCTAAAAACAACAGATGCTGGAGAGGATGCAGGAAAAAGGGAACACTTCTACACTGCTGTTGGAAGTGTAAACTAGTACAACCTCTGTGGAAAACAGTTTGGCGATTACTAAAAGATCTAAAAATCGACCTTCCATACAACCCCGCAATTCCCCTACTGGGAATATACCTGGAAGAACTCAAATCACTCTATGAAAAAGTTACCTGCATACGTATGTTTATTGCAGCATTATCCACAATAGCAAAAACATGGAACCAACCATGCTGCCCATTGAAATACAACGAATAAAAAAAGTGGTACATATACACGATGGAATACTACACAGCCATAAAGAAGGACAAAATTATGAACTTCACAGCAGCTTGGATGGACTTAGAGTTTATAATACTGAGTGATCTCTCACAGAAACAAAGAATTGAGTATCACATGTTCTCACTCATAAGCAGACAGTGAACAATTATTGCAATACTATAAGAAAAGGACTGGCACTGATGGGAAACTACCGGGGAGGGGATAGAGGGGTGGAATTGGCAGTAGTAAGAATCTGCTGGGGGGGGGCATATCTCATAAGCAAGTGTACCTGCATAATGAACATTTGTATACCTAACTCTGAATTGTAACCCACATCTTTAAAAGAAATGTGTGCACTTTTTTTGGGACCCTTTGTGTATGTGTGTATATGTATAGGTAGGCATGCATAAGAACTTGGTGATAAACTTGGTTTACTTTGTGGAAATCATGTATCCTCTCTTTATTTTCTTTACCTTTAATTTGGAAATGCCTGTATCTACTCATTTAGATACTTAAAAAAACTTGACACTCTAAAACTTTATTCCTTTCTAGTGGTGTGTAATGTACCCAGTGCTCCGCTGCGGGGAGGTTCCAGTGAGGTAGACCTCGACCTGGGAAGAGCCCCCTCTTCATCCAGGACAGCCTGGCAGGCAGCTGCGCTAGGCAGCCCCACCTGGTGACCTCAGCTTGATGACTGTCCTGCCATTCTCTCTTGGGGCTCGAGCTATGGGAGCACTGACCGCCACTCACATGTACACAAAGGCAGTTAGTTTCCTGTTCACCACTGTGTCTGTGGTGCCTGAAGCAGTGCCTGGCACACAGAGCCTTTGTTGAATGAATGACAGAGTAGCTGTTTCCATACTCCAGGTGAGGGTAGAGAGTTCAATGTCCCTGAGTCCCACAAGGTCACGAGCAGGATGGGGGAGGGGGGTGGAGCAAAATGACCCCTTTGCTTCCCACCCCACGTAAGCACTCTCAGCTGCCAGGCCTGAAGTCAAGAGCAGACAGTTCCATCTCAGGCGTGTTTGACACTCTGGTAGTTACAGCCATTGTTTTGTGTCATTCTCTTTGTGAAATTCTTAGAAACATTCCCCGAGATTCAAGGATTCCCTTCCTGTGGTTTTCACCTCTCCTTCTAAGCAAAATGTAAAGTCAGTTTTTAAACACGACAGGGAAGAGGTGAATCCCACTATCCCATGGCCCCTTGTGCATGTGCGTGTGAGCATGTGTTCACGTGTGCCCACACATGTGCATGCATGTGTGTGCACATGTGTGTGCGCTAGAACACTGGTCTTGCTTGCTCCTAAACATGTTAGCTCCACAATTTCATAGTTGGGGGGTGCTAATATTCCATGGTTGGAAAATGTCACCCTGCGTGACTAATTTGTCAGCAGGGTCTAATTGAAGTTCAGCATCATCTGCGGCTCCTGGAAAGCCTTTATCCTGAAGGGTGGAGGCAGTGGTGGTGGCAGTGGGGAGGTGGTGGCAGGGAGCCAGGAGGGGCACATGAATGGCGATTTATTGCCCCTCATTTCTCAATGGTTCTGAAGGGTCAGATGGGACGTCAGCTGTGCAAGAAATGGGGTTGGCCATAAAGGAAAAATCTGGGGCTGGCTGGACCCATGTGGCAGGTGGCACTCAATAAAGAGCTGGGCTTTCTCCAGGGAGGGATTGCTTTTGAGTGAGGGGGTCTTTTGTGTGGATGCAGACATCAGAGAGCAGCGGGGCCCATGCAGCCTAAGGCAGAGTGCAGATCCCTAGGGGCCCGTCCTCGCAGTTCTTTCTTGAGGCTGCAAAGTCCTTGAAGTCTGGGGATGGGTGTTGATTTATCCTGGGGGTGCCCACGCTTGACACCAAGTAGGCTTCTAGTCATCATGTCCTGCTTGCACAGGGGACATTGTGACCCCTCTTCACTGAGGTCAGGGACAACTCTGGATTGGATGGTTCATTTGGATCTAGGGAGTGAGTAGGATCAGAAGGGAGGGAGAAAAGGGTATCTGGGATTTGAGACCTTCATTGATCCAACACATATGTATTGGGCATCTTCTATGCACAAGATACTAGACCAGATACTGAGGATATGCTTATGGTCAGACTATCTCGCTTTCTGGTTTTGTGGAGGCCACATTCTAGTGGAAGAGTCAGATGATCATTCAATAGACAAGAAAGAAGCCAAGCCCCAAGTTACACACTGATACAGCGCTGTAACTAAAACACGACCGTGAATTGAATGAGGATAAAGTGTGTGTGGTGGGGGAGGACACTACTTGCATGTGGCAGTCAGGGAAGGCCTCTCTGAGGGGGTGACATGCCAGATAGCATGTGAACATTTGGAAGGAACCAGCCCTGTGAAGACGGAAGGAAGGGCATTCCAGGCAGAGGGAACAGCGCGTGAGAAGTGTGTGTGGCAGGAAAGAGGTTGTTCCGTGTGGTGATGTAAAAGGAAGCTTCCGTTGGGATGTGCTTGGGTAGGAGCGTTGAAGGGGACTTTGGAGAGGCGGTGGGGCCAGGTCATGCCGGACCCTCCAGGGCTTATAGGGGGATTTAGGTTTTACTCCAAGTCCAATGGGGAGTCAATCATGAGGTTTAGACAGGGGATGTACTTTGATGGAGATGGTTATCCCATCTGTGGAGTAGGAGGGGCACGGATGGAACCGAGGATGCTGGTTAGGAGGCCACTGGGGTGATCAGAGGAGAGGGACACTTTGGGGGATGCTAAGAAGTAGAAGTGGGAGCCATTTCTCGTTTTGGTCCAACAGGGAGGTCCCTGGATGGGGTGTGTATCACTTAAAGTCACTGTAGTGGCAGTGTGAAGATTGAATAGGAGCGAGGAAGATCAGCTTCTTGTTAAGTTCTAGAGACCATATTTAAAAAGGGACATGGGTTGACACTAGTTGACCAGAGGGCTGGGGATCTGGAAAACATGACATATAAGGGGGGGTTCAGGAATCCGGTCTGAACTAATGTGGAGAAACACACGGGGTGAGGTAGCCTCTGTGCGCTGTTGGAGTGGCTGTCTTTAGGAAGGGAGCAGACCTGGGGTTGGGGTGGGGGACAGGGAGTGACAGGGACTTGGGTTAGTGCTCTGTGTGTGGAAGGGTGGCTTTCTGACAACCAGAATCGCTAGGCAATGGGGCAGGCATTACGTATATAAATACAATTAATCCTGTTTTTGTTCCTCACATCATGTGACTATAGCCGGACAAGTTTTCACTGAATTTAGGGGGCATGTTTGGGATGATTAGACTTAAAATAGAGGCTATGGGAACTAGTCAGACCTCACTCTGGGGGCTCTCTGGGGCATCTTAAAGACCTTACACTGTCCCTGAGCTGAGGAAGCTGGAGACAGCTATGAGACTGATCAGAAGAGAACAGAATTCTGGAAAGAGACCATTCTTTTGTGCACCCTATTTTCCTGATGGAAAGAAAAAAAGACTACTTTTTTCCAAAACATTTTAATTCAAGAAATGGGACTTGACTGGGTGCAAAGCTCACACATGTAATCCTAGCATTTTGGGAGGCCGAGGTGGGAGGATCCCTCGAGGCCAGGCGTTTGAGACCGGTCTGAGAAACAAAGTGAGACTCTGTCATTACAAAAAAAATGAAAAAATTAGCTGGTGTGGTGGTACATGCCTATAGCTCTAGCTACTTGGGAGCCTGAGGCTGGAGGATTGCCTGAGCCCAAGAATTAGAGGCTGAGGTGAGCTATGATTGAACCACTGCACTCCAGCCTGAGGGATAAAAAGAGTCCCTGTCTCTACAAAAAGAAACAGGGCAAAAACTGCCTGTTCTGGTTCTGGAATTTCTCTTGAGCTGTACAGAGAAGAATCCACTTTCTTTATTCTTACCCCTGCCCTTGCCCTACTGCTTCACCAGCTTCCTTCCCCTCCTGCAAGGGCCCAAATTCAAGAACTAAACTCCAATAGAAACTCAAAGAAAAAAAAACAAGTATGCGTGGAAAACCTACTGCGTGGCATCCCCACCCCCACCCGGGCACCGTTCCTGGAATTAATTCAGGATGGGAAGCTGTAATCTGATTGCAGATTAATAACGCACGGGGCAGCCCTCCCAGCTGTCATTCCCCCCCTCGGTCTCTCCTGCTCTTCATCAACTCCTGTGTTGCTCTCAGGCCAGTTTTCCACATTTGAATTCTCTACCTCCTAATATTTAATTTTAATTCAAGCCCTCCCTCCCTCGCAGACCCTCTGACTACACAGGCCAGCTTGGTCGCCCCCCCATACTCTTTTGTCTTCTTCATTATCCGTGAGTGAGATCCACATCTGACAGGGAGCTGTGCTGCCCCCTTCCGTCTGGGTTTCAGAACCTGAGGCAGGTTATGTGTACAAAGGACGTTTTAATTTTCTGGGAGAAAGAAAACTCTTCATGGAGTCAACATGGAGGAAGGACTCAAGAGTCCCAGGCAGCGCGTCCTCCCTGCCCTCTCCCACCCACAAGAAGGAGGGCTCTCGGCTAGGCCTGGGGAAGCCACCGACTCTGGGTGGACCAGGCAGGTCACAAGCTGAGCAGGGAATGTTGCCAGATCTCAGTCTGGGCTGACATGGGCTGTCCAGGGCGGGGCTCTCAGGCAGCTGAGGGCTGGGACAGTCGGGGACCCCTTCCTGACAGCTTCCGTGGCCCATCCACATCCTTCTCCACTTGCTCGAGGGCACGTGCCAGAGGGGACTGAGTGAGAGGCAAAGGCCAGCTCGGGGCAGTGTTCAGGTATCATCAGCAGGGGTGGTAGTGAGATGGGCCTAGGGCCTTTGCATGTAGCCCTGAGGTAGAGCGTCCAGTCCTCGGGTACCTACTGGCTCATGAAATGTCCAAGTGGGGGCTTCCAGAGATGCAGCCTGCCACTCCTGCAGAGAATGGGTTACTCCATCTTGGAAATGTGGGGTTGCCCTTTTTTTTCCCTCTGGATGAGGAAGTCGTTTGATTTGGGGCAGCAGCAGCCTGGTCCCTCTGGGCCCCCTGCAAACTTCTCTCAGGATGGTCTTTCTTATTTTAGTCTTACAGAAGCACCTGGAAGGCAGGACTGTGTCTTGTGTCACTTTGTGTCTCCAAAATACCCAGCCCAGGCTCTTGTCCCTATGAGATGCCTGCTAGGTGCCTTTCTCCGGGGATCTGGGCCATGGGATGGGGAGGAGGGAGTCTGGGGCCAGCCGTCCACAGACCTGCTGTGGTCTCCATGCCAGTGCTTGTAACTGGGTGAGCCTGAGAAGGTCTCTTGGTTTCCTGTGGCTGTCTCAACAACATATCACGGATCCGGTGACTTACTATTAGGTCAATAGGGGCTGGTGGGCTGGTGCTGCTGGGGAAGATGCAAAGAATTGAACTTCGCAGCAACTTGGATGAACTTAGAGTCTATAATACTGAGTGATCTATCACAGAAACAAAGAACTGAGTACCACATATTCTCACTCATAAGCAGACCCTGAACAATTATCATAATGCTATAGGAAGGGGATTGGCAATAGTGGGAAACTGCCGGGGGAGGGGAACACCTCATCAATAGCAGTACCTGATCTGAAACCAGGTGAAGTGGGGACCAAAGTGAGGCCCAAATTTTACCTACACAATGACCATTTGTATACCCAACCCTGAATTGTACCCCTAATCTTTTTTTTTTTTTTTTACAACTTAATGTCATTTAATAGGCAAGTGGTGAAATAAATTGTGATACATTCCTGCTATGGATTGCTGTAAGTATTGACACTGATGAAAAGTCTACACAAACATTTTAAAAAAGGAGATTGCAGAACAATATGTATAATATGATCCCAATTAAGTAAAAATATATAAAAGTATGTTTTCCAAAGGAAAAGGTCTGAAAGGGTTCCCACTGTTTCTATTTAATAGTTGGTGTGCCTGAGCCCAGGGCTTTGACATCAGCCCAGCCAAATTGGGAAGACCTTGTTTCTATAACCAATAGAAAAAAAATTAGCTGGGTGTGGCGGTGCACACCTCTGGCTCCAGTTACTTGGAAGACTGAGGTGGATGAAGGCTGTGAGCATGCCAGAGCACTCCAGCCTGGACAACAGAGTGAGACCCTGACTAAAAAAAAAAAAAAAAGAAATATATATATATACACACACACTTGTAAAAAATATATATGGTGTGAATCCTTTGAGATCTTTTCTCCTGAAAAAGTGACAATGGTAATTTTTAAAAATTTTTTAAATTTTTTAATTTTAAAGGCGTGGGGTACAATTCAGGGTTAGGTATACAAATGTTCATTATGCAGGTACCCTTGTTGGTGTGGTGTGCCTCCCCTCCTCCGGCAGATTCCCACTACTGCCAATCCCACCCCTTGCCCTGGCAGTTTCCTGCTACTGCCAGTCCTTTTCTTATAGTATTATGATAGTTGTTCAAGGTCTGCTCAGAGTGAGAACATGTGATACTCAGTTCTTTGTTTCTGTGACAGATTGTTCAGCATTACAGACTCTTAGTCCATCCAAGTTGCTGTGAAGTTCATGATTTTGTCCTTCTTTATGTGCAATATTCCATCGTGTATATGTACCACATTTTTTAAATCCATTCCTCTTTTGATGGGCAGCACAGTTGGTTCCATGTTCTTGCTACTGTGAACAATGCTGTGCCCACATCTTTAAAATACAAATAAAATAAAGAAATAAATTTCTTTTCTTTATAAACTTAAAACAATGCAAAGAATATCATAAAAATTAGATTGGGAAAGAGAGTTTATTTATTTAGTTGGAGTCTCACTCTGTCGCCCAGACTGGAGGGCAGTGGACGCTCCCGGCCACTGCAGCTTCGACCTGCTGGGCTCCGGCGATCCTTCCGCCTCAGCCTTCCGAGTAGCCAGAGTTACAGGCATGTGCCACCACGCCCGGCTGATTTTTTGATTTATTGTAGAGATGAGGTCTCGCTTCCCAGGCGGGTCTCGAACCCACGGGCTCAGGCAATCCACTCACCTCAGCCTCCCAAAGGCACGGGATTATAGGCTGAGCCACCGAGCCCGGCTAAGATAGTTTATTTAAAAGGTAGATTAGAGAGAGAGGGTGGATCCATGACTCCAATATTGGGGAGGAGCTAGCGCCTAAAGAAAGCGCTTGAGGTTAAACGCTTTTAAAACTTCCCTCTGGTGGGGCAGGTCGCCATGGTGATGGGGTTGTGGTCTGTTTTACCTCATTATGAAGAGGCAGGTAACTGTTGCCATGGTGATGGGTTGGCGGTCTGTGACACATAGGTCATGAAGGGCTGATCACAATAGATTAGGTGAGCCAGGCCCTGATGGCAGGAAGACCACTTTGGACAGAAAGGTAATCAATACAAAGCATGCTTGGTGTGGGGGAGGGCGGGGTGGTTACAAACTAATCCCTCGTAACCACCTCCGGTAACCGGGTTCTGTCCCCGTTAATGATTAGAGGGAAAGTTAAAATGAAGTGTTGGCCAGGCTCAGTGGCTCACCCTGTAACCCCAGCACTTTGGGAGGCCAAGGTGAGTAGACTGCCTGAGCCCGCAGGTTCGAGACCAGCCTGGACAACTTGGCAAGGCCTCATCTCTACAATAAATTACAAAATTAGCCGGGCATGGTAGCACAAACCTGTAGTTCCAGTTATTTGGAAGGCTTATGTGGAAGGAGTGCCAGAGCCCAGCAGGTTGATGCTGGGTGGCTGTGAGTGTGCCACTGTACTCCAGCCTGGGTGACAGAGTGAGACTCCAACTCAAGAACAACAACAAAAAGAAATGTCAAAGAAGCATGACAAAGCTCGACATGGCTGCTCTTTGGCTAAAGTCATTCCATCTTAGTGCTTTACCCTTTCACTTACCACAGAAGAAATGTGCTTTCTCACAGTCCTGGGAGCAGACATCGAAGCTGAGGTTTCAGCAAAGCCAGTTTCTGCAGGTGACCCTAGGGAGGATCCTTCCAGCTTCTGGTGGCTGCTGATCATGCCTGGTATCCTGGGGTTTGCCTCTGCTCTGGCCCCGTCTTCTCTTCTACCTCGCATTGTGTTCTCTTTGTGTGTCGCTCTGTCCCCGAGTCTTCACCTGGCCTTCCTACAAGGACACCACTCCCTGGATTTAGGCCCACCCTATTCTCATAGGGCCTCATCTTAACCTGTTTCCATCTGCTAAAACTGCAATTCTGAGAAAGGCCACATTCTCGGGTATGGGAGAGTTTAGGGTGCCCATGTACCTTATTTTCTTTTTAAAAAAATATTTTAAAGATGTGGAGTACAACTCAAGGTTAGGTATACAGATGTTCATTATGCAGGTACCCTTGGTAAGGTGTGCCCTCCCTCCCTCAACAGTTTCCCAATCCCGCCCCCACCCTCCCCTGGCAGCTTTCCACTACTGCCAATCCCTTGCTTATAGTATTATGATAGTTGGTCAAGGTCTGCTTATAAGTGAAAACATGTGATACTCTGTTCTTTGTTTCTGTGATAGATCACTCAGTATTATAGCCTTTAAGTCCATACACAATTTACCCTACAACAGAAGGCCACTCAGCCAGTCAAGCGGTGCCACACTTGATGAGGAACTTGATGCAGTGGGAAAGGAACTCACCTGAAGGAGAGGGGATCGGACCCCAGAAATAAGCTCTAGAAACTGTGCTATTTTGACAAAGTATCTCCAGGTTTACGTTCTCCAGTTTCCTCATCTGCAAAACAAGGACATCTATCTAGATTTCTGAGGTAACTTCTGGTTCTAACATTCTTTGATTTAGAATTTATTCTTGGCCAGGTGCAGTAGTTTATGCCTGTAATCCCAGCACTTTGGGAAGCTGAGGTGGGAGAATTGTTTGAGCCCAGGAGTTCAAGATCAGCCTAGGTAACATAACAAGACGTTTTGTCTACAAAAAAAAAAATGCAATTCAGGGTCTGAGGAGGGAGGATCACTTGAGCCCCAGGAGGCTGAAGCTGTGGTGAACTGTGATGGTGCCACTGCACTCCAGCCTTGGTGACAGAGTGAGACCCTGACTCAAAAAAAATTATTCTTGATTTATCTATGCTCCTGCCTCAAAAAGAAAGTCAAAGAATAAATAACAAGAAAACCAAGAAAGTACAGAAGCAGAAAAAAATAGAGAAGAAAATGAACAGGGGGAGCACAGAGAGCAGGAAAAAGGAAGCAGGAACATAGGCCGGGGGGCAGGGGCCACTGAAGCAAGTGCAGTTGGAACAACCCAACAGGGAAGGGAGTTGAGGCAGCGGGAGCAGAAAACGGGAGCCTCCCTGCCTCTGTGTGTGCGCATGTGTGTGCGCGCGTGCATTTAACCTTGCTTGCCCACCTTCTGGCTGCAAAATATGGCTGTATCATATGGAGCAGAACATTTCCCTGGTTGCATATGGTTGCGTACAGACTCCTGCTTTCTACACCATCATCTCCTGAAGCGGTTAATTTAGAGCCTATTGTGCAAGGGATTGTGGAGGCAGACCTGGGGAAGGTACTCGTGTGTGTGTGTGTGTGTGTGTGTGTGTAAGAGCCTGTTTTTCTTTTTCCTCCTTTAAATAAAACAACTTGCTGACAAAAGTGAGGTCAGCGAGGAGAAACTGCGATGGAAACAGCCTTCCTGTCCTGCGCCCTCTCTGCCTCCTGCCCACCATCCTAGCACAACCCAGGGCATCTCTGGGTCCCTTTGTGGCTTTCTTGCGGATGGGAATCCTCGTGCTGAGACCCTCCAAATGCATCACCCCATTGGCAAGAAGCTGGAGCTCCTGTGCCCTTGACCGTTGCACTCAGTTTCCAGGCTATTGAGTGACATGCCACCGCAACTCGCGGTTCCCCCATTCCCCAACTGTGTGGCTGCCGACCTCTGCAGGATAGCTGGTCTGCAATAATTGTGCAGTGAGTAGCGTTGCCAAGTAAATTGTGCAGCAATAATTGGGCAGCAGTTTGGGGGAATATAAATAAAGGTCCAGCACATAGGGTGCAGCTGAAAATCCAGCAAGCCCTACGTGTGAAAAAAAAGTAGTGTTAACTGGGCACTGGTGAACAGATCACAGAGGAGAGGAAGCGTGATTCCCAGGGATCAGATGTCAGATCAATTGTGAATTTTTAGTATATGTAGGTCCCAAATGTTGCCCGGACATGCTTGGACCAAAACCTATTCATTGTTTTTTTGGAAATTCAAGTTTAACTGGGCAACTTGTATACTCTCTGGCAACCCTAGCAGCAGGGGAACTGACAATGCAAAGCTCTTTCTCTTCCTGTCTTCATTCTTCTTGTGCCTGGGATGCCAAGTCTCTGCGCTATTGGCAACCTCCCCCCTCCTTCCTTCCACATTTTCATAGGATACTATTAGTCTTTCCTGTTTTTGATCAGTTCCCTTTGGATAGAAGGAGGCAGGAAAGTGCCACTAACAGACTGCCCTGCCTAACACCCATATTCACCCTTGAGAATTGTCCCCTCTCCACTGTGAGTTGCTCACCAGTGCTTGGTGAGCGTTGCTTTCTTTCTTTTTTTTCCATGTGCATTCCTTCATGGGCATTTATCTTTTGCTGCCAGGTTACCAGGGAGGGTGGAAACACCAAGATGCAAAATCCATCAAAGTGGCAAACATTGTAGCAATCACGCTTCTAAGAATCTGTCTCCAAAGAAATAATCAGAGGCCTGCATAGAGATTGATGAGAGAGGATGTGCATCCCAGGCTATTTATAATAGTGACAGACTGCAGGTGCTCTAAGTGTCCAGCAGGGAGAATGGGGAGCGATGCGACATCCTTAGAGTGGAATATTATGTGACAGCTAAAAATCATGGTCTTGGAAACATTTTATGACATGGCAGTGTTCACCAGATAGTGAGTGGGAAAAAGCGAGGCCTGGTGGTGTGATCCTGACACATACAGGAACGAGTCTGGGAAGAAATATACACGCTTGCCAGCTGCTTGGATGAGCTTGGTGCCCAGCTGGGGACAGCAGGCAGCGCATCTCCCCTTTTGAAGGCCAGGACTCCATGGCTGAAAATTAGCAGAAAAGTGAGATTTGGTTCCCATTGCCTCTGGGCATTGCTGTCTGTTTTATGATTTTCAGCACTGGGGTAGAGTGTGGAGAGACAGAGTACCTCTGTTCAGAAAATCGTGTCTTCCACGTGTATACTAATGATGACACATCTTGGATCCCCTGACGTGACCTGGCCTCCTCCCGGCTCCCTCTGTCCTATCTTTCCCTTCTTCAGGTCTGCAAGTCTGCAAAGTTACTGTTCTGTGACTCCAATCGCATCCCCGGGAGCTCCTGCTCACCATCTTCCATGGCTCCTTATTACCTTTAGCAGCAGCTTCCAATCTGTGAAGCCCCCTAGAACTGGGGCTCAGGATCTGTGTCCCACGCACGCTCAGCAGGTCTAGTCAATACGCACATCGCCTTTCAATATAGATGAATGCTGTTGTCATCAATACAATGCACACAAAACTTGTTTGGGGGAGGAAGGAAGGGATGATGAGAAGGTGCTCAGGGGATGCTTAGAGCCGTGGAACTGTTATTCTGCAGGATCCTGTCATGGGGGGCACATCCCTTCCACATTTCAATGCCCGTAGAGTGTGCAACACAAAGAGTGGACCCCGGTGTGAACTACAGGCTTCAGTTAATAATGGATCAGTATGTGACAGATGTACCCACTAGCGCAAGATGTTAAGACGGGGGACACTGAGGAGGGTAGGAGAGGGGAGCTATAGAGTGCTCTGAATGTTTCATTTCATCCGTTTCTGTAAACCTAAAACTGCTTCCCTCAAAAACGAAGTCTATTAATTTTTAAAAAGCTTTTTTATGTGAGATAGCTACACTTTTCTGATTAGCTTTCTAATCAGTCACTTAAAAATATACTTATGATCAGATGATGGCCACTGACACGTGCAGAAATTATTTTGCTCTTTAAATTGTGATGGCTGATCTCTGTTTCATGTTTCTGGAGTAAAAACATGGGCTTCGCTTCATTTTAGACTTCAAAGGTGTATTTATTCTATATGAATGAATATTTGATCTTTGCGCAGCTTGTTTATAAAGAGCCTTCAGAAGGGGGAGAGGTAGTTCCCATGTGAATAGTTTGGGGACCGTTGGCCAGTCAGTTGAAATTAGCCTTCTCAGCATCACCTGGCCTCCATGCCCCCTCCACGAGCCCTTGCCTCCACATGCCCTCTGCGTTCAAACATCCTTTCTCACTTCTCCACCTTCCCATTTCATGTCGTCCTTCAAGGCTTGATTTGCACATTGCCTCCTCCCTGAAGATGTCCTGGTTGTCTGGGCTAGTGGCGGCCTCTTGCTTTGCATCTCCAGGATATATTGTTCACACTGTTTTGAGGCTCTTGTATTAATTTTGTTCATGACTCTGTCTCCCCTATGCCATGAATCTGTGGGCAATTTGTTCTTTGCCTTTACAAATTTTTCCCAGATTCTTGTACAGTGACTAGAAAGATGTTTGTTGATTGAAACAGTCACCCTGTCCCCAGCCCAAACACGAATTCCAGCTACAGTCTTCTCAAGCATTCGTCCATTTATCCAACAACTATTTATGGAATACTTACTATGTGTCAGATACCATTGCAGGCACCAAAGATATGTTGGGAGCAAGATAGATAAGGTCTCTGCTCAAGGACCACTCATTCTCATGGAAGAGATAAGTAATAAACAGGTACACAGATACATGAAAGAATTTCAGAAGGAAAAGGACAACGTTATTCATTCAGTCCTTCAACAAGTATTTACTTGGTGCCTGTGACACATTAGACATTGCTCTTGCTGCTGGGCGTGCAAAAGGGAACAAAACAAAGATCCTATCTTCAAGGACACGCCGATGACAGAAAAGGACTTGGTGGTAGGACGGTCAAGGCAGTCACCCTTGATTTGCTGCCTGGGATCTATGTAATGAAGAGGATGTCACTCGATAAACAACTATTTGATAAATAATGAAAAAGAGCCAGTCACGGAAAGATCAGAAAGAGAATTGCTCCAGGAAGACAGGAAGTAAGTGCCAAGGCTCAGAGCAGGAAGGAGCTTGGCATAAGGAACACAGAGCAGGACAGGCGTCTACAGTGCAGGAGGCATGGCTGCGTCTTCTGTGGGGCCCTGCGGGTATGCTCAGGCATTCAAGTTTTATTTTATTTTGCAAGCAAGGGGAGCTATTAGTTCAGTATGAGTAGATGTGAATACTCTTCCTGAGTCTCACTCTCAAAGACCCCAAAGACCCGATCCAGTGAGTCTGCAGAGAAACCTTGGCATCTGCAGAACATTCCCCAGTGGCTTTGAAATGAGAAGTCTGTGAACAATGCCTGACTGCAGATCTTAGGGAGACCACTTGGACTTGAACCAAAAGCTGCCACTACAGTTTGGAATTAGCAAAGAGGAGACTTTGGGTAAAATACGATGGGGACTCAAAAGCCTGGAATTTATTTATAAAAAATTGTGTACTTATTCTTGCATGTTTAAACTTTAAGTCACCTTCTAAGTACTCTCCGTTTGATATAATACGCCTATCAAGATGTTTTTTCCTCTACTCAAAACAGTTTTTGAGCTTGTCAATTTTGATACCTTTTAGAGCTTCTGCCATTTTTTGTTTCACCTCTTCCATACTGGCAAACCATTTCCCTTTGAGAACTTTTTTCATCCAGGGAAACAAAAAAAGAAGTCACTTGGGGCAAGATGGGGTGAATAGGGAGGGTGGGGCAAAGGGGCCATGAGTCTTTGGTCAAAAACTGCTGAACGCTCAGTGCGGTGTGGGCAGGTGCACTGGTAAACCATCCACCATGAAATGGGCAAACGCGTGGAAAGAATAATAATAAAAAATTACTGAAGCTGAATGCAGCCCCTGGCAACAATGCCAGCTGGTACACTGATGCTGATGGGCTCCTAGAACAATTACCTAGCTGAGAAAGCCTGGACCACAGAGGGGCCCATCTTCCAAAAGATAATCCTGGGGCTTTTTGGGTCCCCCTGTACATCATTGAGCCACAGGCAAGGAGAGCTGTGGTTCCCTGCGGCGACCCAGACCCCTGCTCTCCTCGGGCTGGTGCTGGGACGCCCTTCCACTCTGAGAAAGTCTTGATGAGTCATGGCATCTCCAGCTTCCTCTGGGGCAAGCTGTACAGAGACTGAGCTGGCTTGGAGAGCGGAGGTCGGAAGTTCATTCCATTTAACTTTTCTGAGTGCTGGATGGCTAAAACGGTTCTAAAATAAAACAACGGAACTGGATGAGATTCACTCAAAGATTGCCACACTACCCATCAAATTAAGTAAAATGAAATTTTGGATTCAATTACTTCATCAAAACCATGACCATCTCATGAAGAGGTGGGCCAGGACTGCCACCCGTGGGAGAGTCACACTGAGATGCTTTGCCTCTGCCCCACAGCTCCAGGTTCTTCCGGGTCATCCAGAGTCAGTCTCCTGCCACACGCTTGGGGCACCCGAGGCTCCCGGGTCCTGGAACCTTGTTTATTATTCTGTCCCTCTTTTCATAGGCAGGACTGCGCCCAGGCAGATGGAGAGTTATGTTTTGTTTTTTTTTTGAGTTGGAGTCTTACTCTGTCGCCCAGACTGGAGTGCAGTGGCTGCTCCCGGCCACCGCAGCCTCGATCTGCTGGGCTCTGGCAATCCTTCCACCTCAGCCCTCCGAGTAGCTGGAACTACAGGCACGCACTACCACACCCGGCTAATTTTTGACTTATTGTAGAGATGAGGTCTCTCCAAGTTGCCCAGGCGGGTCTCGAACTCGCGGGCTCAGGCAATTCACTCACCTCAGCCTCCCAAGGTGCGGGATTACGGGCTGAGCCACTGAGCCTGGCTGAGCTATGTTGTTTTATAGGTGTCTGGGGAAGAAATGCTTATCTTCTGAACCTTTTCCAGGGCCATTTTCTCCTGGTATTTTTTGCATAAGGAGAAGGAGGCAGGACTGAGGCTGAATGTTGAAGTCCAGGCACCCTCTGCCATTAGCTAGATGATCTTAGGCAAATCTTGTTCCTCTCTGAGCCTGGGTTTTCTCTCCTGCAAAGTGAACTGATGAGTTGAAATGTCACTTCTGACATTCCACTATTTTTTCAGTCATTTGCTTTATAGAGCTGGGGAAATTGAGGCTCTGTGTCTGGCTGTCTTGGAGAAAATTGCCCTTTGAATAGAGAGTAGAATTATAGCTACTATCTGGTTCTCGGTTCAGTGAGCCGCCCACCGCCCGACCACAATGCCTCTCTGGCAAGCTTTTGTTCAGCACAGCATGCAGAGAGGCTGGAACGAACCCACTGGCCTCTTGGTCCTGCACCTCATTTTCTACTCCAGTGTCCTTTAGAAGGAAGCTCTTATGATCTCTCTTTCTCTTGTCTTCCTTGCTTTCCTATTGGGATACTGCTGCAAACACAATTAGAGAGGACAAATGCTAATTTCATCTAGAACCAGAGGCTAGATGTTTTTTTAAGGAGATGGGACCTGAGAGGGGACATCCTTTATTTTCACAGCATCAGTGAACCAGAGGAAGGAAGGGAGTTGCTATGATTTGGGAAGCCATGTTCCCTGCTCCTGGCATGAAAAAGCAGACTCAAGAGGCATTGCCTGAGTGACATTACGTGTGTCCAGGAGACACGGTTCATCAGCTGGAAAACATGGGGATGTGCCTGGAACAAACTCAAAGAGGTTTTAACACAAGCGTTGATGGTGGCTGTGGATGCCTGGAGGGTACTGCCATACCTCTGTCACTCCTTTCTTGGAGTTGTGCGAGGGGGACCTGCCTGGGCAGCAGAGGATACACCCAGCCTGTTGGGTGGGGGAGCACCGTTGGCCTCTATCTGCAGCCTCAAGGTCAGCATCCTCGCTTGTTTCCAAGGAGGCACAGCAGGCAGGGCTTCGCTCATGAAGTCCGGCTCAAGCAACTTTCTCCGCTTGAGCATGGCTTCTACCTATTCAGGGAGAGCAAAGAGCCCTGGATCCAGAGTCGTGAGCCTTGGGTGCGAGTCTTGGCTCTGTGACTTCAGGCAAGCTATACACCTTCGCTTCAGTTTTCTCTTTTACAAAATTTGTAGCAATTGTCTCAGAAGTGCCTTTCTGTTTTAATCCTCACAATTCTGTGACTCATAAGTATGACCAAAGTTCTGAATGGAAAGTGAGACTAACTCTAAATGTTCTGAAAGGTTGGGCTTGCAGTAACGGACTTGAGCAAAGAGGGGAGATGTGTGGAGGACTGTACTCAGAGGAACAAGGAAATGGCATCATGTTCCTGCAGTCTCCATGCTCTTGGATCAGAGTCTTGTTGCTTTTAACCATCAGTGATTTGAATTTCTTTAGGTAAGAAGTCTGAACTTGCATTAGGGCAAGTCAAGTACTATAACAATCCTGAAAAAATCAGGGGCTGGAACACAGTAAAACAATATTTTCCACTCATATCACAGTCCAGTGCAGCTTGCGTCCAGTGGAATGGGCTCCACTCCACAAAGTCATTCAGGGACTCAAGAGTCCTTCGGATTCATGATTCCATCCTGCCCTAGTTCTCAAAGTTTTCTATTCAGCCAGTGGAAAGAGAGCTGCCTGGAGGTTGACAGCCCAAGTCACGAGTGACAGATATAATGCTTGTTCTCATTCCACTCAACAGGAGTGGTCACATGGCCCCACCCGGATGCCCAGGGACTTGGAAATATGACCCTGCATTGCGGCCCCAAAAGAAAAAGAGAATGAAGGTGTTGGTGAGAATCAGCAACCTCTGCCTGTCCCATGACTGTGTCTGAGAGTGGAGGAGAAGAGCTTCCAGCCCTGCCCTCTCTATAGTTTACATGAAGCCAGGGTCCCCATTACTGTGGGACTGTGCCGTCCCTTGGGTGCCTTTCGGTTTTGCACAAAAGCACTACGTAGGCTAGCGGTGACCTGATACATACTCCAAAGTCAGGCATTTCTATCCGTGTCTAATCTCAGCTCCTCTAATTAATCATGAGGACTTGAATAAGAAACTTGTTCCCAGATTACAAATAAGGTGACTGGGGATTACAGAGATGGATTCAACCAATTTCACAGGGTTGTGAAGATTACATGAAATGAGACATGTAAGGCAACTGGGATAGAGGATGAACTCAATATGCAGCATTGGTTTCCATTGTTCCTTCTCTTTGGGATAGTTCTAACACCAGGAGAACTCCCATTAGGAGTGCTGGTCTGTGGCTCAGCTCATTAATGAATTTGGGTCAGTTCCAGCTCCTTAGGACATTCAAAGATCCTTTCCATCCCTGCTGGGTCTGATGGTAGCTGGGTCTGAGTTCCTTTAGATGGCATCTTCTCAATAAGACGAAGTAAAAGCTCAGAACCATATAGAAGAAGAAGCAGAGAGAATTACACTAAACATCTAGGCTACATTTGTGACTGCAATGGAATATTTGCGTTTTGAGATGTCTGGCAGCCAAGGCAAAAAAGGAGGATAGGACAGATCTCGTGGTGTGATTTAAGAAAGACGCTTCTTGGCATAGGATCTGTAACCTTTTTGCTGGGGCTAAAATGAGCATGTTGATCAAGTGTCGCTTCTAGATAAAGGCATGACCTTGCCCCATCTCCCTGTGCAACTGCCTCTGGAAATTGCCTTAGGGTTTTCGAAAGCATAATCTGGGGCAGACTGAAGAGAGATTCCTGCTCCTGGGATCTAGGATTTGAAGAGTCCCAAGAAGGACCTAGATGAAAGGATTCCACCTTTTGCTGGCTGGTTTCTAAAAGCCGGAATCACCCTGCACAGAGTCACTGGGCTGTGAACTCAAAGGAGGCAGAGTCGCAATGCAGCTGCCAGAGTCTCCCCTGCATCCTGTCCAGGAGCCCTGCTGTTGGGGCGAGGGGAAAGGGGGTTGCCAGCCTGCCTGGGCCTGCCCAGTCCCGTTTGTCTTAGGCGGAATGTAAGTCCTCTTGAAATGATCATGCATTTGCTATATAAAAGCCAATTTGCTTAATTGTAATGATTAAACAACATTATATGCAGATGTCTCACTATTTTTAAAAACCTAATTTGCTTTTAATTAATGCTTGTTGACACGGCGCTTGGCGGTGGCAGGCATGGGAGTGCAGGGACCAGGAGACGGAACTACTGCAATGAGAAAAACCATTAAGTAAAATCGCTTCTTTTTTGCTTCTTTTTTTAAACTCAAACTTTTAGGAGAGAGGACTGAGTTAAAATCTGCAGGAAACGCTCACATCCAGGAACCTCTTGAAGCTCCTGCCAACATCAACAGTGAGGAGTGTGTTTGGAAATCGCTTTGCAAACCTTCCAGTTCAAGAGCTCCACATCACCAACGGTGCTAACAGCGGCTGGTGTTTATAGAGCACCCATCTTGAGATAGCTGTGAGCGCTGGGCGTGTATTTTTAGGTGCCACTGTTTACACAGTTGAGCCAGGATCTTGAGGTGACAGAAATCGTTCTTCTTTTTAATAAACAAGGAAATTGAGTCACAGCAACCAGCTGGAGTGACTTCATCAGAGCCTAGATTCTGTCCCATAGTATTGGTGTGGGTTTCAGAGGTCACCTGGGGGCAAATTCATGAATTGACCTCTTGGGATTTGGGGCATGGGCTCTGGATAGCGGTGGGCTCGGGTGCATGGAAACAAAGCGTTCAGGATGACTTCTGTCACCCTTTCCTGCCTGCAGAATCTGACTGCCGCAGCTACCAGGCTGCCTCCAAGTCTCACACATCCTCCTTTTCTCTCCTCCTAGCTCCATCCTCAAACGGTCTTCAAAAAGTTTCAGGTTCTAGATCATGCAGGGCTGGGCAGTGCACATTCACTCTCACTGGGCTCAGCTCCAGGAGACAATAAGACTCCAGGGAACAGTGCCAGGCTCGGGGCCAGTGAGCTTGGGGTTGAATCTCACTTCAGACATTTCTTAAGCAGCGTGGCCATGGGCAGATGGCTTAATCCGTGTGGTGTCTCCTCTGAACACCTGACTCAGGGGCTCTCCAGGTGTGACATTCACAGCAGTAACATCAGCATCAATTGGTCATCCGCTAGAACTGTATCAGGCTGATGCATAAGTTTGTAGCATTTGTTTTCGGCATGGCTTATCGTTTGTCATTTGTCATTTGGAGTGACAATGTTGTACTTGTGAATACACCTTGCACTTTGCAGATTTGAAGAGAGTCAGTGCTATTTGTGGACTAGAGAAGATAGAGTGTCAAGTGGAAAGAAAACACTTCTGACATATTCTTCCACTTGAGTTTAACAGAGGAGTGAAGACAGTGGAGGTGGCTCAAAACATTTGTGCTGTGTACGGAAAGAATGCCTTGGGGGACAGCATGGCAAGATGATGGTACTGTTGTTTCAAAGAGGGCCACTTTGACCTGAGAGGTTCTCCATATTCAGGAAGACCATCGAGCTCTGATGAAGACTGTTTAAATGCCTTAATCCACAATGATCCACATCAGCCAACCCGATAATTGGCAAAGGTGATGAACTGTGACCAATCAACAATCATGCGCCATTTGCATTCCTTGGGCAAGTGAAAAATGCTATGAACTTATGCACCAACCCAATAAATTCTTGACCTACTGAATGAATTATCAATCTGGGTAGCAATCTGGGCTGCAAAAGCCTGCCAGGCGATTCTGGTAGATGCTGCTGTTTGAGAAGCGCTGTGCTAACGCACGATACCATCAGCCTTACAAGGATGACGTCAGGCTTATAATCGAGTCAGGCAAGTTCGTAGCACACATTCGATGCTCAGTAATGGTAGTGAGAGAGGTTGACTATCCTCATTTCTTCTGTAAAAGTACTTTGTATTTGTTTGTTTATTTATTTTTTGTAGAGATAGGGGTCTCCCTTTGTTGACCAGGATGCTCTTGAAGTTCTGGCTTCAGGTGATCTTCCTGCCTTGGTCTCCCAAGCACTGGGATTACAGGTATGGGTCACCGCACTCAGCCTCTATATGTTGAGAGGTGTATCACTCACAATTCAGAGTACCGGATTGTTCTCTTAGTTGACACACAATCTGGTGAGGTAGATTTGACTCTGTTTTATACATTCTTATGTTCTTGGCTTTTTATTTAGGTTCTAGAACTGTGGGCAGAGTTCTGTGATAGAGAGAAGGTCAAATACTGCAGGACCGTGTGGGTGGGGTGGTTATACCTGCATACCCTTGCCTCTTCTGGAAGGAAGGTGGGGTTGGAACCAGAGAGAGGATTTTGTCCAGAGATGGCAGGAAGACTCTAGGCCTGGTCTCCGGGACTCTGGGGCTTTTGCTTTTTTGTCTTTGCTTGTGTTGTTTTGTTGTTTATTTGTGGTTCTACTACCACTTTTCTCTGGTTCTTTAACCTCCCTCAAGGATATCATTGACTCTGTACAGAGGCCTCATTCTCATTCCAAAATAATCTCACTGAAAGTAACACAAATGAAAAGTTCTTGAACTGAGTGCAGCACATACAAACCCCACACTTAACAAATAGTTCACTTTTAAATGCTTGCCCCCAAAGTGCCTTCTTGTTGCTCCTTAAAACCTCCCTGAGATGAGGCAGGAGAGAGAAGATTGTCCATATTTTGCTGATGGGGAAGGTGAAGCAGAGAGGGATCACGTGGTGGGCCTGGAGTCAGTCTCCCGGGCTCCCAGACTCTCCCTGCTTTCTGGGAAATTCTGAGGGCCCTGGGCTCCCAGAGGCTGCTGTGGATATGGGGAAATAAGGAGGAAATATTTGTTGATCAAGCAATGGAACGAGCCAGGTGCCTAACCACAGGGTACGGAGAGTCCCCCTTGTCCCTGGAGTGCTGGGAGGTGGGGAGTGGGAGAGGGTCTCTTCCCGGGAGGGACTCTGTAGGAGCTGACTCAGGATGGCTTCTAGAAGGAGCCACCAGGTGCACTTTCCAGAGAAGTTCTGACGTTCCCTCTGAGAGCACCCCAGAGGAGTGATGGGGCAGAGTACCCTGGGCAGGTGTCTGTCTTCAAACCCTGGATGAAAGTGGCGGCTTATCCCTGGGTGCTACAGGGTTTGACAGGGCAGATCCCTGACTGACCTCTTCATCTTGAGGTTGGGGATTGGTTCTCTAAGCCATCTTCAGACTTCATGAGTGTCACCTCAACCCGTACTGCCCAGGGGAAGGGCCCGAGCAGCTGGTGTGAGACCCAGCAAGGAAGACTAAGGCTCAGGGAGACCAGTTGAAATGACACTGAGCTGGTGTCCAGGATGCAGCCACCAAGCATGGTTTATCGAGTCTGCCTTGCCAAGTGAGGAGCTCATCCTTGATTTTCTTCTGCCAGTCAGGGACCCTAGCCTCACACTCCTTGGCACCTTCTGGCTGAACCCATGCACCGGCCTGGATGTGGCCTATGTGTCCAGGTTAGAGAAAACCCTGCAAGAGAATTGCTTCCAGTGAGGGGTGGGGTGTGGAGGAGACCTGCGTTCTTTCTCGGCTTCCTGCTAGGGACCCAGCTGCTCTCTGTTTCGAGACAGTTTGTGGGAGATTTAGCGGTATCTTCCAATGGATGCAGCAGCTGGTGCAGATGCTGCTGCCAGCGGAGGCTTAAATCATCCTGCTCTATGAAGTGGAGGCATCAGGCACAGAGGTGTTATGCATATGTGTGTGTGTGCATGCACGTGTGTATGTGACGTTCTCAGTCCAGCACCCAGCTCCTCACAACCCACCAAAGAACAATGGGGCAACCTTGCAGAGGAGAAGAATGTGAATCCGAGGAAAACTGGCTAGCCAGGGGTAGGGTGATCCATGACAAGAGGAGGTGTTCCTTTCTTCCAGATAAGTGCAGACGGTGTGCATCCTCCCAGACTCAGCCTTCCTTCATATGGACCCAGCTCCTGCTTAGAGAGGTGCGTTAGAGCCAGAAGTGACATCAGAAGGCACATTGTCTAACCTTGCAGTCCCCAACCTTTTTGGCATCAGAGACCAGTTTTGTGGAAGACAATTTTTCCATGGATTGGCAGGGGTTGGGGAGAGGGTTTCAGGATGATTCAAGCTCATAACAATAATTGTGCACATTATTTCTAGTATTATTACATTGTAGCCTATAATGAGATGATTATACAATTCACCATAAAAAAGGTGTGTATGGAAGTGGCAGATAAAATAATGGATGGGTCACATGCAGATTAAAATGTGCTGAATTCTGACTTAAAGCCTGCCCCCAGATGCAGCTGTACAGTTGAAGCCCATTAGCTCATGGATAGGGTTTTGATATGAGTCTGCGGGCAATTGGTTTATGATGATCTCTGTGCAGTCAAACCTCACTGCTAACGTTCACCTGTATTTGCAGCTTCTCCCCAGCACTAGCATTACTGCCTCAGCTCCATCTCAGATCGTCAGGCATTAGAGTCTCATAAGGAGCCGCAACCTAGATCCCTCACATGCGCAGTTCATAACAGGGTTTGTGCTCTCCTGAGAGCACCACTGATCTGACAGGAGATGGAGCGCAATGGGGAGTGACTGTAAATACAGATGAAGTTTCACTTGCCCACTGCTTACCTCTTGCTGTGTGGCCCAGTTCCTAACAGGTCACAGATCAATACTGGCGGTGGCCCAGGGGTTGGGGACCCCTGCTCTAACCCATTTCATGGAGGAGGGACTTGGTGGGGCCTGGAGTGAGATAGTGGCTGAGTGTGAAAAGCTAGAATGGGACCAAGGGGCCGAAGATGCTTTTACACGGTGGAAACCCAAACAGTAAGTGGTAGAGCTGGAATCCCAGCCCAAGTTGCTCAACACTGGATCATAGGCTTGACCATGGGTTGTCCTGCTCCCCCTGCCCTGGCCATAGATGGGTGTATCTCCCTGGACTTCCCTGTGATGGACTCTGACCTTCTTCCATACCATGCGCCCTTTCAGGTGGGACTTCCATGGGCCTAGAATCTAGCAGCCTAGGTAATTTTCATAGCATGCGTGTTTTCAAGAGCCGTGGGTAGGGTGAGCCTCCCCCATCAGTTGATGGGTGTCGGATTCATAAATGAAGGAGACTGGGGCAAAAAGGAGATTGGAAAAGGGTTGCTCTTGGTTAAGGCAAGGAAACTGGAAAGGGTTGTTCTTGGTTAAGGCAAGTGATCTTTGGAGCCAGTGTTCCTGACAGTAAGGCAAAAAACTTCCACATTATGTATCCCTGTGAAGTACCTGCTCCTTAACTCACTTTCATGCCAAGAGCAATGAAACAGTAAAAGAGCTGATGTCTGTGTTATAAAAAGTGCTTTTGTGGCTGTTTCCCCCCAAATTTATGTAACGAGCTTTCATTAAGACCTGGCTGTTATTTAATGCATAAAATATCTGGAGCACTGAGATGAAGTCAAGAGGCTTAAGATGGTTCTGTGCTGTTTCCTCCGGCTCCAGCTGGGTCCAGGGTTCTTAGCGCTGTGTTGTCACCTGTTTAAACTGTCACGTCTTCCTCCCAGGGAGTTTTGCCAGTTCTAGATCTGGCTTTCAGAGGCTCTTTGGGTGGCTGAGGACTTTGGGTAAGTGAGCCCTGAAGGGGCTTTTGGGGACAGTGATGTTCACTGGGTCTTTCCTTCAACAGGGTTGAGCCGGGCGGGAGAGGATGCTGTGTGGCACGGCCTGGTGGCATATTCTGGGTCCCCTGCTCATTCCTCCCCAGCCTCCTTGCTGTGATTAGAAAATGGAAAAACACTCAAAGTGGTTTATTCTTCTATTCTCTCACTCAACAGCAGTCAACACAGAAGACCTCTGTGGCCAAATGTGTGGGGGTTTCCTCCCACCAGAAAGCCAACAATCAGTTCTGTGGTAGACATCAGCTGGTGGCCTCCAACCCCATTCTAGCAGTCTCCACCTGGAGACAGCATCAGACTTCACAGGGTGAGCTCTCAACCCAAGACTGCCCCTCACTTCCGATGCCCATTGCAAGTCCCAGGTTGCTGCACTTGTGTTTCTGACTGACCAGCTATAAATCAGGGGTCCCACGCTCCACTCCTTGGGTTTGATTAATTTACCAGAGTGGCTAACAGCACTCAAGAAAACACTTACTTATGTTTACCAGTTTGGGCCAAGCATGGTGGCTCATACCTGTAATCCCAGTACTTTAGGAGACCAAGGTGAGAGGATTTCTTGAACCCGGGGGTTCAAGATGAGCCTGGGCAACATAGAAAGACCTTGTCTCTAAAAAAACTCCCCAAAAAACAACTAGCCAGGTGTGGTGGCACATGCCTGTGGTTCCAGCTACTTGGAAAACTGAGACAGAAGGATCACCTGAGCCCAGGAGGTCAAGGTTGTGGTGAGCCACGTGTCACTGCATTCCAGCCTGGGCAGCAAGATGAGGAGATGTACAGGGTAGGATATGGGGGAAGGGGCGCAGAGCTTCTGTGCCCTCCCTGGACATGCTGCCTTCAGGAACCTCGAGGTGTTCAGCTATCTGAAAGCTCCCAAACGCTGTGCTCTTGGGCCCTTGATGAGGCTTTGTTGGACAGGCATGGTTGACAGCTGGGTTGAGATGTGATTGGACAAGAAGGGTGTGATCTAATACTAGCAGACTGAGAGGGGAAACCCCATAAGGACTGCCAGTTCAGATCTCTCTTAGTCTCTTTGTGCAGCATTCCTTCCTTCAGGGTAGAAGACAGGACTCCTTTGAAGTAAGGGTCTGATAACCTGTAGTCAGACAGGGCAGGTCAGGGAATGTCTCATGGCCAGCTCCAAGACAGAAAGGCAGAGCCAGGTTCCCACCTTGGGGAGAAGAAGGCTCAAGGGAAAGGGGACAGGGACGGTCAGAGAGGGAGGTTCTGTGTTCTGAGGTTGCTTCTGAGGCTGCTTCTGAGGCTTCAAGTGTCCCCACATTACAAGAGGGTGGTGCCAGGAAACCAGAATTTATTTATAAAAATGGTGTATTTATTCTTACATGTTTAAACTTCAGTCACCTCCAAAGTACTCTTCATGTGAGGCAATGCACCTATTGAGATGATTCTCCCCTGCTCAAGACAGTTTTGAATGCATCAGTTTTGATGCCTTTCAGTGCTTCTGCTATTTTTTGCTTCACCTCTTCCACAATGGCAAAATGTTTCCCTTTGAGAACTTTTTGTTATCCAGGGAAACAAACAACAAAAAAAGTCACTGTGAGGATGTCAGGTGAATGGGAAGGGTGGGACGTAGGAGTCACACCATCTTTGGTTAAAAACAGCTGAACATTCAGTGCAGTGTGGACAGGTGTGTTCTCATGATGGGAGAACCAGTCATCTGTTTGCCACAGCTTGGGATGTTTCTTCCACAAATTGTGATGCAACCTTCCAGATAAAAATTTTGGTTGACCATTTGATGCTGAGGAACAAATTCTGAGTGTCCTACAGGGGGCCCACCCTCTGAAAGATAATTCTGGTTTTTTCTTTGATTACCCCTTCGTATAATGAGGGAGTTATGAGCCAGGAACTGTGGACCAAAGTCAATGTATGAACCTCCTAATATCACAGCTTCTCAGACTCCTCAGCAGGCTCCCAGGACACATGCATGCTGTTTCCTCTGCTGAGAATGCACTTCCTCAGGGTAGCTGGGCGACTCCCTCGCCTTTTCTTGGGACTTTGTGCAGATGTTGCCATCTCTAAGGGGTCTTTTCTTATGGAAAGTTGAACCCCCATACCCACACCCCCCTGCGCCCTTCCCCATGTTGTTTTCTCACAGCACTTCCCACCTTTTAATGTGTTTTTTCAAGCATTTACTCACTTGGTTTCTATGTTCTGAGGAAGGAGGAGAATTTTGTCTGTTTTATTCATGACTGTACCTCCAACTCCTGAAAAGAGCCCTGGCACATAGTGGGTCTGTTTGTTGAGGGAGTGGATGAATGTTGATGCTCGGCATCTGATGGAGTAGGCATCACCCAGTGGTGTAGACAGCACCCAGTGGTGAGACAACAACCAGAGGTGTAGACAGCACCCAGTGGTGAGACAGCAACTAGTGGTGTAGACAGCATCCAGTGGTGAGACAGCATCCAGCAGTGTAGATAGCACCCAGTTGAGGGAATGGATGAATGCATATCCTGAGAGGCCAGATGGCACCCGTGGGTGTAGACAGCACCCAGTGGTGAGCCAGCAACCAGTGGTGTAGACAGCACCCAGTGGTGAGACAGCAACTAGTGGTGTAGACAGCACCCAGTGGTGAGACAGCATCCAGCGGTGTAGATAGCACCCAGTTGAGGGAATGGATAAATGCATATCCTGAGAGGCCAGATGGCACCCGTGGGTGTAGACAGCACCCAGTGGTGTAGATGGCACCCCATGGTGTAGATGGCACCCAGTGATGTAGACAGCACCCAATTGAGGGAATAAATGAATGCAGATCCTCAGAGGCCAGACAGCACCCAGTGATGTAGATGGTACCCAGTGGTGTAGACAGCATCCAGTGGTGTAGATAGTACCCAGTGGTGTAGATGGTACCCAGTGATATAGACAGTACACAATTGAGTGAGTGGATGAATGCAAATCCTCAGAGGCCAGATGGCATCTAGATAGCACTTGGCTGAGGAAATGGAGTAATGCCTCTCCTCAGAGGCCAGACAGTACCCAATGGTGTAGATAGTAAGTACCCAGTGGTATAGACAGCACCCAGTGGTGTAGGAGTGAGAAGAGTGGCCTCTGCCTCAAAAGGGTGGGGGTCGGGAAGCTCCTTCTGCCTGACAGCCACACTCCATGAGGCAGCTGGTTTTGGGGAGAGCCTGAGACTCAGAGTCTGAGGGCCAGTGTGCAGGTGGGAGCTCTGACATCAAATTCCTACGGTTTTGGATCGTAACTTAACCTCCTTCACATGTCTTGCCTGCAAAACGAATTCCACCAAAGGGTGTCTACTCTGTCTGCTTCCCAGACCCACGGGCTCCAACCCTCCTCTTACCCCCTCTACTCTTGCACATAGCAGCCTGTCATTGTCCCTTGGACATTCCAAGGTCACTTCTCCCCTGAATCGTGATGCTTGCTGTTCCCATCTGCAGTCTCCCAGAGCATTAGGACTGGCTTCTGCTACCACTGAGGGCTCTGCTCATGAGCACTGCCTCCTCAGAGAGGTCTTGACCACCCTGTCTGCAGAGGCACCGCCCGCTTCCAGCATACTCACAGAATCACGTGCTTTTCCTTGTCCCCGCCTGGCCTCCTGAGTTCCCCTATCATTCTCTAATATTATCTTGTTTCTTGTCCTCCAGGCTAAGCCCAGAAGAACAGGGACTCCTCTGTCATGTTCTCCGCTGTGTCCTCACTATTTAGGGTAGCACTCAGTATGCCATGTGACCTCAGCAGACATCTGCTGATGGAAGGCATGTATTCAATGAGATAGTGAGTGTGGATGCATTCTGTAGGGCCTGTGGAGTTCCATGGATGTGAAGAGCTACGCTTTCTGGGTCCAGCCTACGTCTCTTCCTCCAAGGACTTCACTCACGGCAACTGTAGCTTCTGCCCTTCATCTAGGGCCCAGAGTGAACATGTTCCTTGACGCAGGTTAGAGGCCACAAGGAGGAGGGTCTGCCTCTGTCAGAAGTCAGGGTGGGAGGCTGTCTGTCCTTCCCTGCTCTGAGGCAGCTGGAGGGGCAGAACGAGGAATGGGACATGGATGACTGGCCCACAGGGACACAAGGGAATGAGCTCAGAGAGAATCCAGATGAGGCAACCTTGACTCGTTCAGGATCCAGGTCCCAGCTGAGCTGCCCCAGGATGCCTCCTGAGAAGGAAATGCCTTGCAGAGAAAGCCTATTTCCCAGGCCCAGAGACACTGGTGAGACTCCCTGGGGACCCGGGCAAGCTCTCCCCAGGTCTCATGTCACCTTCTCAGCAAGGCTCGGCTAGGGGCGGTTCTCTTTCCTAGACCCAGGCTTCCTGATTCAGGACCCATTGACTCCTTTGGGAAGTGCTCCTCCCAGACACAGAAAGCAGTAAAGACTGTGCCTCCTGTTGTGACACCTTCTCCTCTGCTCAGGATCCAGGGTGGGACTGACAGGGACGATGACACACCAGCCCGCAGCTTGTTTATAGAGAGCAGGAGAGGATTCACCCCACTGTTCACACTCACCTGCCTGGTTTTTGTGGTCAAGGACTCAGGGGAATCAAGGCAACGGGTTGATGCAGGGACACAGAGCAAGCCTGAGCCTGGGGTCTTGCCCTCTGAGTCCTTGGAACATAGACATTCTCCTCTTCCTCTGAGGAGGGAGGTCTCTCTCCAAGCCTTCCTAAGAGTCTACTGACTTTCTAAATGTTCTTGGAATATCTCCAGAGTCTTCTCTCTCTATTCACAATATCTATGAATGGAGAGAAATGAGTGGCGATAATGACTTTCACTTCTCATGAGGGAAAACTGAGGCACCTAGTAAGAAATGTTAAGCTGTCCATCATCAACACCCAGACTCTGCCACATGTGGCAATGGAACAGATTGGTCACACAACCCAACATGAAGCCCAGGCTACAGGGTCAACAGGATGGTGACTCCAAGCAGACCCTGTGGCTTCTCTTGGATTTCTATTGAATGTCTGCTGTCTGTGGAGGAGATGAGGAGGAAGAAAGACACCGGAAGGAATCAGGTTCCCACTGTTTGTGCAACGTGAGCTTGGCCCCCATCCTCTTCTTCTGGATGAAGAAAAACTGTTCTGGACACATCTTGAGCTTTTGGTTGTATCTTCATCTAATCTTCGTCCTGACCATCCCTTCTTGAGAGCCTGTGTGTGCCAAGTACTTTATATACTCACCCCTGATCCTCACAATGACCTTGAGAGGTTCAAGCCATGACACCTGCTCTCAAGAAGGAATGGTCAGGATGGAGATTAGATGAAGATACAGCCCAAAGCTCAAGATGTGTCCGGAACAATTTTCCTTCAACCAGAAGGAAAATTGTTTTTTTTTAACCAATGAGGAGTGGTAGGAGAGAGTTTGGGAACTGCCTGCAATTGCCTGAGAAATTGCCTGAGGGACCCTGCAGGCAGTTATTGGAGACCCTGGCCTCTGGGTCTCCACGGCCCTTTCCCGCCTCCATTCTTCCTGCCTCTTGCACACTGGCTCCATGTCTATGGCTAGACAGGCACCATCAGCCTTAGAGACAATATGAGGTAGGCAGTGGGGCAACTCTTCGGGACGTTGTTCCTCGTGTTAGAGGTTTTATGGCTGCTTTGATACATTTCCCTAGAAGCCTTCGAGCCAGGAAAGGGCAGACGAAGCAGCAGGGAGTGGCTGACCACACTCCTTCAGTCCTGCCTCTGTGACTCTTCATGCTACTTGAGGTGAATGAGTCAGAGAAAACCACCACTGAGACTTCGTGGTGGGTAGCTTGAGATACAGAGACGCGGGTATAGGTCTGCTTGGAAACCGTGACCTAGGACAAGTTACTCAACTTCTGGGATCTTAAGTTTGCCCATCTGAGCCATGTGCAGGGTTGGTGGGCAGGTGTAGGAGGCTGTGGGTGGCAAGCCCTTCACAGAGGGCCTGGGTTAGGGTGGGCATGCAACACAGCGGTGTCATCATCATGACTGTTATGATCGTACCTTCGGAACTGGGGACCATGCTTTGTATCTCTGTATGCAGGTTTTTGTTCATTTTTTGAGGCAGAGTCTCATTCTCCTCCTGGCTGGAGTGCAGTAGCACACTCATGGCCACCACAGCCTCTATCTGCTAGACTTAGGTGATCCTTTCACCTAGGCCTCCCAAGTAGCTGGAACTACAAGCAAGTGCAACCAAGACCGACTACTTTTTGGATTCATTGTAGAGACAAGGTCCCACCAAGTTGCCCAGGCTGGTCTCAAACTCCTGGACTCAGGCAATCCTCTTGCCTTGGTCTCCCAAAGTGATGGGATTACAGGCGTGAGGCACTGTGCCTGGTCCATGTATAGTTTTGGAAAGCTTCCTCTATCATATCCTTCCTTCCTTCTTTCCTTTCCTTCCCCTCTTCCTTTCTTCTTTCCTCCCTCCCTCCCTCCTTCCTTCCTTCCCTCCCTTTGCCCTTCTTTCCTTCCCTCCTTCCTCCCTCCCCCCCTCTCCCTCCTTCCCTCCCTCCTCCATCCTTTCTTCCACCCTCCATCCCTCCTTCCTTCCTTCTTTTTCCTTCCCTTTCCTCCTCCTTCTTTCTCCCCCCCTCCACCTCCTTTCCTTCCCAATTCAACAAATATGCACTGAGAGGTCAGTTTGTTTCCACCAGGCTCAGTTCTGGGCCATTTGGCTTTTGTGACCTGTCCTCCAAGAGCCAACAGTCATGCCCTGGCCTCTGCTCCCCTCATCTGCTCCCTCTCGCCTGGCTGGCACATAGTCCCTTGAAGCTGCTCGCATGGCTGTTTGGTGACAACATTCCCGTCCGCCTTCGCCTTCACCTCCCTTCCTCTGGCAGAGGCAGGGTCTGGCTTCCCTGGAGGGGAATTAGACAGCGTGGCCATAATGAATTTGAGGCGTTCTTTTTCTCTTGGCCCCTCTTGCAGGGATCAGAATGAAGTTGTCATTGCTCCGTGGCTGGAACTATCTCCAGAAAAAAAAAAAGGCAAATAACCTTCCCCCAAGCGGTAGCATTTGGGCTTAATTGTGTTTTGTTAATCAGGAAAACAATTAATTTGGCGGCTGCCGCTTTGGTGGGGTGTCCTTCTTCCTTTTTTTTCATAGAGGAGATGCTCTCAGATGATCCCTGTGATGCCTCAGGATTCAATTTCTCTCTCTCCCTAAGGCAAGGAATGACGCCTCTCTGTACCCATGACACCCGGAGACAGCAGGACAAGGCGCGAAGCCTGCCGAAGACGGCTGCTTTCTAAACCCTAATGTCTGCTTCACAGCAACAGGGCGCCTTCTCACCCAAGCGGCAGCAGGAATGAGGTGGAGGCATGGGAGGGTGACAGGCCCCGGGCCCATTTCAGACGAGGGGCCCAGAAGGGCTGGCTTCTGTCACTTCTCCTGACCCTCCCCTGCCCCATATGACAGAAGTGGTGGAACAGGAACCTCACTGTGCAGAAGACACACTGCAGGGCTGAGAGGAAGGCTGGATTCAGAACCTGAGAGGTGGGGGTGGGGAGGCAGGGCATGCTACTGGACCCCTCGGGCAAATGCACCCCCACCGTTTGCGTTCATGACTGATGAGAGCTTGAGGCCATGCCGTCGAGTAACAATCCTCGAACCAGGAGAAAGTCTACCAGGGCGGAAATGAGGGTTGGAGGGTGGTTTTCAAGTACCCTCAAATCACGCCATGTGACCATAATAATTCTTGGGATATGTGAACCTGACCTTGTGGACAAGTGGTCAAGTTTAGAAAGTATGAGGTCTGACAGTGAAGTTCACGAACCATCCTAGAAGAGTGCGACATACCTCATTGCTGACTATCAGTAGGGTCACCTTTGAAGTGCTCCCTTGGGAAGCTATGCACTGACACTAGCGCTTCGTCCATCCGTCAAGGCAGTTTTGGAACTTTTTTTCTGGAACAGCCATCAGAGCCGTCGCTGTATGACCCTTGATGTCCTGAGTGTCATCAAATGTCTTCCTTTCAATATTCCTTTATCTTTGGGTAAAGAAAAAACTCACACGATTATTTTAAGATCGGGGGCCAGATCAGGTGAATAGGGAGGGTGTTCCAATACTGTTATTTGTATAGTGCTGCCAGTGTAAACCCATGGTGGCCAGTTCCTGAACTTAATGATCAGACCTCAATAAATAATAATGACAGCTCTGATGGCTATTCCAGAAAAGGAGTTCCAAAATTGCTTTGACAGGTGAACTAGGCGCTGGTGTCGGTGCATAGCTTCCCAAGGGAACGCTTCAAAGGTGTCTGTAGTGGCATTCAGCAGTGAGGTTCAGAGTACTTTTTCCAGGATGATTCATAAACCTAACTGATGGGCCTCATATGCCCTGCAAGGGAGGTGACCCATCTTTGTTTTGTTCACAGATGTATCCCATGGTTTCGCACATTCTGCCACACAGTAGACACTCACATATGAGTTGGAGGAAGGTTGTGGGGCCAGACTTAAAGCAGAGAACACTAAACCCCTGGCTACCTGTGTCAGTCAACTGGAATTTGAACAACCAGAGGTACTAGTCTGTCTTCTACTAAGCAGCTGGGTTGGAGGATGCTTTCTGACATGAGAGAAGGATTTCTCACAGTGGAGGAGTCAGTGATGAGGTCTCCAACAAGAAGTGGGGAAAAGAGAAGAGAAGGAACGTCTACTGAGGAACTACCAAGCGACTGGCAGTGTGCCGGGTGTTTTTGATGGAAACTGTCTCATTTTATTCTTGAAATAATCGTGTGATGTGTGTTCACTTTTCACAGTTGAAGAAACTAGGGCATTAAAGGAGTTGAGTAACTCACTCAGGACCATGTAAATGGAGAAGCTGACCTGACTTGGAGACCCACACTCTTTCCACTGTTCCCCAGGACTCCTCATTTGGGGGACGCTTGGCCAACATGAGCAGGGACCCTCTGTGCTCAGGTTTGCAGGTGTGGGAAGGGGCGGAAGCTCAAATATTCATGACTCGGTTTCTTCCCTCGAGATGTCCAGACTCCTTGGCTTCAATTCTTTTTTTTTTTTTTTGAGTTAGAGTCTCACTCTGTCGCCCAGACTGGAGTGCAGTGGCTGCTACCGGTCACCGCAGCCTCGACCTGCTGGGCTCTGGCGATCATTCCGCCTCAGCCTTCCGAGTAGCCGGAATTACAGGCATGAGCTACCAAGCACGGCTGATTTTTTTTTTTATTTATTGTAGAGATGTGGTCTCACCACCCAGGCGGGTCTCGAACCCGCAGGCTCAGGCAATCCACTCACCTCAGCCTCCCAGAGGCGCGGGATTACAGGCTGAGCCACCGAGCCCAGCTTGGCTTCAATTCTTGCTTAACCACTCACTAGCTGTGGACCCTTGGCAAGTTGCTCAGCCTCTCTGTGCCTCAGTGTTCCCACCTGCGTGGTGATAAGAATAGTGTGAACTTCATAGGTTTGTTGTGAGAGGTAAGTGTTGAAGCTCTTGTAACTGAGCCTGGTTTGTTGCATGATTGACGTCTGTGAAAGCTATGATTAGGATGAGCTCTGTCTGGATATGCCTTGTGTCAAGTGAGGGTCACCTGCATGGTATACAGCTCTTAACTTGTTAAAAAAAAGCCTAGTCTCCAACTGCTCTCTCCAGAAAAGTCCAGCCTATACCCAGGCTCTAGTGGAATGCTGATTAGCACATCTTTGTGTAGACACCTTTTCATGATGCTGATCCAAACACATAGGATATTATTACCCTGAGCTGGAGACATGTGCTTACAAAGAGTGTTTGCTGGAGGTTTACCCTGTACACTGTGGTAAAGCTCCCTGAAGGGGGTTTTGGAGAGGGCGAGAAGATGCATTGGTCATGGAGTATGAGGGATGGCCCAGACCCTAATGACCTGCTTGTGAGGGGCTGTGGGGTTCTCTTCCACTCCCCTTTCCTCTTTCTGGGGAAGAGTACAGGGAATTGAAGACTTGTGAGACACCCCACAAAGTTGTGGGAAAGTGCATGTCATGAACTGAGTTAGGGATGGTTGCACAGGCAATCATCTGCTTTGGAGGCACAAACAAGGAAGTGTCTTTAAGGTGTCTGTTGTTGGATTAATCCCAGAGGCTTCAGGGGACCTGCAGCTAATTTTCTCCACCCTTGGGTGCCTTTTGCTAAGGAAGTCAGGCCCTTACTTTCTAGATCAAAATCTGTCTTCACAATAGGCTGCAAGATAGACTTTGTCCCATTTTACAGATGGAGGAATCGAGGCTCCAGGAAGTTGTGTGTATGGCCTCATCAAACAAGGTAAGTCAGTGGCCATCGGGACTGTCCCCACCTGGACTGCCATCCTTGTCCCTAGAACTGTGGTTCTCTACTGGAGGCAACATTACTTCCTAGGCATGTGGTAATGTCTGGAAATACAATGGGGAATCCCCCAAAAACTGGAATTATCTTGTGGAGGGTGGGCTCCTGTAGGGCAGGCTTCCCCCACTAGGTAAGTGTTCTAGGAACCCATCAACACCCGTGTACCATCTAGTGCTGTTGTAAGAGGCCGCGTTCAGCTTCAGTGAATTTTTTTTTTGGAGAGTTTGTCTTAATTTTTCCTTTTTTTAATAAATTTTTTTTTATTATAAAGATGGGGGGATGTAACAATTCAGGATTAGGTATACAAATGATGATTATGCAGGTACCCTTGTTGATGAGGTGTGCCCCTCCCTCCCCTATCATTTTCCCTCAACTGCCAATCCCACCCCCCACTCCTCTAACAGTTTCCCACTCCTGGCAATTCCTTTCTTTTTTTTTTTTTTTTGAGTTGGAGTCTCACTCGGTCGCCCAGACTGGAGTGCAGTGGCCACTCCCGGCCACCGCAGCCTCGACCTGCTGGGCTCTAGCGATCCTTCCGCCTCAGCCTTCCGAGTAGCCGGAATTACAGGCATGCGCTACCACGCTGATGTTTTGATTTACTGTAGAGATGAGGTCTCGCCAAGTTGCCCAGGCGGGTCTCGAACCCGCTGGCTCAGACAATCCACTCACCTCAGTCTCCCAAAGGTGTGGGATTACAGGCTGAGCTACCGAGCCCGGCTTGGCAATTCCTTTCTTATAGAATTATAATTGCTCAAGTTCTGCTTATGAGTGAGAACATATGGTACTCTGTTCTTTGTTTCTGTGATAGATCACTGAGTATAATTGACTCTAAATCCAACCAACTTGCTGCGAAGTCCTAATGTTTGTCCTTTATGGCTGCATAATATTCCATTGTGTATATACACCACATTTAAAAAAAATTCAGCCCAGCTTCAATGGGCAACATGGTTGGTTCCATACTTTTGCTATTGTGAGTAGAGTTGCAACAAACATACGTGTGCAGGTATCTTTTTAGTAGAATGATTTGTGTTCCTCAGGGTATATTCCCAATAGGGGAATTGCTGGGTCATATGGAAAGTCAATTTCTAGTTCTTTCAGAAACCACCACACTGTCTTTCAAAGAGGTTGCACTAGTTTGCCTTCCCACCAGCAGTGTAGAAGTGTTCCTTTTTCTCCGCATCCTCGCCAGAATCTGTTGTTTGTTTTATGAATGATGGCCATTCTTACTGGGGTTACGTGGTATCTCAATGTGGTTCTGATTTGCATTTCTCTGATGAGTGAGGCTGAGCAGCTTTTCATGGGTCTGTTTGGCTGCCTGCGTATCTTCTTTTGAGAAACATCTATTCATGTCTTTTGCCCAATTCTTAATGGGGCTGTTTTTTTTCCTTTCAGCACATTTGAGTTCCTTGTAGATCCTAGATGTTAAGCCTTTGCCAGATATACAGTTGGCAAATACTTTTTCCTATTCTGTGGGCTGTCTCCCTGTGCTCTTGATGGTTTCTTTTGCTTTCTAGAAGTTCATTAGTTTGATGAGGTCCCATTTGTCTATCTTATTTCTTAAGGTATGAGCATTTAGGGTTCTGAATAGGAATTGGCAACCAGTTCCAATTTCCATAAGGGTGTCTTCTGCATTTATTCTTATAGTTTGAGGTTTTACATTTAGGTCTTTGATTCATGAGAGTTAATTTTTGTGTATGGTGATAGGTAGGGGTACTGTTTCAATCTTCTGCATGTGATCAACCAGTTTTCCCAGCACCATTTACTGAATAGGTTCTTTTCTCCCCAGTGGTTGTTGTTGGAAGCTTTGTCAAAGATGAGTTGGTTGAGAAATTGAGGCTTTGCTTTTGGAATCTCTGACCTGTTCCATTGGTCTATGTGCCTGTTCTATATACCAGGCTGTTTTGATTACTGTAGCCTCATAGAAAAGTTTGAAGTCTGGAAGTGTGATACCTCCTGCTTTATTTCTTTTGCTAAGGATTGTTTTGGCTATTCGTGGTTGTTTATGTTTCCATATGAATTTCTGTATTGTCATTTGCAGGTATGAGAAGAATGATGCTGGTAACTTAATGGGAATTGCGTTGAATCTGTAGATTGCCTTTGGTAGGATGGACATTTTAACTATGTTGATTCTTCCTTTCCATAGGCATGAAATATTTTTCCATTTTTTGGTGTCTTCTTGGGTTTCTTTGAGCATTGTTTTGTATTCTAATTGTAAAGGCTTTTTACTTCTCTGGTTAGGAAGATGCCGAAGTATTTCATTTTTGTTATTGTTGTTGTTGTTATTGTGAATGGGATTGTGCTTTTAATTTGGTTCTCTGCCTGCTTGTTGTTGCTGTATAGGAATGCAACTGTCTTTTGCATGTTTATTTTGTACCCCAAGTCTTTGCCAAAGTTCTTTATCAGTGCAAGCAGGTTTTTGACAGAGTCTCTTGGATTTTCAAGGTATAGGATCATATCACCAGCAAAGAGGGATAACTTGACTTCCTCTTTTCCTATTTGGATACCCCTGATTTCCTTCTCTTGTCTAATTGCCCTAGCTAGAACTTCCAACACAATATTGAACAAGAGGGGTGAGTGGGTAACCTTATCTTGTTCCAGTTTTCAGGGGAAATGTTTCCAGTTTCTGTCCACTTGGCAATATGTTTGCTGTAGATTTATCATAGATGGCACTTACTATTTTGAGGTAAATTCCTTCTATACCTAGGTATTTGAAGGTTTTTATCAAGAAACGATGCTGGATTTTATCAAAGATTTTTTTGCATCTAATGATACAATTATGTGGTTCTTGTTTTTACATCTATTAATGTATTTAATTACATTTATGGTCTTGTGAATGTTGAACCAGCCCTGCGTCCTGGGGACAAAGCCTACCTGGCCATGGCGGATGATTTGAGATGTGGTTTTCGATCTGATTTACTAGAACCTTGTTGAGGATTTTTGCATCTTTGTTCATAAGGGATATTGGCCTGAGGTTCTTTTTATTGTTGGATCTTTACCCAGTTTGGGTATCAGTGTGATGTTAACTTCGCAAAATGATTTGGGGAGAATTCCATCTTTCTCAATTGCCTAGAATACTATCAAAAGGATTGGTAACAGCTCCTCCTTGTATATTTTGTAGACTTCTGCTGGAAAGCCATCTGGTCCAGGGTAGTTTTTTGTAGGTAGTTTTCGTATGACAGAGTCAATTTCCTGGGTTGTTATTGGTCTATTTAGCATCTCAATGTCTTCTTTTTTCAACCTGGGGAGGTTGTGTGATGTCAGAAAGTACTCCATTTCATTTAGGTTATCAAATTTCCATATTGGTGTACATTGTAATCTCTGATTATCTTTTGTATTTCTTTGGGGTTAGTTGTGATTTGATCTTTTGTATTTCTGGTTGTGTTTATTTGGACTTTTTCTCTCTTTTGGTCATTCTGGCTAGGGGTCCATCAATCTTGTTAATTCTTTCAAAGAATCAACTTTTTGTTTTGTTGATGTTTTCTATGACTTTTGTTGTCTTCTATATCTCTTATTTGGGCTCTTATTTTGGTGATTTTGATTCTTCTGCTAAAGTTGGGGTTTTGGTGGTCTTCTCTTTCTAGCTCCCTTAGGTGATTTGTTTGGCTTTCCACTTGTGATCTTTCCATTTTCTTGATGTGTGCTCATAGAGATATAAATTCCCCTCTTAGAACTGTTTCCACAGCATCCCAGAGATTTTGATAAGATGTTTCTTCATTTCATTTGTTTCCAGGAATATTTTAATTTCTGCTTGGATATCAGTGTTGACCCAGTAGTTGTTCACAACATGCTGTTTAATGTCCATGTCTTTGGGCTTTGGGTAAATTTTGTTGGTGTTGATATTTATTTTTATTCTACTGTGGTGTGAGAATGTGCATGACAAGATTTCAACCTTATGGAATTTGCTTATGCTTGATTTATGGCCAAGGATGTGATCGATCTTGGAGTACATTCCGTGTGCTGATGAGTAGAATGTATATTCTGTGGTTGTTGGGTGGAATAATCTGTAGGCAACTATTAAATCTATTTGGTCAAGTGTCAAGTTTAGATTCTGGATCTCCTTGTTGATTTTTTTTGCCTCGACGATCTATCTAGGGCTGTTAGTGAGGTAGTCAAGTCATCTGCTATAATAGTGTTAGAATCAATATCTTTTTAAAGTTTACTTAGTAGTTGCTTTATAAATGCTGGTGCTCCTGTGTTGGCTGCATGTATGTTTAGGATGGATATTTCTTGCTGATGGATTGAACCTCTTATCATTATGTAGTGTCCTTTTGCATCTTTTAAAATTTTTGATAGCTTAAAGGCTGCTTTGTCTGATATTAAGATCACAACTCCTGCCTTCTTTTGTGATCCATTTGCCTGGAAACTCATTTTTCATTCTTTAAATTTGAGTCTGTGTGCGTCCCTTGAAGTGAGATGCTTCTCCTGGATGCAGTAAATAATTGGGTCATGGTTTCTTATCCAGTTTGCCTTTCTGTGTTTTTCAGTGGTGCATTTAGTCCATTCACATTCAGGCTGATTATTGAAATGTGATTGTGTATTCCTGTCATGAGGTTCATATAAAGTTTTTTCTTTTTTTGCTTGTTTTGTTTTGGCTTTGGAGTCAATGTATGTATGTGTTTTCAAGTTTCTTGTTGCACTGTATTCTCTGTTGTTTCTGTTCTCTTGGGAAGTGTGTGGTCATTCTTTTTTTTTCTTTCTTCTGCGTGTAATATCTTTTAAGTGTCTCCTGTAGAGCTAGTCTAGAAACTGCATAATCTCTTAGGGATTAGATGTCTGGGAAGGATTTTAATTCTTCAACACTGATGAAGTTGAGCTTGGCTGGATAGGAAATTCTTGGTTTAAATTGTTTATCTTTGAGGACTTTGAATATAGGACTCCAGTCCTTTTTGCTTACAGTGTTTCTGCAAATATCTCTGCTGCTATTCTGATTGGTTTTCCCAAGTAGGTAGTCTGACCTTTCTCTCTTGCTGCCTTTAGGATTTTTTCTTTTGTGCCTACTTTGTGTAAGTGAATTACTATGTGTCTAGGGATTGGTCTTCTCATTTGATGTCTTGTGGGAGTTCTCTGTATCTCTTGTGCTTGGCTGGTCACATCTCTGGTGAGATGGGGAAAGTTTTCTTGGATTACCTCCTGGAATACTTGCTCCAAGTTGTTCTCCATTTCCTTTTCTTTTTCTGGGATACCAATCAGGCATAGGTTTGACCTCTTGATATAATCGCATATCTCTTGTAGGTTTGCTCTTTCTTTCTGAGTTTTCTTTCTATATTTTTTTACAGATCGGATTAATTCCATGTTCTTATCTTCAAGTACTGAGATTCTTTTTTTTTTAATAATCAATATTTTTTATTATGATATTGTGGGGTACAATTAAGGGCTAGGTATACAAATATGCTTCGTTCAGGCACCCTTGTTGATAAAAGGTGTCTCCCCATCCCCAGACAGATATTTACTACCATTAATCCCATCTCCCTTCCCCTCCCCCCCATAGTTTTCCACCATTGTCAGTCATTTTCTTATAGTATTACGTTGGATGTTCAAGGTCCACTATGAGTGAGAACGTGTGATACTCAGATCTTTGTTTCTGTGAGAGGTCACTCAGTATTATAGACTCTAGTTCCATCCAGGTTGCTGCAAAATTCATGATTTTGTTCTTTTTTATGGCTGTGTAGTATTCCATCGTGTATATGTGCCACATTTTTAAAATCCAGTCCTCTTTTGATGGACAGAGATTCTTTCTTCAGCTAGATTAGTTCTGCTTTCCATGCTTATCATCTTGTTATTTATTTTCTGGATGCAATTTTTTATTGCCAAGATCTTTGTTACAGGTTTGTTAAGTGTTGTATCTTATCTTTCTTGAATCTTATTCACTCTTTCCATCCATTCCCTAATCCCAGTCATATTCTGGGGCCAGTCGTTGGTGACTTCCATTGTTTGGGCACCAAGGTCTGATTTTTCAGGAGTTTTGCCTTTAGTACACTCGAAATTGCCTGTGGTCTTCCTTTGGTTTTTCCTCATTTGTGGCAGATCAATTGTTTTTATCTTTAGTTCTGATATTCAGTGTCTGGGAGAGACTTTCCCTTCTGATGTTTGCTTGTTCTCTATTCTTCCCTGATATGGGCTCTGGATTTGTTCTATTTTGAAATAGGACAGTGGATTGGAAGCTTTGATGTCTCTTGTAGTTTTTAAAATTCACATAAAGTAGGGGAGGGGGTGCTAGGATTCAGAAACTACTTGCAAATTACAAAGTTCACTTATTGTGGCATGTTTTCCTTGAGACCCAGTTCCCAACACCACTCTATATGATGATATAAAGCAGGAACCAACACAAAAAACAATTGAACACACACACACAGACATACACACACACCCCAAAACAAACTGGGATAACAGCAAAGTGAAACAAAACTAATAACTACAGCAAAAAACCAAGAAATCTGATCACACACACACACCTTCCTAGCACAAAGTGAAAGGAGAAGGAAAACAGAAAGACTGGGAGAAAAAAAAGGAATTCAGATTGAACCCTCTCACATATATTGACACATACCTTAAACTATAAAAAAATGAAAATAAAAAACCAGAAGAACAAAGAGCACAAACCAACCAACAACAACAAAATTGAAAGATGAACACTCATTCATTCACATACACACATAAACAGAAAACAACAAATAAAAGAAGAAAGAAATAAAAAAGAAAAGAAAAAAATTTGGAGGGGGGGTGCAGATCAAGCCCTCACATACAATTAATTCACAAAGGAAAAATATTTTAAAAATAAATGAGCTAACAAAAAAACAGGCAAAAAAAATATTAAAAGTTAAAAAAAAAATCCTGCCCTCTTGTAATTGTTCCTCTAATCGGGTCTCTTCTGCAGAGCCACCTCTTTCTCTCTCTGCTCATCTTCTCAGTGTCCAGAGCAGAGAAGGAGGAAGAGCAGTGGAGGTGGGTGGGGCTGCAGTCCTCCCCTCCCACTCTCGTATGGCCAGGGAGATCTCCTCCGGTGGGGCAGTGTGGGATTGACTCTTCCCCAGGTATGTACTCGCAAGGGTGCCCCAGCCAGGCCTATCCTGGAATGGAGTTCTCCTATTGTGACTGACATCCAGTCTCCACCTGGTTTGTTCCACTCAGTCATGGCCCAGCTCTGTGGGTCTAATGTTCAGAGGATTGCTGGAGAGGAGGACTTTGGGTCAGCCCGAGGCTCACTTCTGATCTCTTTGGAGTTCTTTCTCATCCTTTTCTTTGTCCCGGGGCTGAATCAGGGTAGGGGATGGGGATCCTGGGACTCAGCACTTGTCAGGTCCCTCCGAAGTTTGTACTTTCAGGATATTCCCTCTGGGTCACGCTCAATCCCTGAGTAGTTGATCCGTCAGCCACAGAGGTCAGGTCTGCTGCTCCACAGCAAACAAGTTGGAGTACCTTCCCACCCCACCTTCAGGATGGTGGTGGGGTGTCTCTCTTGTCCTTTTCCATGGGATTTTGCCTCTGGACTCCCTCCACAGCCTTTGCTGCCAGTGTCCTGCCAGACACTGAAGTGGTGAGGCAATGCCTGGAGCCGGCAGTCTCTCCTGCTGCAGTGGTGAGGCAGAGACTGAGGCATGGTCTCTCCCAGTCACTTCTTCACAGGAAAACTTTTGTCCATTTAAAAAAAATGGCGCTTAGCTTCTGTGACTTGGGAAGAGCCAAGGACCAAGCAGAAAAACTGCAGCATTAGCTGTTGCACCAAGGGCCTGGCCACTTGCTCATGAGCCCCCACTTAGACAGTCTCTCCCAGCATTTTCTTCCCAGGAAGGGTTTTGTTGATTAAAAAAAGAAGAAAAAAGAAAAGAAAATGGTGCTCGACTTCTGTGTCCTGGGAGTCGCTAGTGTCCAAGCCCAGCTGCTGTGGTACCAGCTGCTGCACCAGGAGGGCACTGGAGAGTTTTTCAGTGTACTTGCCCACTTAATGATGGGTGATTTATGACCACACCTGGTTTTTGAACAAAAGTGGCAAGACCCCCATGCCCTACCTTCCCTATCCACTCAGTCTTGTCCTGAGTGACTTTTTTGTTTGTTTGTTTCCCTGGATGAAAAAAATCTTCAAAGGGAACTTTTGGCAGAGGTGAAACAAAAAATGGCAGAAGAATCAAAAGGCATCAAAATTGGTGAGTTCAAAAACTGTTTTGAACAGTGGAAAAAGCATCTTGACAGCTTATTGTATCAAACGGAGAGGACATTGGGGGTGACTGAAGCTTAAACATGTAAGAATAAGTATTTAAATAAATAAATTCCAGGTTTTTTTGGGTCCCCCTTGTACTTCTGGTTGTTATATCCAGGTGGGCAGTGCTACCGTCTGGTGAGGAGAGGCCAGGGTGACTGTGACACACCCTCCAGTGCACAGAGCAGCCCCACAGCAAAGAGTATTCTGCCCAAGATGTCACCAATGTCGAGGCTGAGAAACCCAACTCTTGAAGGAACTTCTTGTCACCCAGAGAGACCTCAAGGATGACTTTAGAGAGTGCAGTGCTGAGTTGGAGCCCTGCCATGCATGAGTAAGAGCCACTGCCCTGAAGCAATTTCCCCAAAACTTCTGGGATGATGAGAATCTCTAAGGCACATGTTACATCTATAGTTTACCTGCCCTTTCTCCGGGAGATGCTGATTCAGTTGTTTTTTTAAAAAAAAACTTATTTCTAAAAACAATTTTAAAAAAGAACTTGCAGTTTGAGTAAGTATCTCAGATACTTTTTATTATTAGGAAAACTTGGAAATGGCTTTAAGCAGCGCCAACATGCACACACCACTCTTGGGTGGGGCTGGTCTCCGTGGGTGCTGTCCATGGTTTGGAAAGATGACCTCCTTTCTTTGGTTGACCTTCCTTTCCCATGGAGATGTATGAGGTTCGACAATTAGGTTCATGAGCCATCCTAGAAAAGTGTTTCATACCTCACAGCTGAATATCATTACAGTCACCTTCAGTCACCTACAGTCCCTTGGGAAAGGATGCACTGACGCCAGTACCTAGTTCCCTTGTCACAGCAATTTGGAACTCTTTTTCTGGAATGGCCATCAGAGCTGTTGTCATTATTTTGTTGAGGTCTGGCAATTAAGTTCGTGAACTTGCTACTGTGTGCTTACGTTGGCAGTATTGTACAAAAAACAGTATCGGAACACCCTCCCTACTCACCTGATCTGCCCCCAATGACTTTTTTATTTACCCTAAGGTAATGGAAGTTTTTTTTTTTTTCCAGGCTGGAGGTCTTTATTTCTTTGACTGGTCCACAGGGTAGGAGGCAGGCCCCCATAGGGCCCCTGAAAGGAAGACATTTGATGACACACAGGACATCACGTGTAATATGATGATGACTCTGATGGCCATTTCAGAAAAATGATGCCAAAATTTCTTTGACAGGTAGACTAGGTGCTGGTGTTACTGCACAGCTTCCCAAGGGGAGAACTTTGAAGATGACCACAGTGATATGCAGCACTTTTTCTAGGATGAGTTTCCAAGCTTAATTGTTGGATCTCTAGACGCTTCATGTGACAGAGTGCTATAAGAATATGTTAACTTCACTAGGATGTGAATGAGGCAGGGCTCCACCCTCCTGGAAGGTGTACCTGTGGGCAGGGGAGCATCCTAGGAACCTCCCCCTGCCCACTACTGCTGCTGGGGAGTGAGGTGTGAGGGAGGAGCAGCGGCCAGTGGACCCAAGGCCTTTGTGCCCCTGGACAAGCCATCTCAGTGTCCTGGGCCTCAATTTTCTCATTTGTCAATCGGATCTAACGGTGTGTGTCCTTCTGATCTTCCAGGGCAGCCATGGGGGGTAGTGAGATGGTTGCAAGCAGGGCTTTCATTCTGGCAGTGCCTCGAGTCACTCATGGACCTTTTCAGACCTACAGATGACCAGCTCACCTCAAGGTCACTCACTCAGAGTTTTGGGGGTAAGACCACCTGCAGATGTCAGGGTCTACAGAAAGACAGGAACACTCAGGTTTCTGTCCATGTGGAAGGGAGTTGGTGATGGAGGTGTGGGGACATGATGACAAGGCAGAGTCCCACGACAGGCCACTCCAGAAAGGACCACGAGGAAAGCCGAGTGGTGTGGCTCAGTCCAAGTTCGAAGGCCTCAAGGCCAGGGAGGTCGACACCACAGCCTCTGTCTGAGGCTAGAGGCCTGAGGGCCCCAGGATACTGCTGGTGCAAGTCCCAGAGTCCAGAGGCCAAAGAATCTGGGCTCTGATGTCCAAGGGTGGGGGAAGAGGAAGCAAGGTATCCACTGGGGAGGGAGAGAGAGGAGGCCAGCTAGCGGCTTACCCCCTTCCTCCCCTGCTTTGCGCTGGTAGTGCTGGCAGCCACTGGACAGTGCTGGCCACATGGAGGGTGGAGCCTCCTCTTCATCCCCAATGCCCAGGCGGGTCTCCTCTGGAAGCACCCCCAGACGCACCCAGGAACTCTCTTCCCAGCTCCCCGGGTGCTCCTTGGCCCAGATAGTCTGACACCAACTTGAACCATCACAGCCACATTTGTATGTAGGTATGCATGTATTTATTACTTCAATAGTACAAATAGTTTTTGGTCTGAGCCTTAATTGTGCCCACCACCCCCACCTGTGTCCATCGTCCCAGACAGGTGATTTTTTTTCCCTCTGCCCTCCCCTTCTGAGCCTCCAGTGTGCATTCACCAACTCTATGCCCTTATAGATTCTTAGTTTAGCTTCCACCTATAAGTGAGAATATGTGGTGTTTGGGGTTGGTTCCTGAGTCAGTTCACGTAAGATGACACTCTCTGATTCCATCCAGGTTGTGTGACCACACTGGAAAGTCGTGCTGCTTTAAGGCACTCCACAGGCAGGCCTCTTGCACACTAGACAACGCCTCAGAAAGGACCTTGCCTTGTAAACTAGAAGGTGCAGTTCTTATAAAAGGGACTCTTCTCATTCACATCAATTGCTGATCCCAGCTGGGAATGGTACACTAGCAGTTTCCTATTTGGCCTTGTCAGATCATGCACTTCTGACTCTCTAAGCAGATGGTGGCATGTCTTTATGGATATTTTGAAAAAAATAGGACAGGTTCCCATCTGTCGGCAATGACCCAGGGACTGCCTGTCTTTCCCAGAGGCAGGGGCCATGGCTGATGTCCTCTGAGGATCCCTGCAGCCCCAGGGAGCCTTGATGGGGTCTCCTTCCAGTTCAAGGACCAACACTGGATGGTGCTCATACTAGCTGACAGGATGGGAACAGTCTCCCAGAGCCAACAGGGCACGTGGGAGAAGCAGGGTCTCAGCTTGGGCTGCCCATCTCCTTCCGCCAGAGAGGGTGGTCCCTGGTGGGCCTGGGCCTGGAAAGAGGAGGGACTGGGAAGGGAGCATCTTTCTGCCTTCCTTGGCTGGCGACCTTGGGGACGTGGGTGGTGACAGAGAAAGGAAAGGGCCTTGCCAGCTGCTGAGCTCTGTGCAAAGAGTCATTGTGCTTACTTGTACAGTGGGCCCCTCTTTCCCGCACTGCAGCAAGACACAGGGAGGCTGCTCTCCCAACCCTGCCAATCCCTGAAGAGTAGTCATGCCTCTGTCCCATCCCTGCTCAGTCTTCAGGTTGGGAGCAGGGTGGAAGGGGGTGAGGCCTGTGGACCGGTGTGATGCTGGCTGGCCAAGGTCTCCCTGAGAACAGGGGCAAGGGTGACCACTCTGGATTTTGCAGGCTGGAGCCCCCAATGCTCTTCTTCTTCTGGGGACCAAGTAGAGCCACCCGGAAGTGACCCAGCATCTCTGAGGGGCCTGCAGTCAGGAAGAACTCATTTTTGACTCGTAGTGGGTTCTGCTCCGTTTGGGACCAGACGCCTTGGATCCTGCTCTCTGCCTAAAAGTACTGGAAACTTGTGACCTGCCAACTTCTAACTGCCCCTTCCCATGTCTTCCTGTTGACACTCCTCCAGCTCAGGTCTGCTGTCCCCACATAGTCTCAGGACATGCGACTCTCCCTGACTTTGACCAGGCATGCAATATTTTCCTATTTTTTCTATACCTTGGCAGCTTCCGCTTCTGGATGGAAAATCACCCACTGCTGTTCCTGCCTGCCCTGTGGAAATGGTTCAGACCCAGCCAGTTCTGTCACGGGTGGGGACCCCTCTGCCAGGGAGGGTCACAAGTCTGGGTCTTGGAGAAAGTGCCAGAACACAGGGCTTTCCTTTCTGCTCCCTGTGAGTCAGAACATGTCTTCTTGCACCTGGACACCTGGTTGCTGCTCCTCACTCAGACCACTATGATGGAGAAATAAGGGACACTGAGAAGCTGAGATGCTGGGCTAGAAGATGGTGGGAGTGAATTAAACTCTGAAACACGCCACTGGATCATTCAGAGGAGAAATCTGAGAACAAGAAGAAATATTGCTTCTTATTTATCTTTGAGCATCTGCTGCCTAGCATGGTACCTGGCACACAGCAGGTGCTCAATAATTGTTTATGCACCTAGAATTTGGGGTATGACTCAAGGTAACAAAATGTGATGGAGACTGCTGCCTAGCCATCAAAATCCACCCTCCTCTTTTTCCTGGATGCACAGCTAGGACAAGTTCCCTCCCTTGATGTTGGATGAGGTCATGGGACTGAGGTCTAATCAAGGAATGTGAACAGAAGTGATAACCTGGCCTGTCCAAACCTCCCCTGTCTCCTTCAAGCCCCTGCCCCTCTGGCTGAGGGGAGTGCCCATGCCCGGAAACCCTGAAGCCAAGCATTGACAGTGGCACAGCAGCTGCTGGCCTAAGCCCTGAATGACCACACACAGCAGAACTGCAACTTCAACGTGGAAGCCTACCTGGACCATCACATGAGCCACAGATAGACTTCTTACTCTTCAGGCCATGGAACGCTGTAGGTCTGTCTGTTACCACAGCTCTGCCTCCCCCAGAAAATACTCACCATGTGACTCCTGGGCCTGGTTGTGGCCTGGGTTCCCAGGGGAAGGCTATGTGCACATGGGTGGGCCGTGGTGCTAGGTTGGGCGGGGAGTCCACCTTCTTCCCTAGACCTCTGCTTAAAAGACCATCAGCAAGGGTGGAGTTCTGGTTCTCAAGGGCAAATGAGAACGAAGGTCAAAGAGTTTTCTCCCCGAAAACAGGTCCCCCAGGGTTGGGAAGAGAGGTTGACTTCCTTGCTGTCTGCCATGGCATCTCCTCACCAGTCCTTCCTCTGCTCTGCTTGTTTTCCCATTTGAGAAACTAAAAGAATCAGGGTGATATGTGTCCCTGTGGGACATGAAAGGAGGACTTATTGAGGACAACATTTTTAGGACTTAAATGATTTAGAGGAGAGAGAGTGAACAATGTGGTGTGGAGAGAAAGTGCCCCGCGGAGCAGTCAGGGGACGTGTCAGGAATGCTGATGGATGGGCCTGCCAGTCAGGAGCATCAGCAGGTGTGGCTCCCTCCTTGAGCCACATGGCTATTTTAGCTACAGCCTTTGGCCCTGTCCCAGGACCCAGGGTCACCTCTTGTCCTGTCTCTGGTGCTCTGCAAGCTGGACAGTCAGTGGCTAGATCTCATGTGGCCCTGCAGGCTCGGAGTGTCTTTCTGTGGAGGTGGTGGAAGCCTGAGCTGAGGTTTTTCACAGCTGTTGCCTGACTCTTGTCACACCCCTTCTCCGTGGGCTGAGGGTTCCCTCCCCATGGGGGATCCAAGGACCCCCTCCCCCTGGAGTTGCCACCTCCTCTGTAGGGAGTGCAATCAATGAATATATTTTAGGCAAATGGGAGAGTTCATTTAAAGATGAAATAACTTTTTCAAATGATAAAGGAATGCATGATTATTGTAGAAAACAAAAAAATTCAATTGCTTACAAAGAAAAAATTAAGTGCTGTGATTCCATCCCACAAAGATAACCACTGTCAAGACTTTTATGTGTGTGACTTTTTCTTTCTCCTTCCTCCCTCCCTCCTGCTCTCCCTCCCTCCCTCCCTCCATCCTTCCCCCTTTCCCTCCCTTCCTCTTTCCCTCTTTCCTCCTCTCCCATTCACATCTTCACCCCTCCCCCTCTCCCCTCCTCTTTCTTTCCCTATCTGACAGACCCTATCATTCTATTTATCTAGTGGTTTTTCAACAAGATGAACAATTTCTATTCTTCATCAGCTCAGCTAGCATACTCTGTATCCACAGTGGAGCATTTTGAAGAGCTGAAACATGTCCTGTTATATGGCTCTGTAATGGGCAGGTTTTTCTGTTATTTTCCCTACTTACAGGAGCTCTAAGTCCTCACCACTCAAAGTGTGGTCCACGGAGCAGCAGCCTCAGCATCATCTGGGAGCTTGGAAGAAATGCAGAGTCTCAGACCCACTCCAGATCCAGGTGACAGAATGTGCATTTCAATAGGATCCCCAGGGGACTCATTGGCACATGAGAGCTTGAGAAGCTGGTCCAGCCTGTGCCCAGGACAGATGAGCACAGATGTCGATGAGTGCTGGGTGAGCTTCTTTAATCCCCACAATAGCTCTCTGAGGCAAATGTCGTCACCATTCTTACTTTAGTTGAAATGTAGGAAACTGAGGCACAGAGACCTTCAGCTATTTGCTCAAGGTCATAAAACTGAGAGGGAAGCTTTGAACCAGGAGGCTTGAAACCAGAGTCCATGTGTTTTCCAAGGACTTTGTGTGCCTCTCACTGGCCCCTGGAAGGAGGGGATGAGCACTTGAATGGAAATGAGTAGACCCAAGCCCTGCACTTGTCAGTTGTGTGACCTTGGACAAGCTATGCAACATCTAGGGGCCTTAGTATTCTCTTCAATATTACAGGCAATAGTCTTATGTGAAATAACATGTCAGAAAACACACTGCAGGCTTTCTTTTATTACTATCTTGTATCCAATCAACCTTCCAGAAGATCTTCCTCTCTTCACTGTGACATGGGAGTTAAGGATAAATAATAACAACAGTGCTCTTAATCTCAAAGGACAGGCATCCTGATCAGAGCAATGACATACACTGGAGTCTAAAACATAAGACAGCTAGAGAAATATTAACTAATGGAATGAGGCACTATGCAGTCAAAGTTGAAGTGCCAGAAATAAACAAGCAAGCAAAAAAGCTAAAAAATTCCCTGTACGATCTTGGGTAAGTCCTTGCAGAGGGCTGAATGTCTGTGTCACCCCTAAATTCACATGTTGAAATCCTAATTCCCAAGATGATGGTGCTGGGAGGTGGGGCCTTCAGAAGGTGATTAGGCCTTGGGAATGGGATAAGTGCTCTCATGGATGGGCCTAGGACCTCACACAGTTTGGATGCTTGAGCTCACCAAATCTCATATTGAAATGTGATCCCCAGTGTTGGAGGTGGGACATAGTGGGAGGTGTTTGGGTCATGGGGGTGGATCCCTCATGAGTAGATTGACACCGTTCTTGTGGGGAATGAGTTCTCACTCTATTGGTTCACACAAGAGCTGGCTGTTTGAAGGAGCCTGGCACCTCCCCCTTCTCTCTTCCTCTCTCACTGTGTGATGCCTGCTCCTCTTGGCCTCCAAGAAGCAGATGCCAGCACTATGCTTCTTGTACAGTCTGAACAATGGACCAAATAAACTTTTCTTTATAAATCATCTGGCTTTAATACTCCTTTATAGCAATGTAAAATGGAATGGTACAGTGCCCTTAGAAAAGTGACCACAGAGAGCTCATTTGTCCCTTCTGCCCTGTGAGGACACAGCAAAACATTGTCCTCTGTGAGCCAGAAAACAAGCCCTAACCAGACACTGAAACTTCTTTGACCTTGGACTTCCCAGCCTCCAGAACTATGAGAAATGAATTTCTGTTGTTTATGGTCCTCCCAGTCTATAGTATTTTGTTATAGTGGTCTAATAGGCTAAGACGGTCCTTTGTTTTCAGGTATCCCATCTGTGGAATAAAAAGCCTTATTCCCACCCCTCTGGCCCTAGGGGGAAGGGAGCTTTGAGCCTGCTGGTACCTAGGAGTGCTTCTTGGCCTCTACCCAGAGAAAGAAGTTCCTCCCCACGAAACAATAGTTGATCCACTGACAGGCATGGCCCCAGAAATGTCAACTAAGCTGACATAAGAAGGGAGGGTGAGGTGTCTCTTGTTAATGTTCTCACTCATGGGGTGGTCTACTTAGTCAGGAGAGCTTCTCTGTACCTTTGTCCAGAGAAAGGAGGTTTCTGTTCCCTTTCCACTATTAATCAAACACCATTTCGCATCCCTTGTACTGGGCATTGTGCAAACCCTGTCTCCAGGACTGGGGATCTCCTTAAACTACACTTCCTCTTCCACCATTTCACACCCATACCCAAAACACTGAGGATTCTATCATCCTCATAAAATGGCTCTTCTGCTCCCCAAGTTCAAGTCCTTGTTCCAATTCTGGGACTAGGGTGAGACAAACAAGGTATCCAGGGTATAAGATTCATGGAGGCACACACCCAGGACTGTTTAAGTCCTGGCACTGCTCCCACCTCTCATCATTGTTACAGCCTCCTAGCAATGTTCCCTGTCTCCCCTCTTGCTTCCACCCAATACATTTTCCATATGACAACCAAAATCTTCTAGAGCAAATCACATATGGTTGCATTACCCTCTTGCACATGGGCTCTCCTTTGCGTAAAGACTGTGGCGATGGGTGAACCATCCACAGTCTGTACCCTACCTATAAGTTTACACTTTCTGCTACTTATACCCTACCTTTTCACTGGACACTGGTTATTTCTGGAGCAAGCCTGGCCCTCGACTCATTCGAGGTTTTTCTCATTCTGATCCTTTTGAAGATGTCACCATTCCTCAGCCTCTTTCCTCTCCCACCAACCTGGAAAATGCCTCCCACTTTTATACCCAGCTCTCATTATACCCTCAGGACTCTCCTTGGAGGTTCCTTTCTGAGTTTGAAAACTCCTCCTACTTTTTTACCCAGCTCTCATGTCACCCTTATGACTCTTTTTGGAAGTTCCTTTCTGCGCTTGAAAACTCCTCCCATATTTATACCCAGCTCTCATGTCACCCTCAGGCCTCTTCTTGAAGGGTCCTTTCCGAGTTCATGACTTTGCTTTCCCATGAGTTGTATACAACTGTCTTTACAACATTTAATGAGACTTGTTTCCACATTTGCCTCCAGAATTGTCAATTATTTGCATCTCTGCATCCCACGTCCTTGTGGAGTGATGTGTGGGGAGACAAATTTCAACACTGTCTTCCTGACTAAATGGAAGCTGTCTCTGGGGGAGATTATGAAATATGGCAGAGGCACAGGAGGAGAGGTTAAAAACAAGTGACTTTTAAAAATGAAGGAAGTGGAGGTTAGGTAAAACAGCTTTGTTCTCTTTGCTGTCCCTTGTTGAGGACCTAATCCAAAACCTCAATCCAAGTTACTGCAAGAGGAATTTGGATTAGTTCTTTATAATCCTCTCTTGAGGCTGTCAGCTCCTTTTTCAGATCCTGCTTCTTTTTCACTTTTAATTTTGAGATCATTTCATTTCCAACTTACAGACTTTTAAAAGAAAATTACCAATAATGCCATTATCCTACTTGTTCACATTCACTCATTGTTAGTATTTTACCTCATTTACCATATCATTTTCTCTCTAAAGATATATACACATCATTTGTTTCCTGAACCTCTTGAGAGTAAGTTCCCTGCATAATGTTTCTATATGATTTGTAACTTTGTGTTTCCTAAGAATAAGGGCATTCTCTTCCATAGCCTCAGTACAAGTATTGAAACCAAGACATTTAACATTGATATGATATTGATATGTAATCTATAGTCCATATTCCAGCTTCACCAATGGTCCCAATAATATCCTTTATAGCAATTTGGTTTTGGGCCAGAATTCAATCCAGGATCACACATGACCATTAGTAATTGTGTTTCTTTAGTTTCCTTGAACTTAGAATAGTTTCTCAGCCTTTTCTTGTTTCTATGACCTTGACATTTCTGGAGAGTACAGACCGGTTATATGCACACTGTCTTTGGATTTGGACGTGTCTGAGGTTTTCTTTGAGTTTGGAATGCCACCAAAAAAATGTGTTCTGCTTCGATGGGGAAGCCTCACATCCAGAAGCAGACCAGGGGGGTTTGTTCCAGTGCCGATGGTGTTAGCTTCAATTCTTTGGTTAAGTTGGTACCCACCAGGTTAATCTGCTGTTAAGGTGTTTTTTCTTTAACTGTAAAAACTTTTATAATATTTTTGGCAATTTTTCTTTTGTAAGTGGGGAAATACACTGAAACTATGTCAGCATCTCATTACCAACAGTTTCTTCCCTCACATACCTCTTCCTCAGGTGTCCTTTAGCCTTTTGTGCCATATAATCACCGTTTGTCCTCATTATTTCACCTTCCTCATGACTCTAGCACAATGTCTCCTCTGACTGGATGTGCGCACAGCACCTGCACTCTTCAGGGCTTAGTTCTGGGTGCTCTGGAGTATGGGCAAGGATCCTGGGCACTGTGATTCTGCACAGTTCTTGAACTTCCTGATGTGTAGCCCCTCTTGGGTTAAGGGACCCCTGTAGCTGGCTCCTTTGAATCATGGTTACTGCCTGGCTGTTATGTTCTTCCCATCTCCTCCAATTCTGTCCTCTTGGGGTGCCTTCTCCCTTGTGCCACGCCTTCTCTTTGCCTGAGTCAGGTGAGGGCTTGCACCTTCCTGTGGGCCCTCCTTTAGTCGCTTGGACCTGTGCTACAGGGTCTCCCTTTCTATGCATGCTGAGGGAGTTGCCTCTTGACTACAGAAATCTGTCTCAACTACTCCACCACAGTTCCAGTTTTCCCCATATCCTGCTCTTAATATAAATTAACCTCTGAGTGTCTCCTCACTCTCCTGCCTGCTATTGGATTTTAGTCTTTAGTTTTACCTACTTTTGGTTCACTTGTTTGCCAGTCCACCTTCTCATCCATTCACCCATGCATCCAGCCATCCTCTTACCCATCCACCCACCAATCCACCCATCCACCCACCCATCCACCAACCCATCCACCACCCATCCACCCATTCACCCACCAGTCCACCCATCTGTGCATCCATCCATCCACCCACCTATCTAACCACCCATACACCCACCCACCATATACCCATTCAGTCACCCATCCATCCACTCATCCATCTATCTACCCAACCATGTATTTACTCATCCACTCACTCACCCATCCATCCATTCATTCACTAACTTACCCAGTCAGTCACTCACCCGTTCATCACCCATCCATCCATCCACCCATCCATCTATCCTCCCACCCACTCATCCACTCATCCATCTGCCCACCCGTCCACCCACCAATCCATTTATCCATCCATGCTTCCATCCACCCAACCACATAACCAACCACTCATTCATCCACCCATCCATCTATACACCCACCCATCCACACATCCATCCATTCACCCAACCATCCACTTATCCACCGTCCACCCACTCATTCACCCATTCATCCACCCATCCACCCATCCATCCAACCACTTAACTACCCAACCACCCATGCATCAAGTACCCTTCTTATCCCAAGCACATGTAAAGAAAGAAAGGGGTAGAGATGACTATGACACCACAGCCATAGGCATTGTGGTGCTCAGACCTCACAACTTAAAGAGGAGACAGACCTCGGAACAGTATGCTCTATACCAGAGGTGTGTGGTGTGAAGAGGAGGGAGCATGTAGTTCCACTTGCATCCACCAGTGCTCTGCAGTGGAGGAAGTGGCAGAGCCAGCTGTTGAAGGTGAATGGGAGTTTGTGGGAAGAGAAGAGCATCTCTACAGAGAGGATAGCATGTACGAAGACCAGACTTGAGACCACGGAGGACGCAGAGGGATGGGGAATGGTGCGTTGCAGTGTGAGTGAGTCCATGCAGGCAGACCTCTGTGGGATGAGGATGTACAGAAGCCCTGGGGGCAGGTCCTTAGTGTTCTTACCTGTCACGTGGAGAAGTGTTGATATTGTCTTTTGATTTAGCAGGGGAGTGACAGGAACCACACGGCTTTTAGTCTGGGACTTCTGGCAAGTGAGGGAAGATGGGCTGAGGGGAGAGGCGGGATGAGACACAGGTTAGGCCCCAGGAGAGAAATGGTGAGCGAATCCCCATGGACCCAGTGAAGGCTGGGGCAGAGGGCTGGAGACATTTCTGGGGTAGAATCACCTGGACTTGGTAACTAATTAGATGTGAGAAGGGGACTTTCCAGAAATGTCTGAGTTGATCCCTGCCAGGTTTCTCTCTGGGGAGTGAGTGGAAGGAGGTTGACTTCTAGAGCAGGGACATCCAAGATGAGGAGCAGGTGTAAGGTGGGGAAACAAGGAGCCCAGTCATGCTGTCTGGCTTTCCCAGAGATCATAGAACCTGCTCTCAGCTCTCTCTGCCTGGAGTGCAGGCCTCGCACCTTTGCTAAATACACAGGCTTTCTTCCTGAAGTCATGTAGGGGACCCAGGTTCAGGGGAGATGAGATGCAGATGGCCCTGTTTGCTCTCCCACAATTGCAGAACTGCCCAAACACGAACATGCTGGCATCTCACTTTACCTGGACATGGCAAGACAGAGGAAGAGAGTGGCTCAGACTCTGGCCCAATCACCTAGAAAAAACCAGAAGGGGCTTATTACCATGGATTTCAGCCTGTGAGATGGTCCCACAGAAGGCCTCCCCACAACACAGGGCAAGCATAGCTTCAATTCATAAGCAGCCAAGCGTGTACACACTGGTGTCTAATTGTTGCCTTCATCTTTTCCACAATGCCACATCCCTGTGAGGTGTAGGTGGAGGACGATGGGATCCTGAGGTCTCTGCTCTCCAGGCCTTTCTTTCCTTGTGCCCATTTTCCTATTTGCTGTGTTGATCCCTGGGTGCTAGACCTGGCCTTCACATGTTTCTGGGTTTGTGTAGCCCATGCATGCTTGGAACTTTAGTGGGGAAAGGTCACGTGGCGGAGGGGAGCTTCTGCTTCCCCCTGAGAAACCCCATCTTCCCCTCAGTTTTCTCCTGGAGGGGGGCAGCAAATCAGTTCCCCATTTCTTGGTTTCCATGGATTCCTCCTGTCAGGGATCTTACCACCCAACAGCCCAACACATTAGCCCCCGGTCATATGCAACTCCCTGAGTTTAAATTTTAATTATTAAAAATTAAATTAAGTGACTGGACATGGTGACTCCCTCCTGTAATCCCATCTCCTCAGGAAACTGAGGTGGGAGGATCACTTGAGGCCAGGAGTTCGAGACTGGCCTGGGCAACAAAGTGAGACCCTGTCTCTTAGAAAAATGAATAAAATTGACAATGGCCTTCTTCAGCATCTCCAGTCATGTTGCCGGTGTTCCTAGACCCCATGTGGCTGGTGGTTATGAATTAGACAGTGTGGACTGGCAACATTTCCATCATCACAGAAAGTTCTACTAGGCAGCACTGTTTGATTCCAACACCCCCCAGATAATCTTGAAAGCTGCAGGACCACAGGTATGTGGACTGGGATCTTCCCACTTAAAAAAGGTACTTCTGAGAGACTGGGAATACACCAGGTACCTTCAGTCAGTGGGAGGATGGAGCCCCCAGCCCCCAGAGGCCTCCTGGATACTATATAGGGACTGGACAGGGGGTGTGGTCTAGAGGAGCCAAACTGGGAAGAGAGACTCGCCAAGGCAGCAGGTTTCAGCAGCCCAGCTGCAGAGCTGGAAGTCCCCAGAGTTCAGGAGTGCTTAGGTGGATCTGGCCACTTGTGGGCCTCTGGCTCACTGTTGTGGCTGGTCTCTTTGCATTGATCATCTGTGTGCCAAGCCCCTCCAGTGTATCCTGTGGTCTCTAAGAAGCTGCAGGTGGGGAGTCACCTAGCACTCCGGGCCAGTCCTGCCAGCCTGGCTCCTCTCAGAAGGTCTGACTCACTCTGGCTGAGCCACTGTACAAGGCTTTGGTTTCTCTGTCTTTAAGATACATAACCAGGCGCTGTGGCTCCTGCCTGTGATACCAACACTTGGGCAGGCCAAAATGGGAGGATCGCTTGAGCCAAGGAGTTCAAAACCAGCTTGGCAACATGGCAAGATCTTGTCTCTACAAAAAAGTAAAAAAAATATAGCTGGGAATGATGGTGCATGCCTGTGGTCCCAGCTACTCAGGAGGCTGAGGTGGAAGGATTGTTTGAGCCCAGGAGGTCAAGGCTGTACTGAGCCATGATGGTGCCATTGCACTCCAGCCTGGGCAACTGAGTGAGACTCAACTCAAAAAAAAGAAAAAATACACCCCACAAACTGAACAGAACCTAGATGCTGGCTAGAGGGCAGAATACCCCTTTGAGAACGGCCACAGAGACGAACTGGATGGACAGTTTAACGGGACAGTCTCCAGGCAGAAATCCATCTGCAGCCCCTCTGGGTGGAGGCTGGATCGATCCACTTCTGTTGCCTAAGCCTTCCCTCCCTTCTCTCCCGTCCCTCCTTCTCCAAAGGCTTAACAGGGGGCAGAGGAGCCCATTTCTCCCCCTTACCATCCTCTGGTCTCCTTGGCAACAGCCGTGCCCCTTCAGTGAACCCCTCTCCCAGGTCTTTTGAAGCTGGACTTTCTCAGCAGAGCTTCGAGTGAGAAGTGTGAGCTCAGAAGAAACGTGCCCTCCAGCTACAGCCTCCCTCTTCCTTGGCAGCTCAGGACGCACTTGAGAGGGTTGTAGCAGGTGTGCCGGAGTGGGCTGTGGCGGGTGTGCATCAGAGGGCTGTGGTGTCAGTGATACTCTGCCCTGCTGGGTGGCCCACAGCCTTCTGGCCACTTCACTGCATCAGGACGAGGGATCTTACTGTTGTTCTTCCCATTTCTGGGAGGGAGGGATGGATAGGCCGGGTCCTGCTCACTGCCAGACCCGTGCCTGCAGGCCCTCTCAGCCCTTGCTCCCCCCACCACTCAGACCCTTTTCATTAGAGCAAACAAAAGCCAACAAAACCCACAGACGTAGAGTTAGCCAACATCTGTCTCAGAGCAGAGAGTGGGCAGAGAGTTACGCCAGCTGAGGTGGGCAAAGCAAGGCAGGAGCGAGGCCTGTCTTCAGGCAGGAGGAACTGGCAGCTACTGATACAGGCTAACTTTCACCATGGCCTCAAATGACACCCTCCAGGGCTGGTAAGTTCTGAAATTTCGCCATTAGAGATCCATTTTTTTGGCTATGTGATTATCTGCATAAATAATTAAAATGAAAATATCTCTATTTAGAAGTAGGTCCTTCTCTTGAGCACAAAAGAGGACATAGAAAATGGGGCAGAGAAACGATTTCCTGGAATGAACTCATCATCAAAGATAAGCATCTTGGTGCACCAAAGTAAAGTTTTTCTTATGTCCCAATTTTGCTTGGAACTGGTTCCAAGTAGGCGGTCTAGATCAAGTTTCTTTCGTTTGTGATGCAACCAAAGTTGGAATGTGAATCCCGAATGCCTTAGTTTCCCATAGTCCATCCTGTCAAAGTTGCTGTCAGGGGCAGAGTCGGAACTGGACTTCAGAAACACAGAGATGCTGGTATTGTTTTTCTGTTTGGCCGCTCACATCCTTACCTGCAGTCTACTTGGTCTTGTCTCAAGGGCAGAACCTGTGGGCCTCATGCTCAACATTTAATCAGACAAAAACCTTAAAGTGCATCTATTACAGGCAAAACCCTGTTTATAATTTAGAAAGGTTTCTGCTACAAAGAAGAGAAAACCTAAATAAATGAATATTCAGTGGTAAATGTATTAAACAAATCAAAGTCACATAGCAAGAATCTCGGAAGTAGCTTGGGAGGTTTCAGGTTGTTTAGTATCTATTCAACCACGTCATCAGACTCAGATCCCTTTCACCATTGTTCACTGCCATCTTCCACCTGTTGGTCTTGGCTCTCCTGCTCACAAGGTGGCTACCATAGCTCTGGGCATCCCATGCAGTCATGACACTATCCAGTTGAAGAGGAGGGATGACTTCCTTCTGAGAGTCTCTTTGTATCGGCTGGAGTAATTGGAGATCTTTTTTCTGTATAAACCCCTCTCACAGCTTGTTGGCCAAGACTAGGTCTCACGATCCTTCTTTTTTTGTTTTTTAAAAATTTTTATTTATTTTTCATTTTTATAAATTATTATAAAGATGTACAATTCAGGGTTAGTATATAAATGTTGGTTATGCAGGTGTCCTTGTTGATGAGGTATACCCCTCCCTCCCCTAGCAGTTTTCCTCAACTGCCAATCCCACTCTCTCTCCCCTGACAGTTTCCCACTATTGTCAAACCCTTTCTTATAGTATTATAATTGTTCAAGGTCCGCTTATGAGTGAGGACATATAGTATTCTGTTTTTTGTTTCTGTGATAGATCACTGAGTATGATTGACTCTAAATCCTTCCTACCTGCTGTGAAGTCCATATGTTTGTCCTTCTTTATGGCTGTATAATATTCCATTGTGTATATGTACCACATTAAAAAAATCCAGTCCAGTTTCGATGGGTAACATGGTTGATTCCATGTTTTTGCTATTGTGAGTAGAGCTGCAACAAACATATGTGTGCAGGTATCTTTTTTGTAGAATGATTTGAGTTCCTCTGGGTATATTTTCAGTAGGGGAATTGCTGGGTCATATGGAAGGTCAATTTCTAGTTCTTTCAGAAACCACCACACTATCTTCCAAAGAGATTGTACTAGCTTGCATTCATACCAGCAGTGTAGAAGCATCCCTTTTTCTCCGCATCCTCGCCAGCATCTGTTGTTGTTTGTTTTATTAATAATGGCCATTCTTACTGGGGTTAGGTGGTATCTCAGTGTGGCTCTGATTTGCATTTCTCTGATGATGAGGCTGAGCACTTTTTCATGTGTCTGTTGGCTGCCTGTATATCTTCTTTTGAGAAGTGCCTATTCATGTCTTTGCCTACTTTTTTTTAAAGGAGAAATACAGTTTCAATATTCCTACGTGCAGCATCTCAGAGGAGAGTAAATACAAGGGAAAATTTCAGCTGAAGATAATAGGAAAATGAGTGGAACATTCAACTCCTTGGACTACTCAGCATTTATAGACACTCTTCTATACAGTTGGCCCTCATGTAAAGTCATTGCTAGGTTTTTGGAAACTATGAGGTTAAGTAAACAAAATATGAGACCAATTTTACCATGGCCTTTGATATAACAAAGGTTAAGTTCTTATGTCATATTTATGGTCACGAAAACACTACTAAAGAGTACAAAAAAACTTCTGATGTTAAACATTGAAATAAATGTGAGAGGTACATATATTTAAGAAAGATTAATAAATAAAAGTAAGATCATTATTTGTCCAAAGATTCCTGTTCAGACTCATGGATGGACTCGGCTCAAGGCTCTTGCCCACTTTTTTTTCCTTTTTTTTTAATTTTAAAGATGTGGGGTACAATTCAGGGTTAGGTGTACAAATGTTCATTATGCAGGGACCCTTGCTGATGAGGTGTGCCTCTCCCTCCCCTAGTAGTTTCCCTCAACTGCCAATCCCACCCCCACTCCCCTGGCAGTTTCCCACCACTGCCAATCCCTTCTTATAGTATTATGTTAATTGTTCGAGATCCGCTTATAAGTGAGAACATACGGTACTCTGTACTTTGTTTCTGTGATAGATCACTGAGTATGATAGATTCTAAATCAATCCAAGTTGCTGAGAAGTCCATATGTTTGTCCTTTTTTTTATATCTATATTTTTTATTTTGATATTATGGGGTACAGTTAAGGGTTAGGTATACAAATATGCTTCGTTCAGGCACCCTTGTTGATAAGAGATGTCTCCCCGTCCCCAGACTGATATTGCCTACTGTTAATCCCACCTCCCTTCCCCTCCCTGCCATGGGTTCCCACCACTGTCAGTCCTTTTCTTATAGTATTACGATGGATGTTCAAGGTCCGCTATATGAGTAAGAACATGTGATACTTGGATCTTTGTTTCTGTGAGAGGTCACTCAGTATTATAGACTCTAATTCCATCCAGGTTGCTGCGAAATTCATGATTTTGTTCTTTTTTATGGCTGCATAGTATTCCATCGTGTATATGTACCACATTTTTTAAATCCAGTCCTCTTTGGATGGGCAGCATGGTTGCTTCCAGGTTCTTGCTATTGTGAACAATGCTGCGATAAACATACGTGTGCAGGTATCTTTTTTATAGAGTGATTTGAGTTCTTCAGGATATATTTCCAGTAGGGGGATTGCAGGGTCATATGGGAGGTTGATATTTAGAGCTTTTAGGAATCACCACACTGCTTTCCACAGAGGTTGCACTAGTTTACACTCCAACCAACAGTGTAGAAGTGTTCCTTTTTTGCCACACCCTCTCCAGCAGCTGTTATTTTTTGAGTTGTTGATAATTGCCATTCTGACTGGAGTTAGGTGGTATCTCAGTGTGGTTTTGATTTGCATCTCCCTGATGATTAGTGAGGTTGAACATTTCTTCATGTGTCTGTTGGTTGCTCAGATGTCTTCCTTTGAGAAGTGTCTGTTCATATCTTTTGCCCATTTTATAATGGGGTTGGTTGTTTTTTTCTTTTCAGCACATTTTAGCTCCTTGTAGATCCAAGATGTTAAGCCTTTGTCAGACCTGGTGTTGGCAAATACTTTTTCCCAGTCTGTAGGCTGTCTCCCTACTCTCTTGATGGTTTCTTTGACTTTGCAGAAGCTTGTTGGTTTAATAAGGTCCCACTTGTCTATCTTCTCTCTTATGACCTGCGGGTTTCAGGTTTTGTTCAGGAATTGGGTGCCAGTTCTGATTTCCAAGAGGGTATGTTCCTCATTTTCTAAGGTTCTTATGGTTTGAGGTTTTACATTTAGGTCTCTAATCCATTTGGAGTTAATTTTTGTGTATGGGGATAGATAGGGGTCCTGTTTCAATCTTCTGCATGTGGTCAGTCAGTTTTCCCAACACCATTTACTGAATAGGTTCTCCTCTCCCCAGTTGTAGGTGGTGGAGGCTTTGTTGAAGATGAGTTGGTTGAGAAATTGAGGTTTTGCTTCTGGAATCTCAATTCTATTTCATTGATCTATATGCCTGTTCCTATACCAATACCAAGCTGTTTTGATGATTGTAGCTTTATAGTAAAGTTTGAAGTCTGGTAATGTGATACCACCTGCTTTGTTTTTTTTGCTGAGGTTTGTTCTGGCTATTCTTGGTCGTTTGTGTTTCCATATGAATTTCTGTGTTGTTTTTTCTAGGTGTGAGAAGAATGTTGCTGGTAATTTGATGGGTATTGCAGTGAATTTGTAGATTGCCTTAGGTAAGATGGACATCTTCACAATGTTGATTCTTCCAATCTATGAGCATGGGATATTTTTCCACTTGTTTGTGTCATCTTTGATTTCTTTGAGCAGTGTTTTGTAGTTTTCATTGTAAAGGTCTTTCACATCTCAGGTTAGGAAGATGTCAAGGTATTTCATTTTTTTTGTGGCTATTTTGAATGGAATTGTGGTTTTTATTTGGGTTTCTGTTTGTTTATTATTGGTGTAAAGAAATGTGATTGTCTTTTGCACATTTATTTTGTATCCTGAGACTTTGCCAAAGGCCTTTATCAGTGTAAGGAGGTTTTTGACAGATTCTCTTGGGTTTTCAAGGTACACAATCATATCATCTGCAAAGAGAGATAACTTGACTTCCTCGTTTCCTATTTGGATACCCCTGATTGCCTTCTCTTCTCTGATTGCTCGAGCCAGGACTTCCAATACTATGTTGAACAGGAGGGGTGAGAGTGGGCATCCTTGTCTTGTTCCAGTTTTCAGGGGAAATGGTTCCAATTTTTGTCCATTTAGGAGTATGCTGGCTGTGGGTTTCTCGTAGATGGCTTTTACTATTTTGAGGTATGTTCCCCGTATGCCTAGATGTTCGAGAGTTTTTATCAAGAAAGGGTGCTGGATTTTATCAAAAGCTTTTTTTGCATCTAATGATATAATCATGTGGTTTTTGTTTTGGCACCTGTTGATGTATTTAATTACATTTATGGTTTTACGAGTGTTGAACCAGCCTTGCAACCCAGGTATGAAGCCTACTTGGTCATGATGGATGATTTTTGAGATGTGTTGTTGAATCCGGTTTTCTAGGATCTTGTTGAGGATTTTAGCTTCTGTGTTCATCAAAGATATTGGCCTGTAGTTCTCTTTCTTTGTTGGGTCTTTACCTGGC